>NW_025726478.1:322333-644667 GCF_021461395.2 Schistocerca americana | reverse complement strand
CCTAGTGACAAGATCTCTGTGAGTGGTGCGGAACAGTGAGCTAGTGAATCACCAGGTGACCCGATCTCTGAGAGTGGTGGGGAGCAGTGAGCTAGTGAACTACCTAGTGACCCGATCTCTGAGAGTGGTGGGGAGCAGTTTGCTAGCGAACTACCTAGTGACAAGATCACAGATAATGGTGTTGAGCAGTGAGCTAGTGAACTACGTGGTGACCCGATCTCTGAGAGTGGTGGGGAGCAGTGAGCTAGTGAACTACCTAGTAACCCGATGTCTGAGAGTGGTGGGGAGCAGTGAGATAGTGAACTACCCAGTGACCCGATCTCTGAGAGTGGTGGGGAGCAGTGAGATAGTGAACTACCAGGTGACCCGATCTCTGAGAGTGGTGGGGAGCAGTGAGATAGTGAACTACCTAGTAACCCGATCTCTAAAGTGGTGGGGAGCAGTGAGCTAGTGAACTACCTAGTAACCCGATCTCTGAGAGTGGTGGGGGGCAGTGAGTTAGTGAGCTACCTAGTAACCCGATCTCTGAGAGTGGTGGGGAGCAGTGAGATAGTGAACTACCCAGTGACCCGATCTCTGAGAGTGGTGGGGAGCAGTGAGCTAGTGAACTACCTATTGACCCGATCTCTGAGAGTGGTGGGGAGCAGTGACCTAGTGAACTAGCTAGTGGCAAGATCTCTGAGAGTGGTGGGGAACAGTGAGCTAGTGAACTACGTGGTGGCCCGATATCTGAGAGTGGTGGGGAGCAGTGAGCTAGTGAACTACCTAGTAACCCGATCTCTGAGAGTGGTGGGGAGCAGTGAGATAGTGAACTACCCAGTGACCCGATCTCTGAGAGTGGTGGGGAGCAGTGAGCTAGTGAACTACCTAGTGACCCGATCTCTGAGAGTGGTGGGGAGCAGTGAGCTAGTGAACTACCTAGTGACCCGATCTCTGAGAGTGGTGGGGAGCAGTGAGTTAGTGAACTACCTAGTAACCCGATCTCTGAGAGTGGTGGGGAGCAGTGAGCTAGTGAACTACCTAGTGACAAGATCTCTGAGAGTGGTGGGGAGCAGTGAGCTAGTGAACTAGCTAGTAACCCGATCTCCGAGAGTGGTGGGGAGCAGTGAGATAGTGAACTACCCAGTGACCCGATCTCTGAGAGTGGTGGGGAGTAGTGAGCTAGTGAACTACCCAGTGACCCAATCTCTGAGAGTGGTGGGGAGCAGTGAGATAGTGAACTACCAGGTGACCCGATCTCTGAGGGTGGTGGGGAGCAGTGAGATAGTGAACTACCTAGTAACCCGATCTCTGAGAGTGGTGGGGAGCAGTGAGCTAGTGAACTACCTAGTAACCGGATCTCTGAGAGTGGTGGGGAGCAGTGAGCTAGTGTACTACCCAGTGACCCGATCTCTGAGAGTGGTGGGGAGCAGTGAGATAGTGAACTACCCACTGACCCGATCTCTGAGAGTGGTGGGGAGCAGTGAGATACTGAACTACCAGGTGACCCGATCTCTGCGAGTGGTGGGGAGCAGTGAGGCAGTGAACTACCTAGTAATCCGATCTCTGAGAGTGGTGGGGAGCAGTGAGCTAGTGAACTACCTAGTAACCCGATCTCTGAGAGTGGTGGGGAGCAGTGAGTTAGTGAATTACCTAGTAACCCGATCTCTGAGAGTGGTGGGGAGCAGTGAGATAGTGAACTACCAGGTGACCCGATCTCTGAGAGTGGTGGGGAGCAGTGAGATAGTGAACTACCAGGTGACCCGATCTCTGAGAGTGGTGGGGAGCAGTGAGCTAGTGAACTACCTAGTGACCCGATCTCTGAGAGTTGTGGGGAGCAGTGAGTTAGTGAGCTACCTAGTAACCCGATCTCTGAGAGTGGTGGGGAGCAGTGAGATAGTGAACGACCCAGTGACCCGATCTCTGAGAGTGGTGGGGAGCAGTGAGCTAGTGAACTACCTAATGACCCTATCTCTGAGAGTGGTGAGGAGCAGTGACCTAGTGAACTACCTAGTGGCAAGATCTCTGAGAGTGGTGGGGAGCAGTGAGCTAGTGAACTACGTGGTGGCCCGATATCTGAGAGTGGTGGGGAGCAGTGAGCTAGTGAACTACCTAGTAACCTGATCTCTGAGAGTGGTGGGGAGCAGTGAGATAGTGAACTACCCAATGACCCGATCTCTGAGAGTGGTGGCGAGCAGTGAGCTAGTGAACTACCTAGCGACCCGATCTCTGAGAGTGGTGGGGAGCAGTGAGCTAGTGAACTACCTAGTGACCCGATCTCTGAGAGTGGTGGGGAGCAGTGAGCTAGTGAACTACCCAGTGACTCGATCTCTGAGAGTGGTGGGGAGCAGTGAGCTAGTGAACTACCTAGTGACAAGATCTCTGAGAGTGGTGGGGAGCAGTGAGCTAGTGAACTAGCTAGTAACCCGATCTCTGAGAGTGGTGGGGAGCAGTGAGGTAGTGAACTACCCAGTGACCCGATCTCTGAGAGTGGTGGGGAGCAGTGAGCTAGTGAACTACCCAGTGACCCAATCTCTGAGAGTGGTGGGGAGCAGTGAGATAGTGAACTACCAGGTGACCCGATCTCTGAGAGTGGTGAGGAGCAGTGAGATTGTGAACTACCTAGTAACCCGATCTCTGAGAGTGGTGGGGAGCAGTGAGCTTGTGAACTACCTAGTAACTGGATCTCTGAGAGTGGTGGGGAGCAGTGAGCTAGTGAGCTACCCAGTGACCCGATCTCTGAGAGTGGTGGGGAGCAGTGAGAGAGTGAACTACCCACTGACCCGATCTCTGAGAGTGGTGGGGAGCAGTGAGATACTGAACTACCAGGTGACCCGATCTCTGCGAGTGGTGGGGAGCAGTGAGACAGTGAACTACCTAGTAACCCGATCTCTGAGAGTGGTGGGGAGCAGTGAGCTAGTGAACTACCGAGTAACCCGATCTCTGAGAGTGGTGGGGAGCAGTGAGTTAGTGAATTACCTAGTAACCCGATCTCTGAGAGTGGTGGGGAGCAGTGAGATAGTGAACTACCAGGTGACCCGATCTCTGAGAGTGGTGGGGAGCAGTGAGATAGTGAACTACCAGGTGACTCGATCTCTGAGAGTGGTGGGGAGCAGTGAGCTAGTGAACTAGCTAGTGACCCGATCTCTGAGAGTTGTGGGAAACAGTGAGCTAGTGAACTACCTAGTAAACCGATCTCTGAGAGTGGTGGGGAGCAATGAGATAGTGAACTTCCTAGTAACCCGATCTCTGAGAGTGGTGGGGAGCAGTGAGCTAGTGAACCACCTAGTAACCCGATCTCTGAGAGTGGTGGGGAGCAGTGAGTTAGTGAGCTACCTAGTAACCCGATCTCTGAGAGTGGTGGGGAGCAGTGAGATAGTGAACTACCCAGTGACCCGATCTCTGAGAGTGGTGGGGAGCAGTGAGCTAGTGAACTACCAAATGACCCGATCTCTGAGAGTGGTGAGGGGCAGTGACCTAGTGAACTACCTAGTGGCAAGATCTCTGAGAGTGGTGGGGAGCAGTGAGCTAGTGAACTACGTGGTGGCCCGATATCTGAGAGTGGTGGGGAGCAGTGAGCTAGTGAACTACCTAGTAACCCGATCTCTGAGAGTGGTGGTTAGCAGTGAGATAGTGAACTACCCAGTGACCCGATCTCTGAGAGTGGTGGGGGGCTGTGAGCTAGTGAACTACCTAGCGACCCGATCTCTGAGAGTGGTGGGGAGCAGTGAGCTAGTGAACTACCTAGTGACCCGATCTCTGAGAGTGGTGGGAGCAGTGAGCTAGTGAACTACCCAGTGACCCGATCTCTGAGAGTGGTGGGGAGCAGTGAGCTAGTGAACTACCTAGTGACAAGATCTCTGTGAGTGGTGGGGAACAGTGAGCTAGTGAATCACCAGGTGACCCGATCTCTGAGAGTGGTGGGGAGCAGTGAGCTAGTGAACTACCTAGTGACCTGATCTCTGAGAGTGGTGGGGAGCAGTTTGCTAGTGAACTACCTAGTGACAAGATCACTGAGAATGGTGTTGAGCAGTGAGCTAGTGATCTATCTGGTGACCCGATATCTGAGAGTGGTGGTGAGTAGTGAGCTAGTGAATTACCTAGTGACCCGATCTCTGAGAGTGGTGGGGAGCAGTGAGCTAGTGAACTACCCAGTGACCCAATCTCTGAGAGTGGTGGGGAGCAGTGAGATAGTGAACTACCAGGTGACCCGATCTCTGAGAGTGGTGGGGAGCAGTGAGATAGTGAACTACCTAGTAACCCGATCTCTGAGAGTGGTGGGGAGCAGTGAGCTAGTGAACTACCTAGTAACTGGATCTCTGAGAGTGGTGGGGAGCAGTGAGCTAGTGTACTACCCAGTGACCCGATCTCTGAGAGTGGTGGGGAGCAGTGAGATAGTGAACTACCCACTGACCCGATCTCTGAGAGTGGTGGGGAGCAGTGAGATACTGAACTACCAGGTGACCCGATCTCTGCGAGTGGTGGGGAGCAGTGAGACAGTGAACTACCTAGTAACCCGATCTCTGAGAGTGGTGGGGAGCAGTGAGCTAGTGAACTACCTAGTAACCCGATCTCTGAGAGTGGTGGGGAGCAGTGAGTTAGTGAATTACCTAGTAACCCGATCTCTGAGAGTGGTGGGGAGCAGTGAGATAGTGAACTTTCAGGTGACCCGATCTCTGAGAGTGGTGGGCAGCAGTGAGATAGTGAACTACCAGGTGACCCGATCTCTGAGAGTGGTGGGGAGCAGTGAGCTAGTGAACTACCTAGTGACCCGATCTCTGAGCGTTGTGGGGAGCAGTGAGTTAGTGAACTACCTAGTAACCCGATCTCTGAGAGTGGTGGGGAGCAATGAGATAGTGAACTTCCTAGTAACCCGATCTCTGAGAGTGGTGGGGAGCAGTGAGCTAGTGAACCACCTAGTAACCCGATCTCTGAGAGTGGTGGGGAGCAGTGAGTTAGTGAGCTACCTAGTAACCCGATCTCTGAGAGTGGTGGGGAGCAGTGAGATAGTGAACTACCCAGTGACCCGATCTCTGAGAGTGGTGGGGAGCAGTGAGCTAGTGAACTACCTAATGACCCGATCTCTGAGAGTGGTGAGGAGCAGTGACCTAGTGAACTACCTAGTGGCAAGATCTCTGAGAGTGGTGGGGAGCAGTGAGCTAGTGAACTACGTGGTGGCCCGATATCTGAGAGTGGTGGGGAGCAGTGAGCTAGTGAACTACCTAGTAACCCGATCTCTGAGAGTGGTGGGGAGCAGTGAGATAGTGAACTACCCAGTGACCCGATCTCTGAGAGTGGTGGCGAGCAGTGAGCTAGTGAACTACCTAGTGACCCGATCTCTGAGAGTGATGGGGAGCAGTGAGCTAGTGAACTACCTAGTGACCCGATCTCTGAGAGTGGTGGGGAGCAGTGAGCTAGTGAACTACCCAGTGACCCGATCTCTGAGAGTGGTGGGGAGCAGTGAGCTAGTGAACTACCTAGTGACAAGATCTCTGAGAGTGGTGGGGAGCAGTGAGCTAGTGAACTAGCTAGTAACCCGATCTCTGAGAGTGGTGGGGAGCAGTGAGATAGTGAACTACCCAGTGACCCGATCTCTGAGAGTGGTGGGGAGCAGTGAGCTAGTGAACTACCCAGTGACCCAATCTCTGAGAGTGGTGGGGAGCAGTGAGATAGTGAACTACCAGGTGACCCGATCTCTGAGAGTGGTGGGGAGCAGTGAGATAGTGAACTACCTAGTAACCCGATCTCTGAGAGTGGTGGGGAGCAGTGAGTTAGTGAATTACCTAGTAACCCGATCTCTGAGAGTGGTGGGGAGCAGTGAGATAGTGAACTACCAGGTGACCCGATCTCTGAGAGTGGTGGGGAGCAGTGAGATAGTGAACTACCAGGTGACCCGATCTCTGAGAGTGGTGGGGAGCAGTGAGCTAGTGAACTAGCTAGTGACCCGATCTCTGAGAGTTGTGGGAAGCAGTGAGTTAGTGACCTACCTAGTAACCCGATCTCTGAGAGTGGTGGGGAGCAATGAGATAGTGAACTTCCTAGTAACCCGATCTCTAAGAGTGGTGGGGAGCAGTGAGCTAGTGAACCACCTAGTAACCCGATCTCTGAGAGTGGTTGGGAGCAGTGAGTTAGTGAGCTACCTAGTAACCCGATCTCTGAGAGTGGTGGGGAGCAGTGAGATAGTGAACTACCCAGTGACCCGATCTCTGAGAGTGGTGGGGAGCAGTGAGCTAGTGAACTACCTAATGACCCGATCTCTGAGAGTGGTGAGGAGCAGTGACCTAGTGAACTACCTAGTGGCAAGATCTCTGAGAGTGGTGGGGAGCAGTGAGCTAGTGAACTACGTGGTGGCCCGATATCTGAGAGTGGTGGGGAGCAGTGAGCTAGTGAACTACCTAGTAACCCGATCTCTGAGAGTGGTGGGGAGCAGTGAGATAGTGAACTACCCAGTGACCCGATCTCTGAGAGTGGTGGGGAGCTGTGAGCTAGTGAACTACCTAGCGACCCGATCTCTGAGAGTGGTGGGGAGCAGTGAGCTAGTGAACTACCTAGTGACCCGATCTCTGAGAGTGGTGGGGAGCAGTGAGCTAGTGAAGTACCCAGTGACCCGATCTCTGAGAGTGGTGGGGAACAGTGAGCTAGTGAATCACCAGGTGACCCGATCTCTGAGAGTGGTGGGGAGCAGTGAGCTAGTGAACTACCTAGTGACCCGATCTCTGAGAGTGGTGGGGAGCAGTTTGCTAGTGAACTACCTAGTGACAAGATCACTGAGAATGGTGTTGAGCAGTGAGCTAGTGATCTATCTGGTGACCCGATATATGAGAGTGGTGGTGAGTAGTGAGCTAGTGAACTACCTAGTGACCCGATCTCTGAGAGTGGTGGGGGCAGTGAGCTAGTGAACTACCTGGTCACCCGATCTCTGAGAGTGGTGGGGGGCAGTGAGTTAGTGAACTACCTAGTAACCCGATCTCTGAGAGTGGTGGGGAGCAGTGAGGTAGTGAACTACCCAGTGACCCGATCTCTGAGAGTGGTGGGAAGCAGTGAGCTAGTGAACTAGCTAGTGACCCGATCTCTGAGAGTGGTGGGGAGCAGTGAGCTAGTGAACTACCTAGTGACAAGATCTCTGAGAGTGGTGGGGAGCAGTGAGCTAGTGAACTACCTAGTGACAAGATCTCTGAGAGTGGTGGGGAGCAGTGAGCTAGTGAACTAGCTAGTAGCCCGATCTCTGAGAGTGGTGGGGAGCAGTGAGATAGTGAACTACCCAGTGACCCAATCTCTGAGAGTGGTGGGGAGCAGTGAGCTAGTGAACTACCCAGTGACCCAATCTCTGAGAGTGGTGGGGAGCAGTGAGATAGTGAACTACCAGGTGACCCGATCTCTGAGAGTGGTGGGGAGCAGTGAGATAGTGAACTACCTAGTAACCCGATCTCTGAGAGTGGTGGGGAGCAGTGAGCTAGTGAACTACCTAGTAACCGGATCTCTGAGAGTGGTGGGGAGCAGTGAGCTAGAGAACTACCCAGTGACCCGATCTCTGAGAGTGGTGGGGAGCAGTGAGATAGTGAACTACCCACTGACCCGATCTCTGAGAGTGGTGGGGAGCAGTGAGATACTGAACTACCAGGTGACCCGATCTCTGCGAGTGGTGGGGAGCAGTGAGACAGTGAACTACCTAGTAACCCGATCTCTGAGAGTGGTGGGGAGCAGTGAGCTAGTGAACTACCTAGTAACCCGATCACTGAGAGTGGTGGGGAGCAGTGAGTTAGTGAATTACCTAGTAACCCGATCTCTGAGAGTGGTGGGGAGCAGTGAGATAGTGAACTACCAGGTAACCCGATCTCTGAGAGTGGTGGGGAGCAGTGAGATAGTGAACTACCAGGTGACCCGATCTCTGAGAGTGGTGGGGAGCAGTGAGCTAGTGAACTACCTAGTGACCCGATCTCTGAGAGTTGTGGGGAGCAGTGAGTTAGTGAACTACCTAGTAACCCGATCTCTGAGAGTGGTGGGGAGCAATGAGATAGTGAACTTCCTAGTAACCCGATCTCTGAGAGTGGTGGGGAGCAGTGAGCTAGTGAACCACCTAGTAACCCGATCTATGAGAGTGGTGGGGAGCAGTGAGTTGGTGAGCTACCTAGTAACCCGATCTCTGAGAGTGGTGGGGAGCAGTGAGCTAGTGAACTACCTAATGACCCGATCTCTGAGAGTGGTGAGGAGCAGTGACCTAGTGAACTACCTAGTGGCAAGATCTCTGAGAGTGGTGGGGAGCAGTGAGCTAGTGAACTACGTGGTGGCCTGATATCTGAGAGTGGTGGGGAGCAGTGAGCTAGTGAACTACCTAGTAACCCGATCTCTGAGAGTGGTGGGGAGCAGTGAGATAGTGAACTACCCAGTGACCGGATCTCTTAGAGTGGTGGGGAGCAGTGAGCTAGTGAACTACCTAGCGACCCGATCTCTGAGAGTGGTGGGGAGCAGTGAGATAGTGAACTACCCAGTCACCCGATCTCTGAGAGTGGTGGTGAGCAGTGAGCTAGTGAACTAACTAGTGACCCGATCTCTGAGAGTGGTGGGGAGCAGTGAGCTAGTGAACTACCTAGTGACAAGATCTCTGAGAGTGGTGGGGAGCAGTGAGCTAGTGAACTACGTGGTGACCCGATCTCTGAGAGTGGTGCGGAGCAGTGAGCTAGTGAACTACCTAGTAACCCGATCTCTGAGAGTGGTGGGGAGCAGTGAGATGGTGAACTACCCAGTGACCCGATCTCTGAGAGTGGTGGGGAGCAGTGAGATAGTGAACTACCAGGTGACACGATCTCTGAGAGTGGTGGGGAGCAGTGAGATAGTGAACTACCAGGTGACCCGATCTCTGAGAGTGGTGGGGAGCAGTGAGCTAGTGAACTACCTAGTGACCCGATCACTGAGAGTTGTGGGGAGCAGTGAGTTAGTGAACTACCTAGTAACCCGATCTCTGAGAGTGGTGGGGAGCAGTGAGATAGTGAACTACCTAGTAACCCGATCTCAGAGAGTGATGGGGAGCAGTGAGCTAGTGAACTACCTAGTAACCCGATCTCTGAGAGTGGTGGGGAGCAGTGAGTTAGTGAGCTACCTAGTAACCCGATCTCTGAGAGTGGTGGGGAGCAGTGAGATAGTGAACTACCCAGTGACCCGACCTCTGAGAGTGGTGGGGAGCAGTGAGCTAGTGAACTACCCAGTGACCCGATCTCTGAGAGTGGTGGGGAGCAGTGAGCTAGTGAACTACCCAGTGACCCAATCTCTGAGAGTGGTGAGGAGCAGTGAGATAGTGAACTACCCAGTGACCCGATCTCTGAGAGTGGTGGGGAGCAGTGAGATAGTGAACTACGTGGTGACACGATCTCTGAGAGTTGTGGGGAGCAGTGAGCTAAAGAACTACCTAGTAACCCGATCTCTTTGGTGGGGAGCAGTGAGATAGTGAACTACCCAGTGACCTGATCTCTGAGAGTGGTGGGGAGCAGTGAGCTAGTGAACTAACTAGTGACCCGATCTCTGAGAGTGGTGGGGAGCAGTGAGCTAGTGAACTACCTAGTGACAAGATCTCTGAGAGTGGTGGGGAGCAGTGAGATAGTGAACTACCTAGTGACAAGATCTCTGAGGGTGGTGGGGGGCAGTGAGCTAGTGAACTAGCTAGTAACCCGATCTCTGAGAGTGGTGGGGAGCAGTGAGATAGTGAACCACCCAGTGACCCGATCACTGAGAGTGGTGGGGAGCAGTGAGCTAGTGAACTACCCAGTGACCCGATCTCTGAGAGTGGTGGGGAGCAGTGAGCTAGTGAACTACCTAGTAACCCGATCTCTGAGAGTGGTGGGGAGCAGTGAGTTAGTGAACTACCTAGTAACCCGATCTCTGAGAGTGGTGGGGAGCAGTGAGACAGTGAACTACCCAGTGACCCGATCTCTGAGAGTGGTGGGGAGCAGTGTGCTAGTGAACTACCTAGTGACCCGATCTCTGAGAGTGGTGGGGAGCAGTGAGCTAATGAACTACCTCGTGACAAGATCTCTGAGAGTGGTGGGGAGCAGTGAGCTAGTGAACTACGTGGTGACCCGATATCTGAGAGTGGTGGGGAGCAGTGAGCTTGTGAACTACCTATTGACCCGATCTCTGAGAGTGGTGGGGAGCAGTGAGATACTGAACTTCCCAGTGACCCGATCTCTGAGAGTGGTGGGGAGCAGTGAGCTAGTGAACTACCTAGAGGCCCGATCTCTGAGAGTGGTGGGGAGCAGTGAGCTAGTGAACTACCTAGTGACCCGATCTCTGAGAGTGGTGGGGAGCAGTGAGTTAGTGAACTACCTAGTAACCCGATCTCTGAGAGTGGTGGGATGCTGGGAGCTAGTGAACTACCTAGAGGCCCGATCTCTGAGAGTGGTGGGGAGCAGTGAGCTAGTGAACTACCTAGTGACCCGATCTCAGAGTGTGGTGGGGAGCAGTGAGCTAGTGAACTACCAGGTGACCCGATCTCTGAGAGTGGTGGGGAGCAGTGAGCTATTGAGCTACCTGGTGACCCGAACTCTGAGAGTGGTGTTGATCAGTGAGCTAGTGAACTACCTGGTGACCCGATCTCTGAGAGTGGTGGGGAGCAGTGAGCTATTGAGCTACCTGGTGACCCGAACTCTGAGAGTGGTGTTGATCAGTGAGCTAGTGAACTACCTGGTGAGCCGATCTCTGAGAGTGGTGGGGAGCAGTGAGCTAGTGAACTACCTAGTGACCCAATCTCTGAGAGTGGTGGGGAGCAGTGAGCTAGTGAACTACCTAGTGACCCGATCATTGAGAGTGGTGGGGAGCAGTGAGCTCGTGAATTACCTAGTGACCCGATCTCTGAGAGTGGTGGGAGCAGTGTGCTAGTGAACTACCTAGTCACCCGATCTCTGAGAGTGGTGGGGAGGTGTGACCTAGTGAACTACCTGGTGACCCCATCTCTGAGAGTGGTGGGGAACAGTGAGCTAGTGAACTACCTAGTGACCCAATCTCTGAGAGTGGTGGGGAGCAGTGAGGTAGTGAACTACCTAGTGACCCGATCTCTGAGAGTGATGGAGAGCAGTAAGCAGTGAACTACCTAGTGACCCAATCTCTGAGAGTGGTGGGGACCAGTGAGCTAGTGAACTACCTAGTGACCAGATCTCTGAGAGTGGTATTGAGCAGTGAGCTAGTGATCTACCTAGTGACTTGATCTCTGGGAGTGGTGGGGAGCAGTGAGCTAGTGAACTACCTGGTGACATGATATCTGAGAGTGGTGGGGAGCAGTGAGCTAGTGAACTACCTAGTGTCCTGATCTCTGAAAGTGGTGGGTAGCAGTGATCTAGTGAACTACCTAGTGACCCAATCTCTGAGGGTGGTGGGGAGCAGTGAGCTAGTGAACTACCTATTGACCTGATCTCTGAGAGTGGTCGGGAGCAGTGAGCTAGTGAACTACCGAGTGACCCGATCTCTGACAGAGGTGGGGAGCAGTGGGCTAGTGAACTAACTAGTGACCCGATCTCTGAGAGTGGTGGGGAGCAGTGAGCTAGCGAACTACCTAGTGACCCGATCTCTGAGATTGGTGGGGAGCAGTGAGCTAGTGAACTACCCAGTGACCCAATCTCTGAGAGTGGTGGGGAGCAGTGAGATAGTGAAGTACCAGGTGACCCGATCTCTGAGGGTGGTGGGGAGCAGTGAGATAGTGAACTACCTAGTAACCCGATCTCTGAGAGTGGTGGGGAGCAGTGAGCTAGTGAACTACCTAGTAACCGGATCTCTGAGAGTGGTGGGGAGCAGTGAGCTAGTGTACTACCCAGTGACCCGATCTCTGAGAGTGGTGGGGAGCAGTGAGATAGTGAACTACCCACTGACCCGATCTCTGAGAGTGATGGGGAGCAGTGAGATACTGAACTACCAGGTGACCCGATCTCTGCGAGTGGTGGGGAGCAGTGAGGCAGTGAACTACCTAGTAATCCGATCTCTGAGAGTGGTGGGGAGCAGTGAGCTAGTGAACTACCTAGTAACCCGATCTCTGAGAGTGGTGGGGAGCAGTGAGTTAGTGAATTACCTAGTAACCCGATCTCTGAGAGTGGTGGGGAGCAGTGAGATAGTGAACTACCAGGTGACCCGATCTCTGAGAGTGGTGGGGAGCAGTGAAATAGTGAACTACCAGGTGACCCGATCTCTGAGAGTGGTGGGGAGCAGTGAGCTAGTGAACTACCTAGTGACCCGATCTCTGAGAGTTGTGGGGAGCAGTGAGTTAGTGAGCTACCTAGTAACCCGATCTCTGAGAGTGGTGGGGAGCAGTGAGATAGTGAACGACCCAGTGACCCGATCTCTGAGAGTGGTGGGGAGCAGTGAGCTAGTGAACTACCTAATGACCCTATCTCTGAGAGTGGTGAGGAGCAGTGACCTAGTGAACTACCTAGTGGCAAGATCTCTGAGAGTGGTGGGGAGCAGTGAGCTAGTGAACTACGTGGTGGCCCGATATCTGAGAGCGGTGGGGAGCAGTGAGCTAGTGAACTACCTAGTAACCTGATCTCTGAGAGTGGTGGGGAGCAGTGAGATAGTGAACTACCCAATGACCCGATCTCTGAGAGTGGTGGCGAGCAGTGAGCTAGTGAACTACCTAGCGACCCGATCTCTGAGAGTGGTGGGGAGCAGTGAGCTAGTGAACTACCTAGTGACCCGATCTCTGAGAGTGGTGGGGAGCAGTGAGCTAGTGAACTACCCAGTGACTCGATCTCTGAGAGTGGTGGGGAGCAGTGAGCTAGTGAACTACCTAGTGACAAGATCTCTGAGAGTGGTGGGGAGCAGTGAGCTAGTGAACTAGCTAGTAACCCGATCTCTGAGAGTGGTGGGGAGCAGTGAGATAGTGAACTACCCAGTGACCCGATCTCTGAGAGTGGTGGGGAGCAGTGAGCTAGTGAACTACCCAGTGACCCAATCTCTGAGAGTGGTGGGGAGCAGTGAGATAGTGAACTACCAGGTGACCCGATCTCTGAGAGTGGTGAGGAGCAGTGAGATTGTGAACTACCTAGTAACCCGATCTCTGAGAGTGGTGGGGAGCAGTGAGCTTGTGAACTACCTAGTAACTGGATCTCTGAGAGTGGTGGGGAGCAGTGAGCTAGTGAGCTACCCAGTGACCCGATCTCTGAGAGTGGTGGGGAGCAGTGAGAGAGTGAACTACCCACTGACCCGATCTCTGAGAGTGGTGGGGAGCAGTGACATACTGAACTACCAGGTGACCCGATCTCTGCGAGTGGTGGGGAGCAGTGAGACAGTGAACTACCTAGTAACCCGATCTCTGAGAGTGGTGGGGAGCAGTGAGCTAGTGAACTACCCAGTGACCCAATCTCTGAGAGTGGTGGGGAGCAGTGAGTTAGTGAATTACCTAGTAACCCGATCTCTGAGAGTGGTGGGGAGCAGTGAGATAGTGAACTACCAGGTGACCCGATCTCTGAGAGTGGTGGGGAGCAGTGAGATAGTGAACTACCAGGTGACTCGATCTCTGAGAGTGGTGGGGAGCAGTGAGCTAGTGAACTAGCTAGTGACCCGATCTCTGAGAGTTGTGGGAAACAGTGAGCTAGTGAACTACCTAGTAAACCGATCTCTGAGAGTGGTGGGGAGCAATGAGATAGTGAACTTCCTAGTAACCCGATCTCTGAGAGTGGTGGGGAGCAGTGAGCTAGTGAACCACCTAGTAACCCGATCTCTGAGAGTGGTGGGGAGCAGTGAGTTAGTGAGCTACCTAGTAACCCGATCTCTGAGAGTGGTGGGGAGCAGTGAGATAGTGAACTACCCAGTGACCCGATCTCTGAGAGTGGTGGGGAGCAGTGAGCTAGTGAACTACCAAATGACCCGATCTCTGAGAGTGGTGAGGGGCAGTGACCTAGTGAACTACCTAGTGGCAAGATCTCTGAGAGTGGTGGGGAGCAGTGAGCTAGTGAACTACGTGGTGGCCCGATATCTGAGAGTGGTGGGGAGCAGTGAGCTAGTGAACTACCTAGTAACCCGATCTCTGAGAGTGGTGGTTAGCAGTGAGATAGTGAACTACCCAGTGACCCGATCTCTGAGAGTGGTGGGGGGCTGTGAGCTAGTGAACTACCTAGCGACCCGATCTCTGAGAGTGGTGGGGAGCAGTGAGCTAGTGAACTACCTAGTGACCCGATCTCTGAGAGTGGTGGGAGCAGTGAGCTAGTGAACTACCCAGTGACCCGATCTCTGAGAGTGGTGGGGAGCAGTGAGCTAGTGAACTACCTAGTGACAAGATCTCTGTGAGTGGTGGGGAACAGTGAGCTAGTGAATCACCAGGTGACCCGATCTCTGAGAGTGGTGGGGAGCAGTGAGCTAGTGAACTACCTAGTAACCCGATCTCTGAGAGTGGTGGGGAGCAGTTTGCTAGTGAACTACCTAGTGACAAGATCACTGAGAATGGTGTTGAGCAGTGAGCTAGTGATCTATCTGGTGACCCGATATCTGAGAGTGGTGGTGAGTAGTGAGCTAGTGAATTACCTAGTGACCCGATCTCTGAGAGTGGTGGGGAGCAGTGAGCTAGTGAACTACCCAGTGACCCAATCTCTGAGAGTGGTGGGGAGCAGTGAGATAGTGAACTACCAGGTGACCCGATCTCTGAGAGTGGTGGGGAGCAGTGAGATAGTGAACTACCTAGTAACCCGATCTCTGAGAGTGGTGGGGAGCAGTGAGCTAGTGAACTACCTAGTAACTGGATCTCTGAGAGTGGTGGGGAGCAGTGAGCTAGTGTACTACCCAGTGACCCGATCTCTGAGAGTGGTGGGGAGCAGTGAGATAGTGAACTACCCACTGACCCGATCTCTGAGAGTGGTGGGGAGCAGTGAGATACTGAACTACCAGGTGACCCGATCTCTGCGAGTGGTGGGGAGCAGTGAGACAGTGAACTACCTAGTAACCCGATCTCTGAGAGTGGTGGGGAGCAGTGAGCTAGTGAACTACCTAGTAACCCGATCTCTGAGAGTGGTGGGGAGCAGTGAGTTAGTGAATTACCTAGTAACCCGATCTCTGAGAGTGGTGGGGAGCAGTGAGATAGTGAACTTTCAGGTGACCCGATCTCTGAGAGTGGTGGGCAGCAGTGAGATAGTGAACTACCAGGTGACCCGATCTCTGAGAGTGGTGGGGAGCAGTGAGCTAGTGAACTACCTAGTGACCCGATCTCTGAGCGTTGTGGGGAGCAGTGAGTTAGTGAACTACCTAGTAACCCGATCTCTGAGAGTGGTGGGGAGCAATGAGATAGTGAACTTCCTAGTAACCCGATCTCTGAGAGTGGTGGGGAGCAGTGAGCTAGTGAACCACCTAGTAACCCGATCTCTGAGAGTGGTGGGGAGCAGTGAGTTAGTGAGCTACCTAGTAACCCGATCTCTGAGAGTGGTGGGGAGCAGTGAGATAGTGAACTACCCAGTGACCCGATCTCTGAGAGTGGTGGGGAGCAGTGAGCTAGTGAACTACCTAATGACCCGATCTCTGAGAGTGGTGAGGAGCAGTGACCTAGTGAACTACCTAGTGGCAAGATCTCTGAGAGTGGTGGGGAGCAGTGAGCTAGTGAACTACGTGGTGGCCCGATATCTGAGAGTGGTGGGGAGCAGTGAGCTAGTGAACTACCTAGTAACCCGATCTCTGAGAGTGGTGGGGAGCAGTGAGATAGTCAACTACCCAGTGACCCGATCTCTGAGAGTGGTGGCGAGCAGTGAGCTTGTGAACTACCTAGTGACCCGATCTCTGAGAGTGATGGGGACCAGTGAGCTAGTGAACTACCTAGTGACCCGATCTCTGAGAGTGGTGGGGAGCAGTGAGCTAGTGAACTACCCAGTGACCCGATCTCTGACAGTGGTGGGGAGCAGTGAGCTAGTGAACTACCTAGTGACAAGATCTCTGAGAGTGGTGGGGAGCAGTGAGCTAGTGAACTAGCTAGTAACCCGATCTCTGAGAGTGGTGGGGAGCAGTGAGATAGTGAACTACCCAGTGACCCGATCTCTGAGAGTGGTGGGGAGCAGTGAGCTAGTGAACTACCCAGTGACCCAATCTCTGAGAGTGGTGGGGAGCAGTGAGATAGTGAACTACCAGGTGACCCGATCTCTGAGAGTGGTGGGGAGCAGTGAGATAGTGAACTACCTAGTAACCCGATCTCTGAGAGTGGTGGGGAGCAGTGAGTTAGTGAATTACCTAGTAACCCGATCTCTGAGAGTGGTGGGGAGCAGTGAGATAGTGAACTACCAGGTGACCCGATCTCTGAGAGTGGTGGGGAGCAGTGAGATAGTGAACTACCAGGTGACCCGATCTCTGAGAGTGGTGGGGAGCAGTGAGCTAGTGAACTAGCTAGTGACCCGATCTCTGAGAGTTGTGGGAAGCAGTGAGTTAGTGACCTACCTAGTAACCCGATCTCTGAGAGTGGTGGGGAGCAATGAGATAGTGAACTTCCTAGTAACCCGATCTCTGAGAGTGGTGGGGAGCAGTGAGCTAGTGAACCACCTAGTAACCCGATCTCTGAGAGTGGTTGGGAGCAGTGAGTTAGTGAGCTACCTAGTAACCCGATCTCTGAGAGTGGTGGGGAGCAGTGAGATAGTGAACTACCCAGTGACCCGATCTCTGAGAGTGGTGGGGAGCAGTGAGCTAGTGAACTACCTAATGACCCGATCTCTGAGAGTGGTGAGGAGCAGTGACCTAGTGAACTACCTAGTGGCAAGATCTCTGAGAGTGGTGGGGAGCAGTGAGCTAGTGAACTACGTGGTGGCCCGATATCTGAGAGTGGTGGGGAGCAGTGAGCTAGTGAACTACCTAGTAACCCGATCTCTGAGAGTGGTGGGGAGCAGTGAGATAGTGAACTACCCAGTGACCCGATCTCTGAGAGTGGTGGGGAGCTGTGAGCTAGTGAACTACCTAGCGACCCGATCTCTGAGAGTGGTGGGGAGCAGTGAGCTAGTGAACTACCTAGTGACCCGATCTCTGAGAGTGGTGGGGAGCAGTGAGCTAGTGAACTACCCAGTGACCCGATCTCTGAGAGTGGTGGGGAACAGTGAGCTAGTGAATCACCAGGTGACCCGATCTCTGAGAGTGGTGGGGAGCAGTGAGCTAGTGAACTACCTAGTGACCCGATCTCTGAGAGTGGTGGGGAGCAGTTTGCTAGTGAACTACCTAGTGACAAGATCACTGAGAATGGTGTTGAGCAGTGAGCTAGTGATCTATCTGGTGACCCGATATATGAGAGTGGTGGTGAGTAGTGAGCTAGTGAACTACCTAGTGACCCGATCTCTGAGAGTGGTGGGGGCAGTGAGCTAGTGAACTACCTAGTCACCCGATCTCTGAGAGTGGTGGGGGGCAGTGAGTTAGTGAACTACCTAGTAACCCGATCTCTGAGAGTGGTGGGGAGCAGTGAGGTAGTGAACTACCCAGTGACCCGATCTCTGAGAGTGGTGGGGAGCAGTGAGCTAGTGAACTAGCTAGTGACCCGATCTCTGAGAGTGGTGGGGAGCAGTGAGCTAGTGAACTACCTAGTGACAAGATCTCTGAGAGTGGTGGGGAGCAGTGAGCTAGTGAACTACCTAGTGACAAGATCTCTGAGAGTGGTGGGGAGCAGTGAGCTAGTGAACTAGCTAGTAGCCCGATCTCTGAGAGTGGTGGGGAGCAGTGAGATAGTGAACTACCCAGTGACCCAATCTCTGAGAGTGGTGGGGAGCAGTGAGCTAGTGAACTACCCAGTGACCCAATCTCTGAGAGTGGTGGGGAGCAGTGAGATAGTGAACTACCAGGTGACCCGATCTCTGAGAGTGGTGGGGAGCAGTGAGATAGTGAACTACCTAGTAACCCGATCTCTGAGAGTGGTGGGGAGCAGTGAGCTAGTGAACTACCTAGTAACCGGATCTCTGAGAGTGGTGGGGAGCAGTGAGCTAGTGAACTACCCAGTGACCCGATCTCTGAGAGTGGTGGGGAGCAGTGAGATAGTGAACTACCCACTGACCCGATCTCTGAGAGTGGTGGGGAGCAGTGAGATACTGAACTACCAGGCGACCCGATCTCTGCGAGTGGTGGGGAGCAGTGAGACAGTGAACTACCTAGTAACCCGATCTCTGAGACTGGTGGGGAGCAGTGAGCTAGTGAACTACCTAGTAACCCGATCACTGAGAGTGGTGGGGAGCAGTGAGTTAGTGAATTACCTAGTAACCCGATCTCTGAGAGTGGTGGGGAGCAGTGAGATAGTGAACTACCAGGTAACCCGATCTCTGAGAGTGGTGGGGAGCAGTGAGATAGTGAACTACCAGGTGACCCGATCTCTGAGAGTGGTGGGGAGCAGTGAGCTAGTGAACTACCTAGTGACCCGATCTCTGAGAGTTGTGGGGAGCAGTGAGTTAGTGAACTACCTAGTAACCCGATCTCTGAGAGTGGTGGGGAGCAATGAGATAGTGAACTTCCTAGTAACCCGATCTCTGAGAGTGGTGGGGAGCAGTGAGCTAGTGAACCACCTAGTAACCCGATCTATGAGAGTGGTGGGGAGCAGTGAGTTGGTGAGCTACCTAGTAACCCGATCTCTGAGAGTGGTGGGGAGCAGTGAGCTAGTGAACTACCTAATGACCCGATCTCTGAGAGTGGTGAGGAGCAGTGACCTAGTGAACTACCTAGTGGCAAGATCTCTGAGAGTGGTGGGGAGCAGTGAGCTAGTGAACTACGTGGTGGCCTGATATCTGAGAGTGGTGGGGAGCAGTGAGCTAGTGAACTACCTAGCGACCCGATCTCTGAGAGTGGTGGGGAGCAGTGAGATAGTGAACTACCCAGTGACCCGATCTCTGAGAGTGGTGGTGAGCAGTGAGCTAGTGAACTAACTAGTGACCCGATCTCTGAGAGTGGTGGGGAGCAGTGAGCTAGTGAACTACCTAGTGACAAGATCTCTGAGAGTGGTGGGGAGCAGTGAGCTAGTGAACTACGTGGTGACCCGATCTCTGAGAGTGGTGCGGAGCAGTGAGCTAGTGAACTACCTAGTAACCCGATCTCTGAGAGTGGTGGGGAGCAGTGAGATGGTGAACTACCCAGTGACCCGATCTCTGAGAGTGGTGGGGAGCAGTGAGATAGTGAACTACCAGGTGACACGATCTCTGAGAGTGGTGGGGAGCAGTGAGATAGTGAACTACCAGGTGACCCGATCTCTGAGGGTGGTGGGGAGCAGTGAGCTAGTGAACTACCTAGTGACCCGATCACTGAGAGTTGTGGGGAGCAGTGAGTTAGTGAACTACCTAGTAACCCGATCTCTGAGAGTGGTGGGGAGCAGTGAGATAGTGAACTACCTAGTAACCCGATCTCAGAGAGTGATGGGGAGCAGTGAGCTAGTGAACTACCTAGTAACCCGATCTCTGAGAGTGGTGGGGAGCAGTGAGTTAGTGAGCTACCTAGTAACCCGATCTCTGAGAGTGGTGGGGAGCAGTGAGATAGTGAACTACCCAGTGACCCGACCTCTGAGAGTGGTGGGGAGCAGTGAGCTAGTGAACTACCCAGTGACCCGATCTCTGAGAGTGGTGGGGAGCAGTGAGCTAGTGAACTACCCAGTGACCCAATCTCTGAGAGTGGTGGGGAGCAGTGAGATAGTGAACTACCAGGTGACCCGATCTGTGAGAGTGGTGGGGAGCAGTGAGATAGTGAACTACCTAGTAACCCGATCTCTGAGAGTGGTGGGGAGCAGTGAGCTAGTGAACTACCTAGTAACCGGATCTCTGAGAGTGGTGGGGAGCAGTGAGCTAGTGAACTACCCAGTGACCCGATCTCTGAGAGTGGTGGGGAGCAGTGAGATAGTGAACTACCCACTGACCCGATCTCTGAGAGTGGTGGGGAGCAGTGAGATACTGAACTACCAGGTGACCCAATCTCTGCGAGTGGTTGGGAGCAGTGAGACAGTGAACTACCTAGTAACCCGATCTCTGAGAGTGGTGGGAAGCAGTGAGCTAGTAAACTACCTAGTAACCCGATCTCTGAGAGTGGTGGGGAGCAGTGAGTTAGTGAATTACCTAGTAACCCGATCTCTGAGAGTGGTGGGGAGCAGTGAGACAGTGAACTACCCAGTGACCCGATCTCTGAGAGTGGTGGGGAGCAGTGAGCTAGTGAACTACCTAGTGACCCGATCTCTGAGAGTGGTGGGGAGCAGTGAGCTAGTGAACTACCTCGTGACAAGATCTCTGAGAGTGGTGGGGAGCAGTGAGCTAGTGAACTACCTAGTGACCCGATCGCTGAGAGTGGTGGGGAGCAGTGAGTTAGTGAACCACCTAGTAACCCGATCTCTGAGAGTGGTGGGGAGCAGTGAGCTAGTGAACTACCTAGTGACCCGATCTCTGAGTTTGGTGGGGAGCAGTGAGCTGGTGAACTACCAAGTAAGTCAAGCTCTGAGAGTGGTGGGGAGCAGTGAGATAGTGAACTACCCAGTGACCCGATCTCTGAGAGTGGAGGGGAGCAGTGAGCTAGTGAACTATCCAGTGACCCGATCTCTGAGAGTGGTGGGGAGCAGTGAGCTAGTGAACTACGTGGTGACCCGATCTTTGAGAGTGGTGGGGAGCAGTGAGCTAGTGAACTACCTAGTAACCCGATCTCTGAGAGTGGTGGGGAGCAGTGAGATAGTGAACTACCCAGTGACCCGATCTCTGAGAGTGGTGGGGAGCAGTGAGATAGTGAACTACCAGGTGACCCGATCTCTGAGAGTGGTGGGGAGCAGTGAGATAGTGAACTACCAGGTGACCCGATCTCTGAGAGTGGTGGGGAGCAGTGAGCTAGTGAACTACCTAGTGACCCGATCTCTGAGAGTTGTGGGGAGCAGTGAGTTAGTGAACTACCTAGTAACCCGATCTCTGAGAGTGGTGGGGAGCAGTGAGATAGTGAACTACGTAGTAACCCGATCTCTGAGAGTGGTGGGGAGCAGTGAGCTAGTGAACTACCTAGTAACCCGATCTCTGAGAGTGGTGGGGAGCAGTGAGTTAGTGAGCTACCTAGTAACCCGATCTCTGAGAGTGGTGGGGAGCAGTGAGATAGTGAACTACCCAGTGACCATATCTCTGAGAGTGGTGGGGAGCAGTGAGCTAGTGAACTACCTAATGACCCGATCTCTGAGAGTGGTGGGGAGCAGTGAGCTAGTGAACTACCTAGTGGCAAGATCTCTGAGAGTGGTGGGGAGCAGTGAGCTAGTGAACTACGTGGTGGCCCGATATCTGAGAGTGGTGGGGAGCAGTGAGCTAGTGAACTACCTAGTAACCCGATCTCTGAGAGTGGTGGGGAGCAGTGAGATAGTGAACTACCCAGTGACCCGATCTCTGAGAGTGGTGGGGAGCAGTGAGCTAGTGAACTACCTAGTGACCCGACCTCTGAGAGTGGTGGGGAGCAGTGAGCTAGTGAACTACCTAGTGACCCGATCTCTGAGAGTGGTGGGGAGCAGTGAGTTAGTGAACTCCCTAGTAACCCGATCTCTGAGAGTGGTGGGGAGCAGTGAGCTAGTGAACTACCTAGTGACAAGATCTCTGAGAGTGGTGGGGGGCAGTGAGCTAGTGAACTAGCTAGTAACCCGATCTCTGAGAGTGGTGGGGAGCAGTGAGATAGTGAACCACCCAGTGACCCGATCACTGAGAGTGGTGGGGAGCAGTGAGCTAGTGAACTACCCAGTGACCCGATCTCTGAGAGTGGTGGGGAGCAGTGAGCTAGTGAACTACCTAGTAACCCGATCTCTGAGAGTGGTGGGGAGCAGTGAGTTAGTGAACTACCTAGTAACCCGATCTCTGAGAGTGGTGGGGAGCAGTGAGACAGTGAACTACCCAGTGACCCGATCTCTGAGAGTGGTGGGGAGCAGTGTGCTAGTGAACTACCTAGTGACCCGATCTCTGAGAGTGGTGGGGAGCAGTGAGCTAATGAACTACCTCGTGACAAGATCTCTGAGAGTGGTGGGGAGCAGTGAGCTAGTGAACTACGTGGTGACCCGATATCTGAGAGTGGTGGGGAGCAGTGAGCTTGTGAACTACCTATTGACCCGATCTCTGAGAGTGGTGGGGAGCAGTGAGATACTGAACTTCCCAGTGACCCGATCTCTGAGAGTGGTGGGGAGCAGTGAGCTAGTGAACTACCTAGAGGCCCGATCTCTGAGAGTGGTGGGGAGCAGTGAGCTAGTGAACTACCTAGTGACCCGATCTCTGAGAGTGGTGGGGAGCAGTGAGTTAGTGAACTACCTAGTAACCCGATCTCTGAGAGTGGTGGGATGCTGGGAGCTAGTGAACTACCTAGTGACCCGATCTCTGAGTGTGGTGGGGAGCAGTGAGCTAGTGAACTACCAGGTGACCCGATCTCTGAGAGTGGTGGGGAGCAGTGAGCTATTGAGCTACCTGGTGACCCGAACTCTGAGAGTGGTGTTGATCAGTGAGCTAGTGAACTACCTGGTGACCCGATCTCTGAGAGTGGTGGGGAGCAGTGAGCTATTGAGCTACCTGGTGACCCGAACTCTGAGAGTGGTGTTGATCAGTGAGCTAGTGAACTACCTGGTGAGCCGATCTCTGAGAGTGGTGGGGAGCAGTGAGCTAGTGAACTACCTAGTGACCCAATCTCTGAGAGTGGTGGGGAGCAGTGAGCTAGTGAACTACCTAGTGACCCGATCATTGAGAGTGGTGGGGAGCAGTAAGCTCGTGAATTACCTAGTGACCCGATCTCTGAGAGTGGTGGGAGCAGTGTGCTAGTGAACTACCTAGTCACCCGATCTCTGAGAGTGGTGGGGAGGTGTGACCTAGTGAACTACCTGGTGACCCCATCTCTGAGAGTGGTGGGGAACAGTGTGCTAGTGAACTACCTAGTGACCCAATCTCTGAGAGTGGTGGGGAGCAGTGAGGTAGTGAACTACCTAGTGACCCGATCTCTGAGAGTGATGGAGAGCAGTAAGCAGTGAACTACCTAGTGACCCAATCTCTGAGAGTGGTGGGGACCAGTGAGCTAGTGAACTACCTAGTGACCAGATCTCTGAGAGTGGTATTGAGCAGTGAGCTAGTGATCTACCTAGTGACTTGATCTCTGGGAGTGGTGGGGAGCAGTGAGCTAGTGAACTACCTGGTGACATGATATCTGAGAGTGGTGGGGAGCAGTGAGCTAGTGAACTACCTAGTGTCCTGATCTCTGAAAGTGGTGGGTAGCAGTGATCTAGTGAACTACCTAGTGACCCAATCTCTGAGGGTGGTGGGGAGCAGTGAGCTAGTGAACTACCTATTGACCTGATCTCTGAGAGTGGTCGGGAGCAGTGAGCTAGTGAACTACCGAGTGACCCGATCTCTGACAGAGGTGGGGAGCAGTGGGCTAGTGAACTAACTAGTGACCCGATCTCTGAGAGTGGTGGGGAGCAGTGAGCTAGCGAACTACCTAGTGACCCGATCTCTGAGATTGGTGGGGAGCAGTGAGCTAGTGAACTACCTGGTGAACCGATCACTGAGAGTGGTGGGGAGCAGTGAGCTAGTGATTACCTGGTGACCGGATCTCTGAGAGTGGTGGGGAGCAGTGAGTTAGTGAACTATCTGGTGACCCGATCTCTGAGAGTGGTGGGGTGCAGTGGGCTAGTGAACTACCTTGTGACCCGATCTCTGAGAGTGGTGGGGAGCAGTGAGCTAGTGAACTACCAGATGGCCCAATCTCTGAGAGTGGAGAGGAGCAGTGAGCTAGTGAACTACGTAGAGACCCGATCTCTGAGAGTGGTGGGGAGCAGTGAGCTAGTGAACTACCTAGTGACCTGATCTCTGAGAGTGGTGGGGAGCAGTGAGCTATTGAACTACCAGGTGACCCGATCTCTGAGAGTGGTGGGAAGGAGTGAGGTAGTGAACTACCTGGTGACCCGATCTCTGAGAGTGGTGGGGAGCAGTGAGTTAGTGAACTACCTGGTGACCTGATCTGTGAGAGTGGTGGGGAGCAGTGAGCTAGTGAACTACCTAGTGACCCGATCTCTGAGAGTGGTAGGGAGGAGTGAGCTAGTGAACTACCTGGTGACCCGATCTCTGAGAGTGGTGGGGAGCAGTGAGCTAGTGAACTACCTGGTGACCCGATCTCTGAGAGTGGTGGGGAGCAGTGAGCTAGTGAACTACCTGGTGACCCGATCTCCGAGAGTGGTGGGGAGCAGTGAGCTAGTGAACTTCCTAGTGACCCGATCTCTTAGAGTGGTGGGAAGGAGTGAGCTAGTGAACTACCTGGTGACCCGATCTCTGAGAGTGGTGGGGAGCAGTGAGCTAGTGAACTACCTGGTGACCCGATCTCTGAGAGTGGTGGGGAGCAGTGTGCTAGTGATCTACCTGATGACCCAATCTCTGAGAGTGGTGGGGAGCAGTGAGCTAGTGAACCACCTGGTGACCCGATCTCTGAGAGTGGTGGGGAGCAGTGAGCTAGTGAACTACCAGGTGACCTGGTCTCTGAGACTGGTGGGGAGGAGTCAGGTAGTGAACTACCTGGTGACCCGATCTCTGAGAGTGGTTGGGAGTAGTGAGCTAGTGAACTACTTAGTGACCCGATCTCTGAGAGTGGTGGGGAGCAGTGAGCTACCGAACTACCTAGGACAAGATCTCTGAAAGTGGTGGGGAGCAATGAGCTAGTGAACTAGCTAGTAACCCAATCTCAGAGTGGTGGTGAGCAGTGAGCTAGTTAACTACCAGGTGACCTGATCTCTGAGAGTGGTGGGGAGGAGTGAGGTAGTGAACTACCTGGTGACCCGATCTCTGAGAGTGGTTGGGAGTAGTGAGCTAGTGAACTACCTGGTGACCTGATCTGTGAGAGTGGTTGGGAGTAGTGAGCTAGTGAACTACCTATTGACCTGATCTCTGTGAGTGGTGGGGAGCAGTGAGCTAGTGAACTACCTGGTGACCCGATCTCTGAGAGTGGTTGGGAGTAGTGAGCTAGTGAACTACCTATTGACCTGATCTCTGGGAGTGGTGGGGAGCAGTGAGCTAGTGAACTACCTGGTGACCCGATCTCTGAGAGTGGTTGGGAGTAGTGAGCTAGTGAACTACCTATTGACCTGATCTCTGAGAGTGGTGGGGAGCAGTGAGCTAGTGAACTACCTGGTGACCCGATCTGTGAGAGTGGTTGGGAGTAGTGAGCTAGTGAACTACCTATTGACCTGATCTATGAGAGTGGTGGGGAGCAGTGAGCTAGTGAACTACCAGGTGACCCGATCTCTGAGAGTGGTTGGGAGTAGTGAGCTAGTGAACTACCTATTGACCTGATCTCTGAGAGTGGTGGGGAGCAGTGAGCTAGTGAACTACCTGGTGACCCGATCTCTGAGAGTGGTGGGGAGCAGTGAGCTAGTGAACTACCAGGTGACCCGATCTCTGAGAGTGGTTGGGAGTAGTGAGCTAGTGAACTACCTATTGACCTGATGTCTGAGAGTGGTGGGGAGCAGTGAGCTAGTGAACTACCAGGTGACCCGATCTCTGAGAGTGGTTGGGAGTAGTGAGCTAGTGAACTACCTATTGACCTGATCTCTGAGAGTGGTGGGGAGCAGTGAGCTAGTGAACTACCTGGTGACCCGATCTCTGAGAGTGGTGGGGAGCAGTGAGCTCGTGCATGGCACACGGTGGAGGGAGCGCGGCACTGTCGGCAGTGGAGTGTCGGCTGGGTCGTTTTGCGTGGCGGCGCTGTGGCTCAATGCCGAAGCTTACTCGGTCGCTGCCACTTCTTTCCGACTGCGATACTAAGTTGAAGGATAATAAGTAACAACTCACCCAAAAGTAAGTAAACGTTCATTGATCTTTTGAAATCTAAGGTCTTCTTCTCAAAACATAATGCTGGACATGTTGTCTACATTAATGTACCGTCCTATAGCGCCCAGTTCTCGTTAACCTCGGCAGCTGCATGGTCAACGTGGCAGGTTGCTACACGGTAGGACGTGATTCGATTCTCGCCAGGGTCGAAGATTTTTCTTTCCAACTCAGGGGTTGGGTTCCATGTTCTGCTTACTTTCGTACCGTTATAGTTGCCATTACTATCGAGATGGGTGAATAGGTACCGCCTGACAACCAAGAAATGCACAAACTGAGCTTCCTTTATATTCTGTTCCTTTCGTGGATAGAAAAGTTTCACAAACTAATAAGATGAGCAAACCCAAATGTGCACGTTTTCTTGTAGACTGAGAAATGTTTTCTCTAGGCTGTGACGTGGGGCGCTGTTGCAGAACTCCAGTCATTACAGCCACTTGAGATGCTGTTTGAAGCCGAGTGAGCCACCATTTATTTTTTCCAAATGACCCATCATCCATTGCTTAGAAGGGTGTGGCTGAGGAGCGTCTCCAGCGCCGGCCGCTCTGCCGCGACTGCACCACGCATAACCACAAGTCGGCGTCATTTGATATTTCATATCCGGGAAACCATCTCTGCTCTCTTTCAAGTTTCTATTTGTGTGTGAACAGACAGAGGTAACCATCCCTCCTCAGAATACTGTGTTCCTATCGGCTAATGCCGAAACAGTGAAATCCTACCCCGACCACTCCTGTCCTCTTTCTGCTATTGTATGTGGCTGGGTCAGCTCGACTGTGTCGTTCTCTCTCGTGTGTGCGTTGTTTGTTAGTTTGCTTCGTCCCTGGCCTAACACGAAGTGTTCAGTGGCTCCGGGCAGCAGTAGCAGCAGCAGCACTGCCAGGGGCAGCAGACGCAGGAACGGGAATTACCGGTAAGCACACATTTAATTTCGTAGCGTGAGATCTGTTTTCGAAGTATATTTTGGTAAAAAAAAAGTTTCGTAGTATTAAATCACTGTGTGTTCAGATTTCCAAGTACAGTTTCCTAAAATTTTCATAGTATCAGATTCTTGTGTGTTCGGTCTTCGGAAGTTAAAAAAAGTGTGGTAGCCTGTATATTCAGATTTTTCTTCTTGTTGCTTCAGCATACATCCACCAAATCGTGGATGAGTTGAGGAGAGAGAGCGTGCAGCGGCAGCAGCACCGTAACCCGCGTGTGTATTCTTCTTCACGTACGTAACACACTGCTGGTATTTAGTGGTCAGTGAGTCATGCTATTGTACACGATTTCGAGATCAAAATCGAAAACGGTAACTTTTTCGCTAAGAAGTTCGTAGCATTGATTACATGTCGTCTTATTGTCTCAGCATATGTCCAACAGACAGTTAATGATCCGACTGCTGAAAGCCAGCAGCAGCAGGAGTGTAAGGAGTACACATTTTCTTCTTCATAGTACTGTGCGTAAGCATACTACGTTGCTGTTAGACAAAAATTTCGTCGTATACATAAAATATGTTACATATTCTCAGTTGCTATTGTAGACGAGTCCTTTTAGTGAAGGACATCAGATCAGTAACTCCACACTGCAATTAGAATACTCGGTGACTGAGAGCGCCTTTGATGAGAGAATGTCATTCACTAGGATTGAGGCTCCAGCAAAAGGGTACTGTGACCCTGTAGTGTTTCTGAAAGCGTGCCTCGTGCCTTCCTATTCTGGGAACAGAGCTCCTCGAGGTTGTAAATCATCCAGGGTATCCCGTCATTAAATGCGGTACTGTGCTGTCCATCGAATTGTACACCCCCGAAATGTGCCTCTGGTATTGAAGAGAGGAGTCTTCATTAACTTTCGGGAGCAATGGCGTGATAACGTGGAACACATCAATCACCGGATAGTTTTATGATCCACCTTGAGAGCTATACTGGACTGGGGTATGCATATCACTCGAGCTGCATTTCCCGACTAGGAAAAGTTTCAACTTGTGTCTGGGAACGAGATTTTCCCATTCGAGTATGTGGATAGTACGGCAAGACTCAACGAAACCAGGCTACCCCACATAGCTGCATTCTGCAGCAACCTTACAGGCGATGCCATAACGGATGCAGAGTATTGAGCATGCCATGAATATCTGAGGCGAATTCAGCATCAGCACTTTAGGGGTGTTTGCACAGCTTCACATGGAGATAGACGTACATTTGCTTCCAGATGTTTTCAAAAAATTCCGGAGTCAATGCATGCCAATGTATTCTTTAATCCAGCGTTTTTTTTACACAGCACCTGGATTGTCATGGGATGCTATGCTAAAAAAAACGAAGTGCAGAATCGAACTATTGACCGATGCTTCTTTTCTATGAGCGAGGGACCTGGGGGGACTTTGCCAATGTGTCCATAGGCACGGCAAGGTAATTAACTCACATACAGGTGACAGGTTCAGTGCATCCCTTGATTCGAGTTACATCATGTACTTGGATGTCAATAACTTATACGAGCACGCCATGGAACAATCACTGCCGATTGGTGAGTTTCGACGGCTACTCAAGAAGGAGTGCAATGGATTGTGCGGAAAAATCGTGGGGATGTGGGTGGCAGATTCTGATGTGGGCCATGTGGTGGCGGCAGAACTCACATACCTTATTAGTTTGCGTGATGCACACGCCGATTTGCCGCTGTGTCCATAGCAACTAGTTCAGCAAGAAGGCTCCACTACACAACTGATGACAAATCTGGAGAGTAAATGAAGATACATTATTCACTGTCGTAATCTCCAACAGTGTCTCAAGTTGGAGATGAAGCTGGATGGAATCACCAGGGCTATATCCTCCAAGGAATCCCCCTGGTTGAAGGAGTGTATTGATTTTCATACTACACTCAGGGCTTCTGTGACACATAATTTCGAGAAAGAATTTTTAAATTAATGAATAATTCAATTTTCTTTTAAGGACTGGAGAATTTGAGGGAACAGAGTGAAATTTTGATGAGAACCGAATGGAATGGGCATTGGGGAGTCAAAGTACTTGCAGTGGATCCTGGTGCAGTTTGGAATTCCTGTGCGATGGTCTGGATAGATGTCTGCCTATTACAGATTACAACTCTCTTCAACTGTTGGTGGTCTCTGTCAGTCAACAGACGAGGTCGGCCTGTACGCTTTTGTGCTGTACGTGTCCCTTCACGTTTCCACTTCACTATCACATCAGAAACAGTGGACCTAGAACTAGAGCATACGCGGCAGTGTGTTCTGGGAAATTTGCCAAAGATTCAAATTCAGTTCGTACGTCTATAGATCCAGAGTTAACTATCTCATTGTGTTTTGAGCAATCTGTTCCTACGATTGGCGCGAGTTCCTTAGACATCCCTCCTCTTCATAGTACGAAGCCAGACCAAATTTTAAATGGGCCACGGTATTCAGTGAGAATTTTGCTGCCGTGGAGATGGCGGAAATTGCAGTAGAGTTCACAAAACATATTTTTATAGGAGTGTGCTTACTAGACCTATCCAAACTCCACATGCACCGCTTTCATTATAAGTTTGCAAAACCTCATTTCGCTGATCCTAAAATACTATACATGGATGTAGATAGCTTCATGTATTGGTTGAAGTAATGAGGTACCACGGCAATGAATTCAACGTGTCCTCATACATGGTCGATAGTCCTTATGGTATTGTTCCACAGAACAGAAGGTTATCAGCCTTATGAAAGAAAAGGCGAATGAACTACTCACTGCGGAGTTTATAGGTCTGTGAGCAAAAATGTGCATGTATCGCACACTGGATGGAGCAACCCTGCGGCGGACTAATGGTGTGCTTCGTGTGGCATCGAGAGCCCTCTCTATCAAAGACTATTTGCAGTCCTGTAAAGCGGTGTTCATGTTGCTCCGACGCACCCGCAACGGACGCTGTGGCAAGATATTACTCGGTCGAGAGGACACGTGTGTATACTCTGCTGCAATCTAAAATCGGCCTGTCGCCTCATGACCACAAAAGGGTCATTTGAGACGATGGGATTGAAACTCTCCCATATTCACACTATTCAGTTGTTGTTAAGGAAGGGATGGGGGACTCTGATTGACTGAGAGGGGGAGAACGAGACTAGGTGTGAATATGACCAAATAGTATGGCCCTTTTGTCATAGCGTAAGTAACTGTGTATGTGGTGTAAATATTTATTTATGCACGCTATATGTAAATCTTGTATTTTGCACGTCATGCATGTGTGTGTGTGTGTGTGTGTGTGTGTGTATGTGTGTGTGTGTGTGTGTGTATGTGTGTGTGTGTGCCATGTACATTTGTAAATAGTATCTAGATTTCACCTGCCGCTAGCCGTACAAGTCAGATTAGTTTTTAAATGTACATAGATCACAGCCCATTAGAATTATTGTTGTTGATTCACGTAACTGTGACTATTGGGACTGTAGTAGTGTAAGAATAAAGTATATCCTAATTAGTTTTAAGTATAGATTTATATATGTATCTGAAAATTTTAAATATTTCAGCCAGAGAATTTTTTATTTGTTAAAAGAACTATATTTTGTGAAAAAGTTTCAAATTCTTATATCAAGAACTGAATTGTAATCTCAAGAATCAAATTATATCTCATTCATGAAATTGCATCTGTGAGAGTTGAATAAAAGAAAAAATTCGTTACCATACGTCTTTTTTTGTTGTTATTTACGAAAAAAAAATCCTATCCCAATTGTATATATAAACGACGTGCAGTACACAAATGACATTAGTTTGGAACAGGAAGGTGAAGTTTAACATAGATGATAACAAAATATATAATATTGTCGCATGGGATTACGCCTATCATGACGAATTTGGTTATGGGAGCAGGAGGTACGTGACCGACCGCGTCTGCTTCAAAAGACACATAGAAAACATGTGTAAAATTATGTCTTCTGTGCTTCAAGAAAATCACAGGCATAGTATCTGGGCAAGGTTGCAAACTACATAACTACCGAAGTGGGAACTGGGTGAAATCAGTAAAAAAAAAGTACGCACATATTATGACGTAAAAATTCATTTCTCATCCGACTTAAAAGTAATTTTACATTTTCAGAAGCAGACACAACACTATTTTCATACATCTTTTTCTTCTTCTTCGTCTTGAGTCAATGGAGAACAGAACACTTGTAGAAGTCTACGTCTTGAATAGTAGAAAACTTGAAGGTTCGACGCATCCATGTGATTTTCTCCTCGCCGATGACGTAGATGATGGTATCCGTGTAGACGAATAATCCAAGCGACGTCACTATGTTTTTTTAGCGTATGCGAGGATCATCTCAGGGAATTTCATGGTAATAACGTGTTAAACACTTTCCACACCTCTGTGTCTTAGCACACTCCACAACCTTGAAAGACCGCAGTGATGCAATGTTTGCTGAGAATGTCTCTATTATTCTGGTATCTTCTGTGTATGCCACACTATGTGATCACAAACATCTGGACACCTGATTGAATATGACTTTCAAGTTAGTGACGCCCTCCATCGGTAATGCTGGAATTCAGTACGGTGTTGACCCACCCTTAGCCTTGATGACAGCTTCCACTCTCGCAGGCATTATGTTCAGTCAGGTGCTGGAAGGTTTCTTGGGGAATGGAAGTCCATTCTTCACGGAGTGCTGCACTAAGGAGAGGTATCGATGTCGGTCGGTGAGGCCTGGCACGAAGTCAGTGTCCCAAAGGTGTTCTATAGGATTCACGTCAGGGCACCACCGCCTCCGAATTTTACTGTTGGCACTACACACGCTGGCAAATGACGTTCACTGGGCATTCGCCATACCCACACCCTGCCATCGGACCGCCACGTTGTGTACCGTGATTCGCCAGTCCATACACGTTTTCCCACTGTCCAATCGTCCAATGTTTATGCTCCTTACACCAAGCGAGGCGTCGTTTGGCATTTATCAAAATGATTTGTGGCGTATGAGCAGCCATTCGATCATGAAATCAAAGTTTTCTCACCTCCCGCCTAACTGTCAAAGTACTTGCAGTGGATCCTGGTGCAGTTTGGAATTCCTGTGCGATGGTCTGGATAGATGTCTGCCTATTACAGATTACAACTCTCTTCAACTGTTGGTGGTCTCTGTCAGTCAACAGACGAGGTCGGCCTGTACGCTTTTGTGCTGTACGTGTCCCTTCACGTTTCCACTTCACTATCACATCAGAAACAGTGGACCTAGAACTAGAGCATACGCGGCAGTGTGTTCTGGGAAATTTGCCAAAGATTCAAATTCAGTTCGTACGTCTATAGATCCAGAGTTAACTATCTCATTGTGTTTTGAGCAATCTGTTCCTACGATTGGCGCGAGTTCCTTAGACATCCCTCCTCTTCATAGTACGAAGCACAGAACCTCGCATACATATCATACTCTAGATTGCATATATTTTCATCCCACTGCAGCTGTAAACTATCATACGGGTAGAATTCGTAGTTCAGGTGGACTCTAGCATTAGTTAACCTCCAATTGTGAAATTTGGTGGGATCATTTGCTACATTCCCTCTTCTGTTGGTCTGAAACGCAAGTACAATGAACTTGGCTATTTCCAGTTGAGAGGAAGATTTAAAGAACCACACTGGTCTGCTTCCAGTCGGTCGCGCTGGTTACCCGAAAAGCTCACATGAACCGAAAGATAACGGTAGAAATACAACAGCGCTCAGAACTTTTAAAAGCTCCAGACGCTGCTCATCCGATACAGTGATGTGTGGCATTTCCCATATAATTTTACTGATGATATTGTTATTCTCCCCTTGAGCTCCTTGAATGTATGAGTTGTTATCTTTTGCATTCTGTACCAGAATAAGTTACTATTAAGCATTCAGCATAATTCACCCCATGTTCTCAAAGTATCCTCTAAGCAATTTTGAAGGTATACATGCAGTAAATGTCTTGTACTCTTCCACTGACTCGTCTATGAACCATCCAGCATTTTCTAAACCGTTCAAATCAGAGGGTGAAGATGAGGCATATGTTTTAAGAGTTAACCTTATGCCTACATTGTGTGTAGGGTCAATCTCGATCCCATTAAGTTCGTATCGTGTCTTATGAAACAGGAACGCTAAAGCACTACGTCTAAGGTTAGATGCCACTGTAGCAGTATCATCCCTTTTCGTAAGTGATCCATCGAGACGTATGAAACTCTTGCATGGGAGGGTTAAAGCATCTCGGTGTTAGATGAAAATCCCAATTTCACCGTTCTTGTTAAATTTCACTGATGCGTAAGGTTTATGTGAGAAGTATTCCCGGCGTATACAGGGCTATTACAAATGATTGAAGCGATTTCATAAATTCACTGTAGCTCCATTCATTGACATATGGTCACGACACACTACAGATACGTAGAAAAACTCATAAAGTTTTGTTCGGCTGAAGCCGCACTTCAGGTTTCTGCCGCCAGAGCGCTCGAGAGCGCAGTGAGACAAAACGGCGACAGGAGCCGAGAAAGTGTATGTCGTACTTGAAATGCACTCACATCAGTCAGTCATAACAGCGCAACGACACTTGAGGGCGAAGTTCAACAAAGATCCACCAACTGCTAACTTCATTCGGCGATGGTATGCGCAGTTTAAAGCTTCTGGATGCCTCTGTACGGGGAAATCAACGGGTCGGCCTGCAATGAGCGAAGAAACGGTTGAACGCGTGCGGGCAAGTTTCACCCGTAGCCCGCAGAAGTCGACGAATAAAGCAAGCAGGGAGCTAAACGAACCACAGCCGACGGTTTGGAAAATCTTACGGAAAAGGCTAAAGCAGAAGCCTTACCGTTTACAGTTGCTACAAGCCCTGACACCCGATGACAAAGTCAAACGCTTTGAATTTTCGGCGCGGTTGCAACAGCTCATGGAAGAGGATGCGTTCAGTGCGAAACTTGTTTTCAGTGATGAAGCAACATTTTTTCTTAATGGTGAAGTGAACAGACACAATGTGCGAATCTGGGCGGTAGAGAATCCTCACGCATTCGTGCAGCAAATTCGCAATTCACCAAAAGTTAACGTGTTTTGTGCAATCTCACGGTTTAAATTTTACGGCCCCTTTTTCTTCTGCGAAAAAAACGTTACAGGACACGTGTATCTGGACATGGAAAATTGGCTCATGCCACAACTGGAGACCGACAGCGCCGACTTCATCTTTCAACAGGATGGTGCTCCACCGCACTTCCATCATGATGTTCGGCATTTCTTAAACAGGAGATTGGAAAACCGATGGATCGGTCGTGGTGGAGATCATGATCAGCAATTCATGTCATGGCCTCCACGCTCTCCCGACTTAACCCCATGCGATTTCTTTCTGTGGGGTTATGTGAAAGATTCAGTGTTTAAACCTCCTCTACCAAGAAACGTGCCAGAACTGCGAGCTCGCATCAACGGTGCTTTCGAACTCATTGATGGGGACATGCTGCGCCGAGTGTGGGAGGAACTTGATTATCGGCTTGATGTTTGCCGAATCACTAAAGGGGCACATATCGAACATTTGTGAATGCCTAAAAAAACGTTTTGAGTTTTTGTATGCGTGTGGAAAGCATTGTGAAAATATCTCAAATAATAAAGTTATTGTAGAGCTGTGAAATCGCTTCAATCATTTGTAATAACCCTGTATACACTCATCGCACTCCACTGGGCTAGTTACACCTAACGACATCAGTGCGCGACTTCAGACCTACTGATTTAAGAAACTGACAGTTTGCTCATGTTATCATCTTGCTGTCTGTTGTGAAGTACCGTGGTGCACTTTGGTGTTACATACCTTACGCCAATCCTGTCTTCGTTGACGACACAGGGCTGCTGCGATCCCCTACATGGCTCTCTGCACGTTCAAGGTCATTGCTCGTCCCGGTTTAGGTGAAGCCGCACAATGATTACCTCGCCACGAAAGTCGACAAGTTGAGTATCCTGGTCCACAACAAGCAGTTTCAGATAGTCCAGTGGCTCAACTGTTACTGGGAAGTAAACAGGGTTGGTAGGGGTCTCAATATTCTTATACCCAGTCCCCACTAATGGGAAGAATCCGTAAATTGTGTGAATCAATCTTTTCTTGAGATAAGAATTTGTTGCAGTTGTACACTCGACACGGATTGTACTGACAGGAAGTATATCCACTGACTGGTCAGATCTGTACAATTTATTAGATCCTTCTTCAATACCTGTTCTCCTGTGAAACGCAGTAGCCGTCCTATTGATCCTTTGTGGTGAAAGTCAATGGTTGCACCCACTGTCTTTATGTCAGATTTAAGTGTGTTAACGTTTGCATGTAGCGCAATCCCTTATCCAGACTGTTTTAAAACTTCGTATTGTCAATATCGTATGCATCAGGTCCTATTTCCACAAATTCTTTTCCATCGTTAATTTCCAGATTAAGTTTATTGTTAGCCTCTGTGATATTCGGAATGCTGTTGTAAGTCTCCAGTCTAATCAGCGCTATACTCCACTTCCCGTTGTTTAAATCAGTCGGTGGGAAGTAATTTGCGCGTAATAGTGACGATCGTTCTTTTAAAGTCAGACATTACATCTGAACCTCATCTGACGAGTGGGCGCTTAATGCACCTCGCTATATATGCTTCTTCATAAACATTAGGAGGAGCATGATGCACAGATACCCACACAGGTGATTTTTAAAGTCTTATTAGCGATGAAAATTCTAGAGAACACGACTTCTGTCGGTGAAATATTGTTGTAACTCTTCTGGTGGTTGGAGGCCACCAAATGAGTCAGAATTGTGTGCGTTATTTGTATTTTTTTTAAGATACGCCATCAAGTGGGTTCCTTGGTCCCCAGCAACATCTAAATTCATAATTCCTCATTCTCTGGATTTCAGCATAGTCTTCGGTAACGTATCCTGCATAAACACACAACGGAATCTCGGAATGCTGAATCTTTTCCTAACAAAATGAAGCATATCTGTATTTGTAAGCGATCTATCCGGTAGGATCCTAGTACGCCCTTTTTTTATTGATGAAGAGACCTAGTCCTTTCCTGTATGGTTTCAGGTATAGTCCTTTTCCGATGGCATCTGCTTCCACCATGCGGTTATGTCTTCTTGCTTCCTGTAGCTGTTCCTGTGAGTTCTTTGCGTTCTTCACTGCCCTTGTAATAGCTGCACCACCACCAACCTGCGAACCCATCACTGGGAGACCTGCGAGAGCTGCAATGAGGAAGGGGCATAATTCCACCCGATGTTTTGAGCACCAGCTGAACCCTCGGAGCTTTAACCGGTCCTTCAAGCTTCAGGGCACTTTTAGCTGCATACATCGCTGTCAGCTAATCTTCAGCATTCTTCTGTAGCACCACATATCGAAAGCTTCTATTCTCCTCTTGTCTAAACTATTTATCAACCATGTTTCACTTCCATACATGGCTACACTCCATACAAATACTTTCAGAAAAGTGTTCCTGACGCTTAAATCTAAACTCGATGTTAACAAATTTCTCTTCATCAGAAACTCTTTCTTTGCCAGTGCCAATCTTATTTTATATCCTCTGTACTTCGACCATCATCAGTTATTTTGTTCCCCAAATACTACTTTACTACTGCTTTAAGTGTCTAATTTCCCAATCTAATTCCCTCAGCATCAACTAATTTAATTTGACTACTTTCCATTATCCCCGTTTTTTTTGTTGATGTTCATCTTATATCCTCCCTTCAAGACACTGTCCATTCCGTTCAACTACTCTTCCAGGCCCTTTGCTGTCTCAGACAGAATTACAATGTCATCAGTAAACCTCAAAGTTTTTATATCTTCCCCACGGATTTTAATTCCTACTCCAAATTTTTCTTTTGTTCCCTTTACAGCTTGCTCAATGTACAGATTGAATAACATCGGGGAGAGGCTACAACCCTGTCTCACTCCCTTCCCAATCACTGCTTCCCTTTCATGCCCCTCGACTCTTATAACTGCCATCTGGTTTCTGTACAAATTGTAAATAGCCTTTCGCTCCCTGTATTTTACCCCTGTCACCTTCAGAATTTGAAAGAGAGTATTCCAGTCAACATTGTCAAAAGCTTTCTCTAAGTCTACAAATGCTAGAAACGTAGGTTTGCCTTTCCTTAATCTTTCTTCTAAGTCGTAGAGTCAGTATTGCCTCACGTGTTCCAACATTTCTACGGAATCCCAATTGATCTTCCCCGAGGTCGTCTTCTACCAGTTTCTCCATTCTTCTGTAAACAATTCATGTCAGTATTTTGCATCCGTGACTTATTAAACTGATAGTTCGGTAATTTTCACATCTGTCAACACCTGCTTTCTTTGGGATTGGAATTACTATATTCTTCTTGAAGTCTGAGGGCATTTCGCCTGTCTCATACATCTAGCTCACCAGATGGTAGAGTTTTGCCAACGCTGGTTCTCTCAATGCTATCAGTAGTTCTAATGGAATGTTGTCTACTCCTAGGGCCTTGTTTCGACTTAGGTCTTTCAGTGCTCTCTTAAATTCTTCACGCAGTATCGTATCTCCCATTTGATCTTCATCTACGTCTTCTTCCATTTCCATAATATCGCCGTCAAGTACATCGCCCTTGTATAGACCCTCTATATCATCGTTCCACCTTTCTGCCTTCCCTTCTTTGCATAGGACTGGTTTTCCACCCAAGCCCTTGATATTCATACAGATGGTTGTTTTTTCTCCAAACCTCCCTTCAATGTTCCTGTAGGCAGTATCTATCTTAACCCTAGTGATATATGGCTCTACATCCTTACATTTGTCCTCTAGCCATCCCTGCCTAGCAATTTTGCACTTCCTGTCGATCTAATTTTTGAGATGTTTGTATTCCTTTTTGCCTGCTTCATTTACTGCATTTTTATATTTTCCCCTTTCATCAATTAAATTGAATATTTCTTCTGTTACCCAAGGATTTCTACTAGCCCTCGTCTTTTTACCTACTTGATCCTCTGCCGCCTTCACTACTTCATCTCTCAAAGCTACCCATTCTTCTTCTACTGTATCTCCTTCCTCCGTTCTTGTCAATCGTTCCCTAATGCTCTCCCTGAAACTCTGTACAACCTCTGGTTCTTTTAGTTTATCTGGGTCCCACCTCCTTAAATTCCCACCTTTTTGCAGTTTCTTCAGTTTTAATCTAAGGTTCGTAACCAATAGATTGTGGTCGGAGATCACATCTGCCCCTGGAAATGCCTTACAATTTAAAACCTGGTTCCTAAATCTCTGTGTTACCATTATATAATATCTGAAACCTTCCAGCGTCTCCAGGCCTCTTCCACGTATACAACCTTCCTTCATGGTTCATAAATCAAGTGTCAGGTATGAATAAGTTATGCTCTGTGCAAGATTCTACCAGGCGGCTTCCTCTTTCATTCCTTACCCCCAATCCATATTCACCCACTACTTTTCCTTCTGTTCCTTTTCCTGCTATCGAATTCCAGTCCCCCATTGCCATTAAATTTTCGTCTCTCTTCATTACCTGAATAATTTCTTTTATCTCATCATACATTTCTTCAATCTCCTCGTCATCTGTGGAGGTAATTGGCATATAAATTTGTACTACTGTGCTAGGTGTGGGCTTAGTGTCTATCTTGGCTACAATAATGGGTTCACTATGCTGTTTGTAGTAGCTTACCCGCGCTCCTATTTTTTTATTCATTATTAAACCTAATCCTGCATTACCCCTATATGATTTTGTGATTATAACCCTGTATTCACCTGACCAGAAGTCTTGTTCCTCCTTCCACCGAACTTCACTAATTCCCACTATACCTAACTTCAACCTATCCATTTCCCTTTTTAAATTTTCTAACCTATCTGCCCGATTAAGGGTTCTGACATTCCGCGCTCCGATCTGTAGAACGCCAGTTTTGTTTGTCCTGATAGCGATGTCCTCCTGAGTAGTCCACGCCTGGAGATCCGAATGGGGGACTATTTTACCTCCACAATGGTTTAATCAACTACAAATGCTGCAGTGCGCTGTCCTGTACCATTATCCTTTCTCACACGTATTGCCTTGGCTTTATCAGCTAAAATTCGATCTGCGGAGTGACTTGCAGGGAAATCTTTACTTTTTTACATATGCAATGTCTTGTGGTAAACATCCCTCGTCGAGCTAGTTAATTCCGTTACCACGATGAGCAGTGGTATGGAATACATCACTAATTAACATTCATCCACCTCAAGGTGAGTATCGTGGTACTTCTGAACTCAACAATAAAAGTTGTATCGGGTCCACAGTAATTATACCACAGAATGCGCAATTTGATGGAAAGTGTGTCGAGAATACCACCACCTCCTATAATGCGTCTACTGTCGTGGTTGTGCTCTGTACATTCCATTGTATTGCAAAATGCGAGCGTCAATGGAGTTGTTTTGTGTTGCAGGAAAAACAAGCCGTTTAACTAGTGCTCTATTCCCTTAACGTCAAATGACAAGCATTTCCTCAGTGTAAAAGCATCCTGAAATTTCAGTGCCAGTGCTATCGTTTAACATGTAAGTTCTGGTATTTATTTTATGCTTTATGGAAACTATGAGTTCTCACTTGACTAGACTGATAGGTATGATTTCTCAAATGCTGTCCTTAATTTTTAGATATTTACCAAATCACCCACATTAAATTTCCGTTTTTGTGGATCGAGCATTTTAATATCATAGTACATCACATCCATGAGTTTATTATCACGAACATCGATTGGTCTCATTTTTATTGTGCTCTGGTTGGTTCAATTATACCTTGCAGTTATTTCTGGGAGGATATCTGTCGCTTTGCACGAGCCACGAAGATTAAAATGCATCCACATCTGACCTTTTATTGCTGTGTTCAGACGCACCACGATACTCGCCTTGAGGTGTGTGAATGTTAAATAGTGATGTATTCCATAGCACTGCATCAAGGTCTTGAAATACCTATTGCAAAACCGTGATCGGTTTGGAGGTTGTGAGGGCATCGATTCGTCCCTGTCTGCAACAAATGATCAGACCTCCACAACATTTCTCCCTAATTTTAACAGTTAAGTCAACTCAGATTTGGAGTGTGTATCAATAACCATTAAAATGTATTTGACTCCATTATTCCCATGCGAAAACTCCATCATATCTACAAGATCAGTCTACCTAAGTCGTCCAAACCGTTAATCACAATGTGCCTATGAGGGTATGTTTTGCGTGCTGGTGCATACTGTTTCGATTAAACCTCTCTCTCGAAGCTCTGAAATTATTGACGCAACCTTATTCGAATGAGTGGTATTGACTGGAGCAGCTGATGCCTGTGAGCAGGTGTAATCAATCTATTATTTCATTGGGGTCCCCATAGTCTACATATTGAGCGGGTTGACTGCTCACTCTTTCATGGTGAACGTCAATGTCACAACCACTGCTATGCTAACTCTGTATTAATAATGCTTTTATAATGTCTCTGTATTTCGCACTGTGTTGGTTTCCTGCTTCCCTGTGTACACTGGTCAGTTGCATTATTTCACGATGCATCTCCACATCTTTGGGTGAAAGTTTTACTGTTTTTGAGTTCGAGAGAGCTGGTGTTCTTTCAAATTCCCTACCCCTTTGTGTATTGTTTTTTCATTTAAAATTATTGTCTGTTTGCCTAACGTGTATGGTTTTTTGCCACTGTCACTGAATGTTTTGTCTACCCTAGTGTGACTGAGGTGGTCAATGAAATTAGTAGTAGTATCGTCGTCGTCGTAGCTGTGTAAATTCAGTGAAAGTTCATCGAGAGATTTAGTAACTGGTTTAAAGGTTTCTCTCAGCGTCTGCCATTAATCCCAACGTCCTAATCTTAGCAGTCAAGCTTCTCTCGAAGAGCCTTCTGTGCAGCGATGACCTTATGGTTAGTAGACATCTTGATACACACTAAGTGGGCTACTTCACATGCTGCATCTTACATACATTTCGCTCAATCTTTACGATTAAGTCATGTACTTTCTTTTCAGTTCCATCGACCTCTACAGGTAATTTATCTACCTTCTTCCTTAGAATGATGCGGGTGTACATGTCTAGTTCCTTAACCCTAGCATCTAATTCGTTGATCAGTCTCAAAAGGGTCTGGGCATACATATCTAGCTCCTTAACTTTACGTTCGTGAGACTAGCGTTATCCGTCTATGTACAGACGAATTCACTGTCTATGCACACTTATCATCTCAGGCTGAATGCCTGACACACATGCGAACTTGTCCATGCTGTAGTGATGAAACGTCCCCTTAGAAGAATTTATGAATGATTGTGCTGATAAACCACTTACGTTATTTGATTTTCAAACAACTGAGCAGAACTGCACGTACTCAGACATTTTGCTCGTTACTTATTCTGATCAACACTAAACTGACACACAATATTTTTAGCGCAACGAAATCTGACCTTCAATAATCCCTACAAAAGAATGGCCCTGACTAACAATAACCTATACCTTTCATGAATCACTTACCTCACAAAAATCTTCGTTACTCAAACTACTGCAATACAGCGAGCGCCAATACTGCCAGCTAAATGAAAGATTCCAACTACTGAAGGCACTAACTGCTGATAGGCATAGTCAGCAAATCAAAAATTTTGATAGAGAACAATGTATTTACGTTAATAGTGTTCAAAAGTCATAATATATATATATCAGTTCTTCTTCTTCTTTCGTTTCACCCTCTTTGGGGTACGCTGGATCAATCATTTCTTTGTGCGTTGTTCTTTTCTTAGGGCCCAGTATTTCTTCATTCTTTCTGATCTTCTTCTCCTCTCTTCTTCCGAAATGAAGGATTTGGACTTTTGTATGGATTTGTCTTGGAACCTTATGTTTTCATCTTTAGTAATTAATTTAGCAGTTCGATCAATAAGTGAATTTTCTGAAATATTTAATTCCACTAGGTCTTTCTCAGTTTCTTTAAACCAGTTGGGCTTCGTTTTTCGGTTACGGAAGAAGTCAAAGATTTGTTTAGTTAATCTGTTGGAATTCATTCTGAGAAGATGACCATAAAAATTTATTCTCCTTTTTCGCATAGAATCTGAAAGTTTTTCAATTTTCTTGTAGAGAGTTTCATTTTTAATGTATATAATCTTATTGTCTTGAAATTTTGGCCCAATGATTTTTCTTAAAATTTTTCTTTCCTTTATCTCAAGTTTCTCCATTTGGCCTTTGAAATTCATGTTAAGTGTTTCTGCTGCATACAGTGCTTCTGGCTTAATCACTGTCTTGTAATGTGTAATTTTGACCCCCATGAAAGGGATTTTTTGTTGTATGTATTTTTTGTTAGTTGGAAGGCCAGTTCAAGTTTATTTTTTCTGGATTCCATTGCTTTGCTTTCCCCAGCATTCCAAGTAATCCATTCTCCGAGATATTTGAATTCTTTTACTATTTCAATCTTCTGTTCTTGAACTTTGAGGTATTTACATGAGTGCTTGATGTTTGTCAATATCTTAGTTTTTTCAGGGGAGATGTGAAGACCAATTTTAGCTGCTTGTTTCTTTAGTTCAAGGATTTGCTCCCGTGCTTCTTCCATTGTTTCAGCAAACAGGGCCATATCATCTGCAAAAGCAATGCAATTTACTTTAAGGTTCTTCTTTTTGCAACCCAGTCTTATACCACTCTTAATATTTGTGTTCCATTCCCTGACTACTTTCTCAAGAGCACAATTGAACAGCAACGGTGAGAGCCCATCGCCCTGTCGCACTCCCGTTTTTATTTCAAAGGGTTCCGATAGTTCGCCCATAAATTTAACTTTCGAAAATGTATTCGTAAGGGTCGCTTTTATAATATTAGTTGTTTTCTTATCCAAACCCATTTCTTCCAGGACTGATAACAGAGATTCTCTATCAATCGAGTCATATGCTTTTTTGAAATCAATGAAGGAGATTACGTATGTCTTTGCCCTTGATTTTTGGTAAGCCATGATGTTTTTGAGGTTTAGTATTTGTTCCGAACATGATCTACCCTTTCTAAAACCTCCCTGGTATTCCCCGATTTGCGGATCCAATTGCGGCTCTGCCCTGTTCAAAAGGACTTTAGAAAGAATCTTGTACGTTATATCCAGCAGTGATATTCCTCTGTAATTGTTGGGGTCTGTCTTCACACCTTTCTTATGGATAGGGTGGATGAGAGCTGTTCTCCATTCTGCGGGGATCTCTTCTTCTTTCCAGATTTGATCGAAAACACATTTTAGGGATGTAACTGCATTTTTGTCAGCCTTTTTCCATAGTTCGGCCACTATTTGATTTTCTCCGGACGCCTTGTTGTTTTTAAGTTCTGAGATGACCTTCTGTAGTTCTTCAGTCGTCGGTGGTTCTGAATCCGGCTTCTCACGGTTGTTTGGAATGGATTCAAATTTTTCAAGGATGGGTTCACAATTCAAGAGTTTCTCAAAGTAGCCTGCTAGTATTTTGCAGTTTTCCGTGTTGTTGTGAGCGATGGTCCCATTTACATCTCGAAATTGGAGGGTGGGTGCTTTGTATCTTGATAACCTTTGTTTGAAAGTTCTGTAAAAGCTCCTTGTGTTGTTTTTAGCAAATTCTTCATCAATTTGGAGGAGAGTTTTGTTTTCATGTGTCTTCTTAATCCTTTTTATATTTTTATCTACCAGTTTTCTAACTGTAATGAAATTCAGTCTACTTTCTTCTGTTTTCTGTGATTGCCAATTTTGCCATGCCTGTTTTCTCGTTTCAATGAGGGCATCACATTCCAGCGACCACCAGGCATGTTTTTTACTTTTTTTGTTAGGTGCTATCCGTTCAGCTGTAGTAATGAGATTTTCCTTGATATCCCCCCAGCTTTGTGTCTGAATGGTTTCTGTTGCTTTTGTAAATTCATCTGAATTTAATATCTTTTCTGTGCTATATTTCCGTCCCTTAATTTGTTTCATGCTGCGTTTCCTGTTTGGGATGACTTTGAACTTAATTTTAGAAAGGTAATGGTCTGAATCCAAGTTTGCACCCCTGAGTACCCTAACGTTCATGATTTCTTTGCTAGAAATCTTCTTAATTGCGACATGATCAAGTTGAAATTCCCCAAGGCTAGGATTTGGGGATACCCATGTTTTTTGTCTTCGTGGTAGTTTTTTGAAAGCTGTGGATTTAAGAATTAAATTGTGTGCTTGGCAAAGTTCTATTAGTCTCTCACCATTTCTGTTTGTTCTCTTGTGTGCAGGATAGTTTCCAACTATTTTCTTATATCTTTTTTCTTTACCAATCTGTGCATTAAAATCTCCAAGAAGAATGATGATGTTTTTATCTGGAATTTTCTGAATAATGTCATCTAGATGATTCCAAAAGGCCTCCACTTTTTCTTTGTTTTTCCTGTTATCCTCGTTTATAGGGGCATGTGCATTGATAATTGTGTAGATTTTGTTTGTGCTTGTGAATGTAAGACTTGAGATTCTTTCTGATTGGGAATCAAAGCCAACTATTGAGTTCAAGATTTGTTTGTTGATTATAAAGGCTGTACCAAGATGTGGTACATTTTTCATTACTCTCGGTCCCACTTTCCCTTTGTATATCCTAAAACCTTCGGAATCGAAGGTATCTGTATCCATGTATCGTGTCTCTTGAATGGCTGTTATGAGTATGTTGTGGTTCTTTAGCGTATCTGTTAGATGTTTTAGTTTTCCGGTTTTCAACAATGAGTTTGCATTGAAAGTTGCTAGGTACGTTGATTGCCTATATTGAAATTTGGATGAGATTCCAAGACACTCCGACTTGTCTTTGTGCAATGTTGCAGACTCCCCAGAATCCGAATGTCTGCTGACGTACTGGCGTACGGTGGATCGTCCACCTGGGGTAAAATAGTTTACATCACACACTTCCATGATTGATGAAAGTTATTTTGGGTGTGGCCCAAAGGCCACAAAACGTACAACCAAGATTGTGAGTCCTGGAGGTAGTTCTTCCGCTCTCTCCGCCGTTGGGAATCTGAACTTCCTCTTCCGCCTTTGAGACCGTTGATATATCAGTTCATGATATCCAGTATTACAAATTTTACTCTTTCTGGCGGACACACGTCCAGATCGCCCGCTCTTAAAATTCTGCCATCTCTCTCTCCCCACATCCACTACTGCTGGCGGCTCACCTCCAACTACACAACGCTACGCGCTGTTCACATCCAACTGCCCAACACTATAATAGCGAATATTACAACAATGCCAACCAGCCACAGACAGTGATTTTCATACAGAGCGCTACGTGGCGTTACCAACATAAAAACCTAAACAGCCTACTTACAGTGTGTACTGACATACTCATAACTTTTTTCATAGCTATATATATATATATATATATATATATATATATATATATATATATATATATATATATATATATATAGAATCTCCCGGAAGTTCCATCTACAGCTACTGTCATTCAGTTTTCTTGATTAATCAATAAGCCGGCCTCTGTGGCCAAGCGGTTCTAGGCACTTTATTCCGGAACCGCGCTGCTGCTACGGTCGCAGGTTCGAATCCTGATGTGTGATGTAGTTCTAAGTCTAGGGGACTGGTGACCTCAGATGTTAAGTCTCATAGTGCTTAGAGCCATTTGAACCATTTGATTTATCAATGACAAGAAACCAGTAGTGTGTGAGATTCCAGCAGTCAGTGCAAAAAACCATTGAATGACATGTCGGTTCCCACATGCAGCTGGTAAATGTATTTTAGATTTAAATTGTCTTGTTTGATAGCTATAATGAGACTTGCATTATCCCTCACGAACTGTTTCGTGGTTCTGAAATTTGTCTGACTCCACTAAAATGCGTCAGCACCCATATGACGACCAAAACCGAAATATCGTAGAATTTGATCTTGGTTTTCCACAGCATAATCGTCAAATACAAACACTGTATTTGACTTTACTTTTTTGGGTGGGGGTGGGTGGAGAATTTGACTGAATGTCCTGTATGTTACACCATCTACACCCTGCAGTATCTCTTGCATTAACTGGTACTTGTGCTGAAACAGTGTTTTTGAAAATACACGTACATACTCAAAGTGGATTCCATTCTGATGTGTCAGTAGTGACATGGAAACGTTCGTCTTGCTGCAGTTGGATGGACTTACAATTAACGCTCGTATATTACGGTGTAGGAATATCCCATTCTTCTTCTTCGTCTTCCAGTCTTGTTCCGCACCATCAACAGGACCAGTCACTTATAACAAAGTACTTCACCCATCGTGCCAAGATATTGACTAAAGTACTTCACCCACCCTGCCAAGATACTGACTGACTACATCAGGTTTTCGTATGCAATGGGCTTTTTATGTTAGAAGTAGGCTACAGTTGCCCATTACAAACAATATTGTAAAGTGCTTAAAATGTTATTAGGAAGGTAAAGAGTATATGGTACGCAAATAGAATAGCTAATTCACAGGACAAAATTAAAACCTTATGGTCAGTTGTGAAGGAAGTGTCTGGTCAGCAGCACAAGGTCGACGATATAAAGTCAGTTCGTAATAAAAATGTTTCTGTTACGTAACTGATAAATCAGATATATGTACAATAAATGACAATCATTTTCTGAGCATTGCTGGTGAATTAAATAAAAATTCAGTTTGTACAGGGAATCACATAACTTTCTTGGCAAATGGTTTTCCGAGATTGATATATGAAATATTCCTGTGTGATACAGACAAGGTGGAGATTGAGTCAATAATTAAGTCATTGAAGACTAAGGACTCTCATGAATACGATGGAGTCTCTAGCAGAATATACTGTGCTGCACACGTTAGCCCTGTACTTAGCCATAATTGTAATTTCTCCTTTAGGAATGGTCAGTTTCCTGAACGATTTAGGTACTCAGTAGTAAAACCGCAAAATAAAAATGGAGAAAGGGATAATGTAGACAACTTTAGACCTATTTCTATGCTATCAGTGTTTGCTAAAGTTATTGAAAAGGCTGTGTATGTAAGGATGATTTATCATTTTATATCAAATGGTTCAAATGGCTCTGAGAACTATGGGACTTAACTTCTGAGGTCATCAGTCCCCTAGAACTTAGAACTACTTAAACCTAACTAACCTAAGGACATCACACACATCCATGCCCGAGGCAGGATTCGAACCTGCGACCGAAGCGGTCTATCATTTTATATCAGACGATTTGCTATCAAATGTACAGTTCAGCTTTAGAAGCCGTTAAAGAACTGAAAATGCTATATTCTCTTTTCTCTGACAAGGGGAGGCCGCCAATTGTGAAATTCAGATTCGATTCATACTGTGCATAATAAAAGCTCATGGCCAGAGGTGTAATGTGGCAAAGCACCAAGATGCACTTCCCAGCCGTTGTCGAGAAAATCGACAGTTAAAAGAAACCGTTGCGGTGAAATACTCTCTACGATTATTAATCCTCTACAGCGTCGTGGCGCAGCGGTAAGCGCTCGGGTTCGTAATCCGAAGGTCGCCGGATCGAATCTCGCGCTATGCAACCCTTTTTTTTTTTTTTTTTTTAGTATTTGTTTTTTTTAATTGGTTGGTTGGTTGGTTTGGGGAAGGAGACCAGACAGCGAGGTCATCGGTCTCATCGGATTAGGGAAGGGCGGGGAAGGAAGTCGGCCGTGCCCTTTGAAAGGAACCATCCCAGCATTTGCCTGGAGCGATTTAGGGAAATCACGGAAAACCTAAATCAGGATGGCCGGACGCGGGATTGAACCGTCGTCCTCCCGAATGCGAGTCCAGTGTCTAACCACTGCGCCACCTCGCTCGGTTTTTTTTTAAATTCAAATATATATATAAAATTCCCGGCAATCAGTTGCAACAATTATGCATATCATAAGTTGCTGAAAGTCGTTTGTCGTGGAAAAACTGGCGACTCCGAACATCATTATGTTTTCCGCAAACAAAGTTGTATTTCACAAATGTTATTAATTGTCTTCATAATGTTAACCACGTATAGTTAACGGAAGACGTGGAAACGATATTCCGAAACGAATACGTATAGCGTAAGTCAAACGTTCGAACTAGAATAGAGATCCCACGGACACAAATTTGCTGTGGCAGGTATGAAATATAAACTCCGTTACTCGCTCGTTACACTTGAATGACAGATGTTGAATGGGCCGAAACGAGCCGCCGCATAACAGCGTAGTTGCCTGCTAACTTCGAAAGAAGGTAGATGCGGTCCCAATTGGAGACCGATCCGCCTTCACCAACATGCATAAGCAATTCATTAATACTTTATATATATATATATATATATATATATATATATATATATATATATATATATATATATATATTTGAATTACAAAAAACTAATAATAAAAAAAATTGCATGGCGCGAGATTCGATCCAGCGACCTTCGGATTATGAAATCGAGCGCTTACCGCTGCGCCACGACGCTGTACAAAATTATTAATCGTCGAGAGTATTTCACCGCAACGGTTTCTTTTAACTGTCGATTTTCTCGACAATGGCTGAGAAGTGCATCTTGGTGCTTTGCCACATTACACCTCTGGCCATGAGCTTTTATTATGCACAGTATGAATCGAATCTGAATTTCACAATTGGCGGTCTCCCCTTGTGAGAGGTACTGGTTGGGTTAAACGAAAGGTTTCGAACGCTGGGCGTATTTTTTGCTTTAACTAAGGCGTTTGATTGTGTTGATCACACAATATTGTTCCAGAAGTTGGACCATTACGGAATACGGCGAGTAGCTCACAATTGGTTCATCTCTTACTTTAACAGCCGGCCGGTGTGGCCGTGCGGTTCTAGGCGCTTCAGTCTGGAATCGCGTGACGCTACGGTCGCAGGTTCGAATCCTGCCTCGGGCATGGATGTGTGTGATGTCCTTAGATTAGTTAGGTTTAAGTAGTTCTAAGTTCTAGGGGACTGATGACCACAGATGTTAAGTCCCATACTGCTCAGAACCATTTGGACCCTTTTTTTTACTTTAACAACAGACAACAAAAGGTCATTATTCACAGTATTGAGAATGGCTGTGACGTGGGGTCTGAGTGGGGTACGGTGAAATAGCAGGTGTCCGAGGGACCAGTGTTGGGGCCACTCGTGTTCCTTATTTATTTATATAAATGATATGCCCTCTAGTATTACGGGTAACTCTAAAATATCTCTGTGTACTGATGAGACTAGCTTAGTAGTGAAGGGTGTTGCGTGCGACATTGGCTCGATTTCAAACAGTGCAGTTCACGACATAAGTTCATGGCTTGTAGAAAATAAACTGTCGCTAAATCACAGTAAGACTCAGTTTTTACAGTTTCTAGCACGTTTTTTTTTTAAAAAAAAACGAAGTTTTAATTTCACTGAATGGGCGAACAATTCAGATTTCTAGGTGTTCAGATAGTAAACCGTTGTGGAAAGCCCACGATCAGGATCTTGTTCAAAAACTTAATGCTGCCATTTTTACTATTCGAATGGTATCTAAAGTAAGTGATCGATCGGGACGAAAATTAGTCTACTTTGTTCGCTTATGTCTTATGGTATTCTATTCTGGGATAACTCTTCCCATTCTAAAAGAATATTTTTGGTTCAGAAACAGGCGGTTCGGGAAATAAGTGGTGTAAATTCGCGAACCTCTTGTCTGGGTGTTTTGACATTGGCCTCACAATATATATCTATTGCTTACTGTCGTTTCTTGTTAACAACATCAGCTTATTCCCAAGAACAAGCAGCTTCCACTCGGTTAATACTCGGCAGAAATCCAACTTGCATTTGGATCGGACTTCCTTAACTCTTGTTCAGAACGGTGTGCATCCATTTTCAGAAGCTACCGCTCGAATTCAAAAACCTTAACAGTAATCGAAGCGCTTTCAAATCGAAACTGAAGAGTTTCCTGATGAGTCACTCCTTCTATTCTGTTGAGGAGTTCCTTGAAAAATTAAGCTCATTCTTATGTTACATTGTTAACTGCATGTACTGAAACTTATGGGTTGACGTTTATGGTTCAAATGGCTCTGAGCACTATGGGACTCAACTGCTGAGGTCAGAAGTCCCCTAGAACTTAGAACTACTTAAACCTAACTAACCTAAGGACAACACACACATCCATGCCCGAGGCAGGATTCGAACCTGCGACCGTAGCGGTCGCGCGGTTCCAGAGTGTAGCGCCAGAACCGCTCGGCCACCAGCGGCCGGATGACGTTTATGGTTCATAAACATTTTATTTTTATCTGTTATTACTTCTATGTTGTAATTTCATGTATTGACACGTTCCATGACATTATAGATTTGCTAATTAATTTCGTTCTACGGAACTTGACGTGTAAATAAATAAATAGAAATACGAACACTTGTAATAATAATATATTTAGCCACTATAGCACAATCATCATACTGACTGTGAAATGGGTGCACCTTACACCTTACATTACATAATGATGGGGTGGTTAAATAAGAAAAGCAACAAAGATTTGTGAAAATACACACACACACACACACACACACACACAAACATACATATTTCTGCAATGATACATAGCCTGGATCACATCAACAACAAAAAGCGCTGATTAATTTTTTACGGTATTTCCTGAATAACTGTTCCTTGTGTGCACAGAATTCGTCTTGTATTTCTCTCAAACTGATGGGTGTTCCTTCAGCTTCTTCTTTTGACACTGTATTGACACACTGTTGTAAATCATTTGTATGCACAATACATGTGAAGACGCAGTTTGAACACACAGCAGCCCACTGTTCAGCCTTCCCAACACAATGGTCAGTATCATCCATAGGCTGAACAAGTTTGTAACAGTGGAGTGTTGCAGATAAATGGATCAACCTTCAGAACTCACCATGAGTGTTACACCATCGTACAATGATGTTACAGATAGAGTCAGGCCAATATAGTAAATGTCTGGAGATGAAGAATACTCGAATTGAATGCACTCCATTTTTGTTAAGACTGACAAAATTTTTCTGCAGGCCAAAGTTCCTAGAATTAAAGCCAAGAGGTCATTGGGAATTAAGAATGCATTCTTCTTCTTCCTCAGATTTCCAGCATGACCATAGGACCAGTCTGCTACTGCAAGCTTCCTATGATGGCAGTGCTTCGTCTGCTTATCCGTGGCAGCATGCATGCATTTTGGTCAGCGTACTGTGGTTTCAATAGACACACATGTGACGTACTCGCTCTTTTATCTAAACACCTACGTATTGCTGGATATATAAATGTACTTAAATGTGAATGTGCTAATAACTGGCACAGCTGCATCACGTACAGTGCCATCCATTGGTAAGCAGCAGGTTCTGTACAGGTGAGCAGCTGTTTCCTCCGATGGTGGCTAGGGTGTTGGCTGCACTATCTCCAGGAAACTAATTCATAATTTCTTGTAAAGACGGTAGACAGCCGAGTCTGTCGTCTAGTGCCTACTCTCTCACATAACAAGTACACATTCATTTTGTGAAGGTTGCTTCCTACATGTACGTACACCTGCTGCTATTACAGATTTTTATTCTTCGCCGTAACTGTCTGGTTGCGCAGCTCTGCTGACGGTGACTGTGCACTTCCACGGAACACTGATGCGGTCTGCCACATGGGCAGTGCCACTCGCCTCTGGAAAGTATTGCTATTGCTGTTGCTATATTTGAGGCTTTCAAAAACCACTACAGGTACTGATTTCATCACACCTGTAACGAAAATGAAGGGTATATCTGCAAATACGCTTCTCAGGTTTGTTGCCATATTGTACTGTGTAACTTGCACAATATTTCGTCGATGCAACTTCTCGACATCTTCAGGTGGTGGTGGCACTTGCATCTATGAAATATTGTGCGAGTTACACTGTATGATCCGGCGTCAAACCCGAGAAGGTATTTGCAACAAATACGTTGGGAAAGCATGAGAAGTCACAATGATAAGTCTATTTTTTGTGCCCAATTATGTTCATATCCAACAACACTTATACTTAACGTGGCCAGTTTCTTGCAGCGGAGAGAGCAGCTAAAGGGTATGTCGCCACGACTTATCAAAGATCACTCATTCACATGACTGAAGTATTGGGTCGAGAGCAGTACGAGCACACTCTGCATTGTTGAAGATGTATCCAATATGGCGGCGATGACGTCATTCAAGAAGGAGGATTTTGGAGGGATAGTGCCACCCCCCCCCCTCCCTCAGAAAAATGGCCGGAAGTTCAAATTCCAACAGGATAATGTACCACAACACGCTTATCTCTATTAAGCAAAGAAAATCGCGGGAAGAGATGACACTTGGACTACTTCCACTAACCTAAGTCACCCGACCGCCACTTCCTCCTATGAACTGGCACCAAGTTTGAATTTTGGCAGTAAACAAAGATCACTTGGGGTTTCGCTGCTACTCTAAGAAAATGGCGTGAAAGAAAGGACACTTGTACTGACCTCAGTCGCCCGACCGCCACCTCCTAAGGATTCGTGGGAAAAGGACTTGGAGATAATAAGTCTTTATTATTTAAATAATTTCAAGCAGTACAGCCATCCAGTGTGTTCACCACGAGGTCCAGAGCACAACTGACTTAGTGCACATTGCCACCACCGGAGGGCGCTCTCATCTCTGACATAATCCAATATGGCGGCATCCAACCTGTTCACCATGAGATCCGGATTCCAACTGACTTAGTACATATCACCGCCCCTACCATGATGTCAGGTGATGACACAAGTACCGTTATCCGAGATGGCGGTAAACAGTGTATTCACCACGTGGTCTGGACCTAGTACCCAGCACCGGCACTAGAGGGCACAGTCGTGACGTCAGCTGATGACATTCTGCGGTGGGGGAAATGGCGGGAACCAATAGGAACCCTTACTTCAGTCACGTGTTCGACTTCAGCCAGTAGGATGGAAGTATCTGGTGACGTCATTGTCGGGGATATAGGTGAGGCTCAGCAGCTCTGGGGCCTCAGTCTTGTTCAGTCAGTCAGCAGAAGAACAATGAAGCACCAACAGAAGTTGCACTCCAGCACTGTCATGCAGAACAGCATTGAACGGAAAAGTAAGTATCCCACATTACATCATTCTCTCTTGTTAGCCTTATTGCTGTTATTATTCAAAGTTTTCACCTCTTGGTCCATATCTAATGCTTCCTCGTCTTTGTTCAACAGGGTCGAGTGCCAACATGCCTAGCTCTGCTGACACATCTGGACCTGTGGCAACCTCACCTGCCATCTCATTGAGACCTACAGCAACAGCCTCCAGTGCGTCTGAACCAGTACCGGCCACGTGGGATCCGGTAGCGCACATAGACCACTTGTTGGATCAGGATAAGGAGTTGCTGCTGTCCATCCCACTGATCGATTTACGTGATGAGGACACATGATCTGCCCCTTGCACATTGAATGCTGTCACTGGCGGAGTTAAACAACAAGATGGAGATCAGTACTGGTCGCCCACATATGACCCATCCCAACAGAACATCCCTGTGATAGCACACCCACAGAGTGCAGATACTGTGGATAAGAAGAAGGTGTCAAGTGCACCTACGCTTTTCACCTCCACATAAATTTAATTCCCAATGGTTTGAAACGTGTGAACACTGCTATAGAAGCACATCATGTCTGGGGGTTGCATGCTAGAATGGAGATTGAAAATGTATCCAAATGTGTTAAAGGGCCAATTTCCGAGTTTGACTGGGTATGAAATATGTGGTGCAGAGCGCTACATCAATCAGCAGATGACTACCGAATACTATCCAACTCATTCTCCCCCAGACATTCACCTTACTGGTGTGACACTTTCTATTACAACAGTGAATGATGACTGTGCGTTATGTGTGAAATCGGGTGACAACTGTGTTTATCTAAGACATGCCTCAGTTATGAAGTTATACGATCTGGACTCTGCCATACGTCTTGCACTGGACAGACTGAATCGTTGGTTGCCTAGCATAGACTCTGCATACAATGGTGTTGTAAACTCCCTACATGTGCATAGTATACATGTTGAAGATCTTAAGCAACAGCTTTGTTTGTACATGAACCCTGAACCTAACGGCAGACAGATCAAATGTGTGTGCCAAAAACCTGAGTACTGTGAGTCATCTATTGGCTTGAGTGAGATACATGCTGAATTTATTGCTTGCCAAAAAACTTTTTGTTAAATACTACACAGGTGCGAAGAAGAAGAAGATACATACAGATGCTAATGATAGTCCTAAAAAATACTACACCCCATGTATGATTTTTAAACAAATAATCTATATATATAAAACAAAGTTGGGTTTGTTACAACACTTATAACTCGAGATCTGCTGGACCAATTTTCATGGTTTTTGATTTGTTGGATTTGTCTCCGCCCCGAATAGCAGAATACATCTTAAAAATAATGAAAAATTGACGAATAAAAATTTTCATGGTTTTTGATTTGTTGGATTTGTCTCCGCCCCGAATAGCAGAATACATCTTAAAAATAATGAAAAATTGACGAATACTTGAAAAATGCGTTATTTTCCCTAAAAGTTCTTTAGTTTCGGAGCTGTCACACTTTTTTTGTCAAAATCTGTAAGTAATGATTGACATTTATGCATGCGTTCATAAACTATTTAAAATGGATGAATAAACTATTATGTGTATTTTTTTTAAAAAAAGATTGAAAAATATTACGCGTGCGTTCAGAAATGTGTAATGAATACTTAATCATTTCAATAAATGCTCATTTGTTTATTACATGTCAAACATTTGTTGTCCAATCCTGTCAAATACTGTAACAACTATTTATGTGTGCGTTCAGAAATTTATTTAGTGTAAAATATCTCGAAAGTTCAGGTAGGTACTGTTATATTTGTTTGTTTTAGACATTAAATTGTGTAAATTATTTATTAAATTAATTAAAGATTTATTCTACAGGTTAACAAAAGTGTAAATGTCTTTTCATAGGTTGTCTATGATTTTTCTTGATAAGCTATTGTCTATGTCTCGATTGTTTTATGTGGTTTTGTGCGAGTGTATATTCAGTATTACTATTAATAAAAATGCCGCGTCCTAGAAGATCTAATCTTTCCCAGCGGAGCCGTAATGCAATTAGGCAACGGAATATCGCGAGTCAATTATCTGACGAAGAACGAGAAATTTCCCGAGAAGAGCGCCGCGTTAGGATGGAGCAAAGAAGGGCCTTAATTCGTGCTTCTCAAACACAAGAGCAAAGAGAGGCAGCCCGTGAAACGGCTAGATTAGAAACGAGAAATCGTCGAGCTTATCGCACAGATGAACAGAGGAATAATCTTCGAAGTGCAAGAAGAAATGGTTCAAGTATTGATTTGAATCGAGTATCGTTTCGATATGATTGCACCATCGACTACAGCTTGCATCGTGTAGTTTGCATTGGTCCAATGGACGTTGTTTGCCAGCATTGTGGCGCATTGAAGTTTGCTGGTGAAACGCCTGGTTTGTGCTGCCTTAGTGGTAAAGTGACATTACCATTAGTGGTCCCGCCACCAGAGCCATTGCGTTCCCTGCTTTATGGCGAAACACTAGAACCACGACATTTTCTAGCGAACACTCAAAAATACAATGTCTGTTTCCAAATGACTTCATTTGGGGCGGAAATTATCGAAGAACACGGATATAATCCGACATTTAAGGTAATTTACGTTAAAAACTTTATTTTCTATAATTGTAAAAAAAATTTGGAATGTAGTTTGTTAGATTTCTATATTTGTCTCTAAAATAAAAATGTTATGTTATTATTTGAAAAAAAAGAAGTGTTTGTAAATCTAACTATAACTGTGGCTTTGAATTTACAGATTCAAGGCCAGATTTGCCATCGTATTGGATCATTGCAACCTATTGAAGGTGCACAGCACAAATTCTTGCAAATACACTCCTGGAAATTGAAATAAGAACACCGTGAATTCATTGTCCCAGGAAGGGGAAACTTTATTGACACATTCCTGGCGTCAGATACATCACATGATCACAATGACAGAACCACAGGCACATAGCCACAGGCAACAGAGCATGCACAATGTCGGCACTAGTACAGTGTATATCCACCTTTCGCAGCAATGCAGGCTGCCATTCTCCCATGGAGACGATCGTAGAGATGCTGGATGTAGTCCTGTGGAACGGCTTGCCATGCCATTTCCACCTGGCGCCTCAGTTGGACCAGCGTTCGTGCTGGACGTGCAGACCGCGTGAGACGACGCTTCATCCAGTCCCAAACATGCTCAATGGGGGACAGATCCGGAGATCTTGCTGGCCAGGGTAGTTGACTTACACCTTCTAGAGCACGTTGGGTGGCACGGGATACATGCGGACGTGCATTGTCCTGTTGGAACAGCAAGTTCCCTTGCCGGTCTAGGAATGGTAGAACGATGGGTTCGATGACGGTTTGGATGTACCGTGCACTATTCAGTGTCCCCTCGACGATCACCAGTGGTGTACGACCAGTGTAGGAGATCGCTCCCCACACCATGATGCCGGGTGTTGGCCCTGTGTGCCTCGGTCGTATGCAGTCCTGATTGTGGCGCTCACCTGCACGGCGCCAAACACGCATACGACCATCATTGGCACCAAGGCAGAAGCGACTCTCATCGCTGAAGACGACACGTCTCCATTCGTCCCTCCATTCACGCCTGTCGCGACACCACTGGAGGCGGGCTGCACGATGTTGGGGCGTGAGCGGAAGACGGCCTAACGGTGTGCGGGACCGTAGTCCAGCTTCATGGAGACGGTTGCGAATGGTCCTCGCCGATACCCCAGGAGCAACAGTGTCCCTAATTTGCTGGGAAGTGGCGGTGCGGTCCCCTACGGCACTGCGTAGGATCCTACGGTCTTGGCGTGCATCCGTGCGTCGCTGCGGTCCGGTCCCAGGTCGACGGGCACGTGCACCTTCCGCCGACCACTGGCGACAACATCGATGTACTGTGGAGACCTCACGCCCCACGTGTTGAGCAATTCGGCGGTACGTCCACCCGGCCTCCCGCATGCCCACTATACGCCCTCGCTCAAAGTCCGTCAACTGCACATACGGTTCACGTCCACGCTGTCGCGGCATGCTACCAGTGTTAAAGACTGCGATGGAGCTCCGTATGCCACGGCAAACTGGCTGACATTGACGGCGGCGGTGCACAAATGCTGCGCAGCTAGCGCCATTCGACGGCCAACACCGCGGTTCCTGGTGTGTCCGCTGTGCCGTGCGTGTGATCATTGCTTGTACAGCCCTCTCGCAGTGTCCGGAGCAAGTATGGTGGGTCTGACACACCGGTGTCAATGTGTTCTTTTTTCCATTTCCGGGAGTGTATACTTCATGGGCAATATGGAAGAACAACTTGACCGGCGTCAAGGGATCAACACAGCTACGAAAAGAGCAATTCTCCAAGATTTGCAGCAAATGCTTCATGAACATCATGCATTGGTCAGGCTGTTCAAGACTGCTTTAGAGCGCATGCCAAGTGATGACTATAAAGTTGTAATCAGAGCAGATAAAAGACCAGCTGGAACACATGAACGCACATTTAATGCTCCAACAATCGATGAAGTGGCAATCCTGATTGTTGGTGAAAACTTGGAAACACGTGATATTGTGCTTACACGACGCAATACTGGGCAACTACAAAGAATATATGAAACACACCGTTCATATGACGCGTTACAATACCCGCTGATGTTTTGGCAAGGAGACGATGGATATCACTTTAATATCAAAATGATTAATCCATTGAATGGTAAGATCAATATCATTGTTTTCATTTTAACTTGATATACATTTTATTCTGTTTGCTTTTGGTACACAAAAAAAGTTGTCACTCCTAATTTAGTAGAGAGTAGCTGTAAGAGTCATTAACCTATTAGGGGTTCTAAAATACAATTTTTACTGTATTTGTTTCAGGTGAGGAAACTACCAAGAAGGTCAGTTCGATGAATTATTACGCATATCGTTCGATGATTCGTGAAAATTCAGACAATTATTTGTTGCGATTTCGTCGACTGCTTCAACAATACTGCGTTGACATGTACGTTAAAATCGAAACGGAGCGCCTGACTTTCATCCGGTTGAATCAAGCTAAATTGCGTTCGGAAGAGTATATTCATTTACGCGATGCAATAAGCACAGAAGGAGATTCAGAAAATGTTGGTCGATTGACTATTTTACCAGCGACGTACACAGGTAGCCCGCGTCATATGCATGAATATGCGCAAGATGCAATGACATATGTTCGTCATTATGGTCGGCCAGATCTATTCATTACATTTACATGTAATCCGAAATGGATGGAAATTATTCAATTGCTGCTTCCCGGACAAACATCAAGTGATCGACACGACATCACCGCACGGGTTTTCAAGCAAAAAATTCGGTCACTAATAAATTACATTGTAAAGCAACACGTCTTTGGGATTACTCGATGCTGGATGTATTCAGTCGAATGGCAAAAACGAGGCCTACCGCAAGCTCACATTCTAATTTGGTTAGTAGACAGAATTCGGCCAGATCAAGTAGATGACATCATATGTGCGGAGATTCCTGCTCCTGAAACCGATCCAGACCTACGTGATGTTGTAATCACGAATATGATTCATGGACCATGTGGCGCTATCAACCGCCTATCACCGTGCATGGTCGACGGCAAGTGTTCCAAACGGTATCCGCGAAAATTCACGGCAGAGACCATTACAGGCAACGATGGTTATCCATTGTATCGGCGTCGATCGCCCGATGATAATGGTAGAACTATCACAACTAAAGTGAAAGGAAACGATTTCATAGTTGACAACAGTTGGATTGTTCCATATTCGCCACTTCTTTCCAAAACATTCAAGACACATTGTAATGTTGAGTATTGCAATTCGGTCAAATCTATTAAATACATTTGCAAATATGTCACGAAAGGGAGCGACATGGCGGTTTTTGGTATCCAAACATCCAATATCAACGATGAAATCACGCGCTATCAAGTTGGTAGATATATGAACTGCAATGAAGCAATTTGGCGTATATTCTCATTCCCTATTCACGAACGTTATCCCACTGTTGTACATTTGGGGGTGCATCTAGAGAACGGTCAGAGAGTATATTTCACAGCGTCGAATGCTGCTCAACGTGCCGAAACACCTCCAGCGACAACACTGACCAGTTTCTTTGCGATTTGTCAAAACGATCCGTTCGCACGAACGTTGCTTTACTCGGAAATGCCACGTTATTACACTTGGAACGCTACATCGAAGAAATTTCAACGTCGGAAGCAAGGCGATGCAGTTACTGGTCATCCAGATATGCGTTCTGCTGATGCTCTTGGTCGTATTTACACAGTTCATCCGAAGAATGATGAATGTTTCTATTTGCGGTTGTTGCTGGTACATGTTCGAGGGCCAACATTATTTGAGTCACTGCGAACTGTTAATGGTATAGTGTGCCCCCCATTTCGTGCAGCATGTCAAGAGCTGAATTTGCTTGAAAACGATACTCATTGGGACACGACAATCGCTGAAGCAATTATTTCTGCATCTCCAAGTCAGATACGCACATTATTTGCTATCATCATTTCGACATGCTTCCCATCGAACCCACGTGACCTGTGGAACAAATACAAAGATAACATGTCAGAAGACATTTTATATCGAATTCGTGTCAGCTCAAGAAATCCCGATCTTGAGGCGAATGAGGAGATGCATAACCAGGCTTTGCTCTTGATCGAAGATATGTGTTACCTCATGTGCGGCAGTTTGTTAGTTAGGTTAGGAATGCCAGCGCCAGATCGCGGAATGAATGACGCATTTAATAGAGAATTGGAACGTGAACGTGAATATGATCCACATGAACTAATCCAATCAGTTCAAACGAATGTACCACTGTTGAATCCTAAGCAGAAGGAAGTCTATGATACACTGATTAATGCAATTGATGATGGAAATGGTGGCTTATTTTTTTTGGATGCCCCCGGTGGAACTGGGAAGACATTCCTCATGTCATTGATTTTAGCCACTGTACGTGCGAGATCCGAAATTGCGGTAGCAATTGCTTCTTCTGGAATAGCGGCCACATTGTTAGACGGATGCCATACGGCTCACTCAGCGTTAAAATTGCCATTAAACCTTCAAACTACTGAACAACCGACATGTAACATTTCGAAACACTCCGCAATGGCCAAAGTTTTAGTAGCATCAAAAATCATCATGTGGGACGAATGCACAATGGCGCACAAACGCGCATTGGAAGCACTAGACCGAACATTAAAAGATCTGCGCAATGACTCGAGATGTTTTGGTGGTTCAATGATTTTATTATCTGGCGATTTCCGACAAACACTACCAGTAATTCCAAGATCTACTGCTGCCGACGAAATAAACGCTTGCCTCAAAGCATCAAATCTGTGGCGATATGTAAACAAACTTCAACTGTCTGTAAATATGAGAGTTGCATTGTTGAACGATCTATCTGCTGATGATTTCTCGAAGCAATTGCTGACTATCGGTAATGGCCGTGTTCCTGTTGACGAATCGAGCGGTTTGATTTCATTTCCTCCAAATTTTTGCAATTTCGTCTCATCAAAAGACGAGCTTATCAACAAAGTATTTCCGGATATCATTGCTAACCACAAAAATACTAAATGGTTAAGTGAGCGAGCAATTTTGGCGGCTAAAAATAAAGATGTAGATGACCTCAATTTTATAATTCAAAATCAAATCGTAGGTACTCTGTATTCACTCAAATCTATCGACTGCGTAACAAACGAAGAAGAAGCCACTAATTATCTAACTGGATTTTTGAACTCCTTGGATGTGCCTGGTTTACCGCCGCACAATTTACAACTGAAGGTTGGCTCGGTAGTCATCATGCTTAGAAATTTAAACCAACCAAAACTGTGCAATAGAACGCGTTTGGTGATAAGAAAACTGATGAGCAATGTGATTCACGCGTCGATACTTAAAGGAAAATTTAAAGATGAGGAAGTTCTTATTCCAAGGATTCCGATGATCCCAACAGATATGCCCTTTGAGTTTAAACGAATTCAATTCCCGATTCGTCTTGCCTTCGCCATGACGATCAACAAATCACAGGGCCAATCCTTGACTATTTGTGGCCTCAATCTAGAAAATGCTTGTTTTTCTCATGGTCAATTGTACGTGGCATGCTCACGTGTCGGCAAACCATCCGCATTATTTGTTCTTGCGCCTGACCAAAAAACAAAGAATGTCGTTTACCACAAGGTGCTTGAATGAAAATCCGATTAATGAATTAATCAGAGTGTATCCCAACCTGCACAACATAGTTTTCAATGATTTTTTTCTGACATGTGTTTGAAATACTTAATTATTATTATTTTTTTAATTTTTATTCTCATTCTGTATGTATTCACCATCATTCATCAAAATAAAATACTTTTATATTTCTATCTATATTAATATTATTTTGTATCATTGTATTACGTTCATCAAAGCCTAAATTAGTTCAGCTAAAAGGTAACACGACATTCATTGACTGTTAGGCGGTACGAAGTTCGCCGGGTCAGCTAGTTTATGTATAATCTCAAACTGGGTTTCTGTTTTATTTCATTCCCTCATTATAACCAAAGTATTACAATTAGTTTTGCTATACGAATTACTGAGATGAGCATGTTACTCTTCATGGGTAAAATATATAGCTGTTTTCTATGTGTAGTCAATATAGCTGAGTCGGCTAAGTGATGGAACTATAGTGGCTACGCATACCATTATTATCCTTTCAAGTGTATTTTTCTATATATAGGTCAACTACATGTCTGTACCTGGTGCACTTAGTATCATGGGTGAAGCACCCTCATCAAAAAGACTTTGTTGTCGGTGACTGGTCCTGCGAAGATGCAAATGAAGACCTGAAGCAGAACAAGAACGAAATTCTCCTTCCTGATAACATACGAGCAATTATTGTAGGTCCATCCAATGGTGGGAAGACCAATGTCTTCATGACTTTGCTAACATATGTAGATGGGGTCTGATTTGAACAAGTTTGTGTATTCTCAAAAACACTCTTTCCAGCCAAGTATTAGCTACTGCAAGAGATATTCCGCGGTGTAGATGGTGTTACATGCACGACATTCAGTGAAAGTGGTGATATCCCCCCAAACACAGTTTTCATATTTGGCGATGTTGACGTGGAAAACTAAGACCAAATTCGAAAATATTTCTGTTTCGGTCGTCGTATGGGTGCTGATGTATTTTATCTAAGTCAAACATATTCCAGAATCCCCAAACAGCTGGTTAGGGACAACGCAAACCTCATTATAACGTTCAAACAAGACAACCTGAATTTAAAACACATTTACCAAGCACATGTCGGAACGGACATGTCGTTCAATGATTCTGCAAAGATACGTGCAGATTGCTGGAATGATTAACAATATGAGTTTCTCGTTATTGATAAAACAAGAAAACTGTGTGATGGTACGTACAGGCGAAACTTTCAAGACTTCTTGCATATATAGCACGGTAAGAGGGGGTAGTACATCAGTCTACGCTATACCATGGACAAATTCGCGCGTATGTCTAGCTCTCAACCCGAAATGATGGGTGTACACAGACAGAACATTCGCCTGTACATGGATGCGAAAATTCAGGCTATTGCGCATAAAGTTGCAGGTATGCCCAGGGAACTAGAGACGTATTATCAGACTCTTCTGAGGATGGTGAATGCGTTAAATGAGCTAGTTAATCAAGTCACTGAAAAGGTCGACGCTATTGAGGGGAAAATAGATGTAGACTTCCTTGTTGTTGAGAGGGGCGACCAGGATCATAATAAGAGGAGGAACAAAATGACCGGATATATAAAGCCCCACGCTGCGGAGATGTTTGATTAGTATACACCGAGATATCGACGACGAAGCAGTAAGTGATTCAGGCGCGTAATGCAGTTCGTGAGAAATTACGGCTGCTTAGGTTAGGGCTTATGGATCGACAGCAAACACTAAGAGAGACCTTTAAGCCGGTTACTGAATCTCTCCGACAGCTCTCAGCAAAAACAAAAACTCACTTTAACGAGCGTGTTGCCACTGATGAATTCATTATTCGTCACACCCCAGGTCAGATAGATAGAACATTCGGCGTTAGCAGGGAAGACCGTACGTGTTGGGTACGCATCCTGTAACTGTAACTGAAGACACAGTACAGATTGGTGATGGACGGTTTGAGAGAACACCCGGCTTAATGAATCTTATTTTCCTAAAACCTACCAAAGAACCTATAAATTATTCATTTAATGATAGGAAAACTTACCGTGAAATCTGCACATGACTGGTGTACACAAGATCACGAAAAGCCTGAGCAACAAGAAAAATAAAACTGTTATGAAACCAATACTTGAAGGCGAAAACAACAACAACGGCGGCAGCAGTGTTGATGGTCTGACATTGAGCATAAAGCAGTGAACAATCGAATCCCTCAGTATATATTATATTATTACGACCCCCAACGAACTAATAGATCGACTACGGATGCTCATGGCATCAGCTGCTGCAGGTGATACAGCTCATTCGAATAAGGCTGTTTCGATAATCTCGGAGCTTAGAGAGAGAGAGAGATCGAGGAAGTATGGAGACGGTAGTTCGAGAACTGCGCAAGCCAGCACACAAAACATACCCTCGCTGGCATGTTATGATTAAAGGGTTGGATGACTTGTGACAAGCTGATCTTGTAGATATGCTGCAATATTACATGAGAATAATGGATTAAAATACATTTTAATGGTTATTGATACATACTCCAAATTTGCCTGGGCATTACCTGTGAAAACAAAAACGGGTGGAAATGTCGCTGATGTTTTTGAGCGTTTGCTACAGACAGGAACGAATCGATCCACAGATAACCTCCAAACCGATCACGGAGGGGAGTTCTACAATAGGTATTTCAAGACAGTGATGCAGCAGTACGGAATACATCACTACTCAACATTTACTCACCTGAAGGCGAGTATCGTGGAGCACCTGAACAGAACAATAAAAGGTTGTATGTGAATGCGTTTTAACCTTCGAGGCTCATACAAATGGACGGATATCTTCCCAGAAATAAGTGCTCAGTATAATCGAACCAAATATAGCACAATAAAAATGAGACCAATCTTTGTTCGTGATAATGGGCTCATGGATACGGTGTACTATCGCATTAAGATGCTGGATCCACGCAAACAGAACTTTAATGTTGGTTCAAATGGTTCAAATGACTCTGAGCACTATGGGACTTAACTTCGAAGGTCATCAGTCCCCTAGAACTTAGAACTACTTAAACCTAACTAACCTAAGGACATCACACTCATCCATGCCCGAGGCAGGATTCGAACCTGCGACCGTAGCGGCCGCGCGGTTCCAGACTGTAGCGCCTTTAACTGCTTGGCCACCACGGCAGGCTTAATGTGAGTGATTTGGTGCGTATCTCAAACCACAAGATGGCATTTGAGAAATCATACCTACCGAACTGGTCAACTGAGATATTTACAGTTTCAAAGATACAACGAACTAATCCTAGAACTTACATATTGAAGGATAGTAAAGGTGAAGAAATTGTAGGCTGCTTCTACACTGAGGAGATGCAGAAAAGCTCAGAACCGGATTTTTTTTCGTGGAGAGAATCATAAGACGTCGGGCAAAAAAAGCACTAGTCACATGGCTCGGTTTTCCTGCTACACAAAACAGCTGGACTGATGCCAACGATTTGCTATGTAATGGGTGTGTGTTGTCCACAGCCACCACAGTAGCGTAACATGCGTGCTAGAAGACTCATTAGAGGAGGTGGTGGTATTCTAGACAAACTACCGGTGGTATAACTACTGCGGACCTGCGACAAAGCTTCAGAAGCGCTTGGCGCGAGGTGGTTAGGGGGCTAATCTGCTCGACGAAGCGTGTATGGATCACGACATTGCATACGCTGCAAATAAAGATCTATCAAGTCGTCACATTGCAGATAGGATTTTAGCTGATAAGGCTAAGGCAATACGGAGATGAAAGGATATTGGTATAGGTCAACGCATCGCAGCATTTGCAGTTGACAAAACCATGCGTGGAAAAATCAAGTTGGGTTTAGGAGTGATGAATTTCAAGTGAGCTATGAATGCTGAACGCTGAGCACTAAACAAGAAGAAGAAGAAGGGTTGTTTGAAGAACTGTATCCTCACGCAATTAAGCAGAAAGATGCGGGAAGAAGAAGAAGAAGAAGAAGAGGATCGGTGAAAGCACCAAAAGTTCTGCCAATACCCAAGACGTCCGGCGGTTTTATTCCTTTTCTCATCTCTGCCGAGAGGCTCTCGGCGGTAGGTTCACCCGCTATTGCTCGAATGGTCAAGAACGCGCAAAACTCCCAAGCACAGTTAGAAGAAGCGAGAAGACATAACCGCATGATGGAAGCTGCAGCCATCGGGAAAGGGCTATACTTGAAGCCGTACAGGAAGGGTCTTGGTCTATTCATAAACAAAAAAAAAAGCCCATTAGCGGTCCTACCAGATCGACTACTCACAGATCTTCTAAAGTTTGTTAGAGATAAATTCGAGATACCAAGATTCCGTGGTGTGTTTATGCGGGATACATTACCGAAGACTATGTGGAAAACTGGTGAATGCGGTATTGTGAATTTAGATGTTTCTGGAGGCCCCGGTACCCACTGGGTGTCATATGTTATGAAAGACGCGGATACCGTCTACTATTTCCACTCACTGGTGACCTGCAGCCACCAGAAGTATTACAACAATACTTCACTCACAGAAGACATGTACTCTACAATTATCGACGCTATTAGGAATGTAATACACACCTCTGTGGACATCTATGCATCATGTTTCTCTTGACCTTCACAAAGAAGAAGCACGCTATATAAGGAGTAGGTTTAAACATTCATTCATCAGTTGAGGTACAGATGCAATCTCGTACACTTTGCATCTCGATATTAATGGTGACAAAGATATTCTGGAAATAGAACGTAGTGCGTACGATATCGACGATTTAAATGAAGACTTAAAACAGTCTGGAAAAGGTATTGAACTACGTGCAAACATCAATACACTTAAATCTGAAATAAGGACTGTAAACGCAACGATTGACTTTAACCAGAAAGGTTCAATAGGGCGCCTGCTGAGTTTCACAAAATGACAGATTTTGAAGAAGGATCCAAGTAAATTTTACAAGGCAGATCAGATAGTGGACATACTCCCAGTCAGCACAATCCGTGTCGAGTGTAACATTGCAACGAACTCCTATCTCAACGATAGTCTGATTCACACTATTTACGGATTCTTCCCCTCAGTTGCAACGGGGTATAAGATTGTTGAGACCCCTGCCAATGCAATATATCTTCCAGTGACAGCTCAGACATTGGACTATATGGAGCTGCGTATTGTTGCCCAGAATAATCAACTTGTTAACTTTCGTGGTAAGGAAATCATTGTGCGATTACATCTAAGACAGGATGGGCGTACGGTATAAAACAAGTGCACGCAATCCACAGCCTGCCACTTTGTTACCGAACAACAAAGTGATAACACCTGCAAACTACGAGTTTCTTAAATCAGTTGGCCTGAAGCCGAGCAATGATGTCATCACTCAATATAACCAGTCCAGTAGAGTATGATGAGAGAATTATACGTCAGGAATACTTCTCTCATAAACCTTACGCTTCAGCCACATTTAACAAGAACGGTGAAATCAGGATTGTCGTCCAACACCAAGACGCACTCACGCTTCCATGCAAGAGTTTCATATATCTAGAGAGATCATTCAAGAAAACTGATGGCGACGCCGGCCGGAGTGGCCGTGCGGTTCTAGGCGCTACAGTTTGGAGCCGCGTGACCGCTACGCTCGCAGGTTCGAATCCTGCCGCGGGCATGGATGTGTGTGATGTCCTTAGGTTAGTTAGGTTTAACTAGTTCTAAGTTCTAGGGGACTGATGACCACAGCAGTTAAGTCCCATAGTGCTCAGAACCATTTGAACCATTTGAACTGATGGCGACGATACAGTGGGATCAAAGCTGACACGCAACGCTATAGTATTCCTGTTCCAAGAGATACATTATGAACTCAATAGGTCTTAGATCGACCGTACACGCAATGTCGGCATAACATCCACACTTAAAACATACGTCTTGGCATCACCAGCAGATTTGCGTAGTTTAGAAAGTACAGGATGGTTCATAGACGATCCAGAGGATAGAGCAGTTGAACAGTACAAGCGATTTACTGCATACATACCTCTAAAAATGCTTATGGGGTACTTTGAGGACATGAGACAGATTATTACCAACGGTAAGTAAGAACTCATTCTGGTGCGGAGTGCGACGGACAATAACTCATAGATTCAGGGAGCTCAAGAGGAGAATATGATCACAAGCAGCAAGATAATATGGAAAATGCCTCACGTCGGTGTATCCGCCGAGGAGCGTTTGAAGCTTCTAAAAGTCCTGAATTGAGGTACATTTCTGTCACTGACATTTCGAGTACCCAGGGTTACCGACAGCGAGCAGACAAACATGGGCTATTAAAACCTCCAGTCATCTAGAGACACCCAGATTCATCATACTCACGTTTCAGACTGATAGAAGAGGTAATATAGCAAATGATTCCACTGTGTTCGATAACTGCAAGTTAACTAATGCCAAAGTCTACCTCAATTCAGAATTCTACCCATATGACAATCTACATCTGCAGTGGAATCGAAATGTATACAATGTAGTGTATGACATGTATGCAAGGTTTCGCCCTTCTTATTATGAAATTGCTGAAGGAGAGGATGGAGGGTGTCTACTCGGTTTGCGTAAGTTCAAAGACCTTTCACCGAGCATCGTAACAGACTGCTCAAATCAGAATGAGATAATTAAGTCTGGACCTATAGATATGTGAAATGAATTTGAATCATCCACAAATTTCCTGGAACACACTGCCGCATATGCTTTAGTTCTACATCACCGTGTGATCAACTACTGTCCGCTCACAGGTGTTGTGCAGTGAGTTGTATAAATGAATAGGTACTGCTCAGCACCTAGAGCATTTCACGCTGTGAACGTCATTGTGGACGCTCAAGGTTTCTATGATGGTGAGTGCAGACAGTTCATATTTAAAGATTTCGCGTTTGCAGAGTACACGGAGGATTCTGGAATAGTAGAGACCTTCTCCGCAAACATTGCATCACCAAGACCTTTCAAACAAGTGAGGTGCGCTAAGACGAGGCAGAGGGCAAAGTGGTTAACATATTTCTACCACTGAATTCATTGGGGCCTGGCATACCCTGTAAAGATATGGTGACTGCGCTTAAATTATTCGATCGCATGAACACCATAGTCTATGTGAAGGGAAAGGACAAGACCTCAGGGATGGGTTGAATATGTAAATTTGCTTCTATTCAAGACCTGGAATTATATGGCTGTCCACTATCCATCGACTCAAGAAGATGTATCAAAAAAGTGCTGTTGTATCTGCTTACGAGAATGTAAAATTACTTTTAAGTTGGATGAGAAATAAATATTTTTGTTGTTCCCTAACAGTGCTTGTATACATTTTTTCCTTTTGACACCTACATCATTCGCAAGCAAGTTTATCGGTGATACTATACCTGACTCCAGCTATAGATGCATTCCACTGCAACTGCCTGGCCCACAGCCTTCGCGTGCTTTCACCTGGGGAAGTAGTACTACCTGTGCTATTAACAGGCGCGCTTTGACATTCCTCGCCCGTTGCCTGCTCGGAAGTCTCTGAAAATGTGTGACCAAGGCAGTACATCATGTAGCCGTGAGTGCAATGCGGATGTAACCGCCCATTGCACAGAAATACATTTATCATTTTAATCAATAGAATGATGATTGAGGTTTGAAATAACAACATTCTGCATTTTTACAAAAAAATAAGTGAATTTATTATTAAGTTCAGATTTACTTGCGAATACGTGATTCATATTTAACAATGTTTGCGAAATATGTTTACAAATATGTCATTCAGATTTACGTTATGAGTTTACAGATACGTGATTCATATTTAGAATATTTTTTTGAGAAATATCAACATTCTGCTGTTTGCAGATACGTGATTCAGATTTCCATTATATGAGTTTACAGATACGTGATTCATATTTACATTATATCAGCTTACAACTAATGTAGAGGCACTACCACAAACTAATTACACTATCTTACAGGCTACATACTATCAATAGTGAAGTTCCACCCCAAACAGAAAAGACTTTTTAAATAAGGGTGAACGTATTTCTTTGAAGTGGGTAGCTCTAAACATTTTCCGCTACTACAAGCAAGTGAACATATATTTCTGAAACCGATGGCTCTAAACATTTTCCACTACCACGAGCAATTGAACATATACATAAACAATTTAATTGGGTGGAACTCACATACTTAAAACTATTTCTAACTGGATGGCTAGCAGCAGCTGAAACTTACAAACTAAAATCTAATCTACACTCCTGGAAATTGAAATAAGAACACCGTGAATTCATTGTCCCAGGAAGGGGAAACTTTATTGACACATTCCTGGGGTCAGATACATCACATGATCACACTGACAGAACCACAGGCACATAGACACAGGCAACAGAGCATGCACAATGTCGGCACTAGTACAGTGTATATCCACCTTTCGCAGCAATGCAGGCTGCCATTCTCCCATGGAGACGATCGTAGAGATGCTGGATGTAGTCCTGTGGAACGGCTTGCCATGCCATTTCCACCTGGCGCCTCAGTTGGACCAGCGTTCGTGCTGGACGTGCAGACCGCGTGAGACGACGCTTCATCCAGTCCCAAACATGCTCAATGGGGGACAGATCCGGAGATCTTGCTGGCCAGGGTAGTTGACTTACACCTTCTAGAGCACGTTGGGTGACACGGGATACATGCGGACGTGCATTGTCCTGTTGGAACAGCAAGTTCCCTTGCCGGTCTAGGAATGGTAGAACGATGGGTTCGATGACGGTTTGGATGTACCGTGCACTATTCAGTGTCCCCTCGACGATCACCAGTGGTGTACGGCCAGTGTAGGAGATCGCTCCCCACACCATGATGCCGGGTGTTGGCCCTGTGTGCCTCGGTCGTATGCAGTCCTGATTGTGGCGCTCACCTGCACGGTGCCAAACACGCATACGACCATCATTGGCACCAAGGCAGAAGCGACTCTCATCGCTGAAGACGACACGTCTCCATTCGTCCCTCCATTCACGCCTGTCGCGACACCACTGGAGGCGGGCTGCACGATGTTGGGGCGTGAGCGGAAGACGGCCTAACGGTGTGCGGGACCGTAGCCCAGCTTCATGGAGACGGTTGCGAATGGTCCTCGCCGATACCCCAGGAGCAACAGTGTCCCTAATTTGCTGGGAAGTGGCGGTGCGGTCCCCTACGGCACTGCGTAGGATCCTACGGTCTTGGCGTGCATCCGTGCGTCGCTGCGGTCCGGTCCCAGGTCGACGGGCACGTGCACCTTCCGCCGACCACTGGCGACAACATCGATGTACTGTGGAGACCTCACGCCCCACGTGTTGAGCAATTCGGCGGTACGTCCACCCGGCCTCCCGCATGCCCACTATACGCCCTCGCTCAAATTCCGTCAACTGCACATACGGTTCACGTCCACGCTGTCGCGGCATGCTACCAGTGTTAAAGACTGCGATGGAGCTCCGTATGCCACGGCAAACTGGCTGACACTGACGGCGGCGGTGCACAAATGCTGTGCAGCTAGCGCCATTCGACGGCCAACACCGCGGTTCCTGGTGTGTCCGCTGTGCCGTGCGTGTGATCATTGCTTGTACAGCCCTCTCGCAGTGTCCGGAGCAAGTATGGTGGGTCTGACACACCGGTGTCAATGTCTTCTTTTTTCCATTTCCAGGAGTGTATAACAACTCACACACACTCACATACGAAGTGCGAAAACTTGGTTTTTCCTCTTTCTTCCCTTAATAATAACGATCAAATATATTAACACATAGACTTTTTTTCTTGGCAGTTTTTCAGTTTTTAATTTTTTTCGTTTTTATGATCTTTTTTCCTTTGGCATATTAATTTGTACTAATGAATATATATTTACAGAGACATACAGTTATTTCCTACTCATTTGGAGACTCAGACGTACACAGAAGAACACAGAGTGATACACACCACAAAACACACTCATGCAATGATAAAAGAGCCATACTATTCGATGCATAAACCCCCATCACCCCATTCACACGCTCATTCTCTCTCTATCTATCACTCAACCAGAGTCCCCTACCCCTACTTACGCTTCAAGTAAATAGTGTGAGTATGGGAGGGTTTCCACCCCATCCTCACAATTGACTCTTTTATCACCATGAGGAGACAGTCCGACTTTAGACTGCAGTGCAGTGTACACCTTGTGACGTCGCGATCGAATGCTGGTTTGGCGAACGATGTGTGGAGGAGCGTAGCCCGCATCGCGTGGTCGTGCGGTAGCGTTCTCGCTTCCCACGCCCGGGTTCCCGGGTTCGATTCCCGGCGGGGTCAGGGATTTTCTCTGCCTCGTGATGGCTGGGTGTTGTCTGCTGTCCTTAGGTTAGTTAGGTTTAAGTAGTTCTAAGTTCTAGGGGACTTATGACCACCGCAGTTGAGTCCCATAGTGCTCAGAGCCATTTGAACCATTTTTTTGGAGGAGCGCCTTGAACGCTGCGACCATACAGGCACTGCAAGTAGTCTTGAGCCGTAAGAGCTCGAGATGCCACACGTCTAACCACCTCGGGGTTCCCCCATCTATTGTACGATATGCATACATTTTGGAACTCAATCCCACAAACTCTACAATCAGTGAACCATTCGTCTCATCTTTCATGAGACCGATAACCTTATTGTTCTTAGGAACAATACTGTAAGGATTATCGGCCTCATAAGAAGACATGCCAAATTCTTTTCCATTGCACCTAATCACTTCATATGGATCGCAGTTCTTGATCCAGTCTGTATCCATATAAAGCAACTTTGGTTCTACAAAATGAGGTTTCGCCAACTCCTAGTGGAAGCGGTACATGTAGAATTTGGAGATATCCAAAATGCATATCCCCAAATAAATAGGCTTCATAAACTCTACTGCAGACTTCGACATCTCTACAGCAACAAAGTTTTGATTGAAGATCTTGGCACGCTTAAAATTTGGCCTGGCGATACACTTTCTCACTCCATAATGCCCTTCCCATGCAGTTCTAATCAAAATATCACGTTTATTTCTTACATTCTGCATAGTTTTCCATAAAATGGAATTATTCATTAATTTATAAAAATCTTTTTTAAAATCATTACTCGCGACTGCGCTCTTTTCGGTATTTAGTTCAATATACTCTTTCAACCAGGGGGATTGCTTGAAGGAGATTGCCTGGGTGACTCCAACAAGCTTCATCCCTAATCTGAGGCACTGCTGGAGGTTACGGTAATGAATGATATACCTCCGCTTATCTCCAACAGAAGCCAACAGCTTAGTGATGGTGCTTCCTCGCGGAATTTGTTGCTCTGGACATAACAGCAAGTCGCTTGTCCCTCCATGCAAATTACTAGGGTATGTGATGTCTGCCTCAAGCACATACCCTACATCAGAAGCGGCCGCAAGACCCATTATTTGTCCACCTAATCCCTTCAATTCGTTTTCGGGCACCCATCGAAACCCACCAACCGGCAGTGGCTGCATTATGGCGTGCCCGTGTAAGTTGATCACATCTAAGTAAATAATGTAACTCGAATGAAGGGATTGTTAAACCTGACACACATCTGTGAGTTATTTGCCTTGGCATGCCTGTGAACACGTTGACAAAGTCCCCCATGGATCCCACGCTCGAAAAATAGACGCATTGCAGCATCAGTCCAAACTTTGATGCTGCGCACCGTTTCTTTGAGCATAGCGTCCCAGGACAACCCAGGTGCCGTGTAATAAGAGGCGGGGTCCAGAGAGTACGTGGTCATACATACATTCCAGAACTTTTCGAAAACATCTGCAAGCAAATGCACGTCCATGTCCATGTATAGTCTTGCATATTCTCCCAAATTGGGGACGTTGAATTCCCGCCAGACATTCATGGCATGCTCATAATCTGCTGTAGTTATGGCATCGCCTGGGAGAGTATTGGTAAATGCAGATATGTCGGGAAGCCTGGTTTCATTGAGTTTTGCCATACTATCATCATACTCGTATGGGGAAACTCCTTTCCTAGTCGCAAGTTGAAACTTTTCCTCATCGGGAAATGCAGATCGAGTGATATGCACATCATTCCGAGGTAAAGTTTGAACTAGTTTCTGGAGTGAAGACTGCATAAAGCGTAAAGAGTCAAGGAAGTGGAGCGTAACTTTTGGCGTCATTAATTTGAGAAAGAACTGTACTTCTCAACACTTTCAGAGAGGACACTAACCTGATCTTTCTTCATACCCAAATTAGGCAAGTGGTCAACGAGAAAATGATCGTCATACCCACTCAGATTATGAAAAAAGAGGGTATGTGTCGTCGTAACTTATACTTCAAATTGCATGCGTTGTGTGCTGCACCGCGGAACTTACCCGTAAGATGACAGTGGTCCCTACGAGGAGTTTCCGCTTTTCTACCTAAGGCTACACAAATATGACAATTAACCGCCTTTTCATACAATTCATCATCTTCTTTTGATTTGGTCATGGGAATGTTGGTGCTGTAGAGCTTATCAACTTCCCGTGAAAGTTTTTCAAGCTCAGTGAGGAAGCAAACTGCGGGATCATTCCCTACATAAGACTGGTAGCGGTTAAGTTTAGAATCATATACACATACAACTTGGAACGCTGCCGCATAAGGTACGTGTTTTTGTGTGAAGTTTGTATGTGAGGCTAAGGTTCCCTTCACAACGAGTGATAGGAGCCAGCAGGCATTCAATGTCGGCATACACTACAAAAGGACACAACTGATGGTGGTGAGCATGTTGAAATGTAATGAAGTTATTTTCCTCTGTGGGCATAATGACACCCACTGGGTCCTTGGAAGCACCATCTAATAGATGTATCACTAATAACTCTTCAGATGAAAAATAATTCAGACACCTTAAACAAATATGCTTTTTATACTGCTTGTTACTTAACCCCAGGCGGGACATGTCTTTGATCCACTGTTCGCAGCTCGTGGTCGTGCGGTAGCGTTCTCGCTTCCCGCACCGGGTTCCCGGGTTCGATTCCCGGCGGGGTCAGGGATTTTCTCTGCCTCGTGATGACTGGGTGTTGTGTGATGTCCTTAGGTTAGTTAGGTTTAAGTAGTTCTAATTTCTAGGGGACTGATGACCATAGATGTTAAGTCCCATAGTGCTCAGAGCCATTTGAACCATTTGTATCTTTGATCCAGAGGTAGTGATAATTATCACCTTCAGAGGAGAGAAGCGTGTTTACATGCAGCTCTCGCTCACCTGCAAATTTGGGAAATGGGGGGGGGGGCGACTGTGGTGTGCTTGTCTTGCTTATCTCACTTGTCATTATTCTTCTTCTCCAGGCCATAAACGTGAACCGATATTCCGGTATTCTGCGCCTCAAACTTAGGTATGTGCTGGATCATTTTGAGGAACTCCAAACTATCAAAGCTATAATATGTCTTAATATCACTGACTTAGTTAGTGCTCAGACGCTGTGGATTTGTCTTGTAATTCTTTCACAAGCCAGGACTGACCACGCAAAACAAGTTTGATCGTTTGTATTTTGGATATTAATACATGCCTGCTTGTAAGCTATATCTATAGGGAGTTTAATATAACTGGACCCTCTATTTATTGGATCATAGACATGTATATGGATGTCGAGGTGTGGTATACAGCGAGCGCTTTAGCGGACCCATGTACTTCCATCTCGGAAACTCGGGCCATAACAGCGCTCAAGGCGGATTCGTGATACCACTCAGCAATGGATGTGCTCTGAGAAATAACGCCATTATCACTCCATATGTAGTGCAGAGTCGTAGTCTCTGCATCACCTGGATATTTAGCGGGGGTGATTCAACTCGCAGCATAGTACTGCACTGCACTTAATGGCGTTAAATCTTGGATCATCTACGACTTTGAGGAGCTCGGTGTCGAAGACAGGGAGGCACGCCTCTAAACACCCGACAGGGTCGCGGTACCTCCCTCTAGGATTCTCAATCCTCGTGAAAGAGATGTGCCCCTCAAAAGCCCTAGCAACTGCTGGGTATTCTAGGGGGTCATTTTGCCATTATTCTGATGCACTTCACTATAAATAGCACAGGGGAGAACACTACCACTAGCCACAGGATAATCACTATTGCTATTACTACTACAACCATTCGAATACGGGGCTGGTGATGGTGCGTCATCTGTAGGGAGGGGTACATCGACAGGTGCACGCACCTTTCGTTGGTGGCGGGGGTGAGCTGTCTGATGAGGCAGTGGAGGCTGGAATAACCGGGCTGCGGCGACGGCCCCCGGGGTGTGATGACTGGTGGGGTGGGGGACCGATGCACCTGTTGTTGTTCTTCTTCCGCCAGTTGCGTTTCCCACGGCTGCCAGAGGGCGGTGGCACAAGGGGAAAGCTGCGGCAGTGTGCAGTGTGCCTCTGTGGATTTGCGCTCCCAATTGCCACCTCCGTATGATGTACTTGTAACAAAATAAGAAAAAAATAAGGTTAATGATCTAGATTTAAAAGAGCACTAAATAATAATATTAAATAATTGTAATTATTTACTGTAATGAGATAAAGTTCTGGCTCCACGGCTTGAGCAACTCATCGGCACATTCACTGAGGTCTCCCACCCACGCGGGAATATTCACCTCCCCTTCTAAAAGGGCCATAATATTGCGCCTTTCGGATTCTTGTTGTTGTTCTGCAGCGGCCGCCATCTCATGGACCCAGTCAAGGATTTCACCGCCACCTTGCACGCCATCCTTGGCGCGCCCCTACCTATGTGTGGATTCATCTGCAAAGAAAAGAAAAGAATATGTCCGAGAAAGCTCAAAATAGACACTTGGAAAACCACTATATATATTACAGGAAAGTATTTCATCTAAGAACTATGTTTTTTTACAAATGTACTTACATTCGCACAGTGGTTGAGCCCTCTCGATCTCTTGCTGTTGGTCTAACACGGCTAGCATTAAGTATGGAAAAAAATCTCTGTAGCGCGCACACACACACACACACACACACACACACACACACACAGGCGCGCGCGCGCGCACGCAATCACTTAAAGGGTGCAGCAGTCTGCGGTCCAAAAGACATACATAACACAGACATAAAATCCGTTAACGGATGCAGTTTTCTGTGTAGAGTGTGGTCCAAAAACAGATATAACATAGAGACATAGAACACACACACAGACATAGAATTCGTTAAAGGGTGCGGCAATCTGGGTAGAATGCAGTCCAAAAAGAGATATAACATTCTGTTAAAGGACGCAGCACTCTATACAGAGTATTCAATGCGGTCCAAAACAGATATAACACGCACAAAAAACTTTAAAGGGCGCAGAATTGTGTATAGAGTGTAGTCCAAAAACAGATATAACGCACAACACAGACACAAAATCCGTTAAAGGACGCAGATTTCTGTATAGAGTGCGGCCCAAAACAGATATAAGACGCATACAATCAGTTGAAGGACACAGGAGTCAGTGGACTGTGGCTAGAACAGATATTTGAACACTGAAATTGTACTTACCAGGTAACTGATCTTCATCTACTCGGCAGCGCTTGCTGCTGCTGCCGCTGGTAGAGCCTGATCGCTTTATGGTGAAACAGAAAGTATCATAAGGTTGAACGCACTGAAGCAAGTACAGAAGCAGAGTGTGGGCGAGCTGGGTTGTGGTTTGGTTTATATAGGTTCTATGACGTCGAATCACGTGACTAATGCAGCAGCCAGTAGGACTGCAGCGTTCTAGCGGTGCGCTGGGTGGGGGGGGTGCTACGTCACGAATGAATGACCACTGTGCTCCTAGTGGGAAAATGTGGAACTTGTAATTTGATCATTGAATATTCAAATGGTACATTCAGTTATTGAATATCATTAAAATTGAATTGGTATTAAGTACTTAGGTAATTCATACGTTAGATGTGCGATGTGGGTGCCACATGTGTTCAGTTACATTGGTTAGGATATTTCCAGAAGACTATGTGTGGCACCAGTACGAACGTGCGAGCTAGAGGCTACGATGTCAGCATTCGCACACTCGCGGGCTATACACGCGCCGCATATCCCGTTATAGGCGCATGAGAGAGAAAGCATTACAGTATCTCTCTCAGCTCTCTCAGTGTTTGACGTACTGCGAGCGACGAACCTGGATTACGTAATGGGATCGTGCAGTGAGTGGCTGTGTCCTACAACACATGGCGAAGAAAATGTGTGCAGTCATCTTGAATATCGGTATTTGCGTCATCAGCTGACGTCACAGTAGCGCCCTCTGGTGCTGGCAATATGTACTAGACCTCGTATTGAACACACTGGGTGCCACCATCTTGGATTACGTCACAGATGAGACCGCCCTCTGGTAGTGTCGATGTGTACTAAGTCAGTTGGGCTCTGGACCTCGTGTTGAACACACTGGATGGTCATACTGCTTGAAATTGGTTAAATAATAAAGACTTATCTCCTTTTCCCACAAATCCTTAGGAGGAGGTGGCGGTCGGGCGACTGAGGTTACTACAAGTGTCCTTTCTTTCACGTCATTTTCTTAGATTAGCAGCGAAACCCCAAGTGACCTTTGTTTACCGCCAAAATTCAAACTTGGCGCCAGTTCATAGGAGGAAGTGGCGGTCGGGTGACTGAGGTAGCGTAAGTGGCATATCTTCCCTCGATTTACTTTGCTTAGTAGAGATAACCGTGGTGTGGTGCATTATCCTGTTGGAATTTGAACTTCTCTCCATTTTTATTGGGGGGGGGGGTGTGGGGGTGTGGCACTTTCCTGCCAAAATTTAAACTTCCCACCAAAATCCGCCATCTTGAATGACGTCATCGCTGCCAGCTTTGATGATGTCACGTGCTGTTGCCTAGTCTACACGACGCCATCTCGAATGACGTCATCGCCGCCATCTCGGATACATCTGCAAACAATGCAGAGCGTGCTCGTACCGCCCTAGTCCCAATACTGACTGAGCAATCGAACTCGTGGTAGCTGCTAACATTTGAAGCACACAAACGGAAGTGCGCAGTGAGCACAGTACTCAGTTTAACCTCACAGTCGCAAAGAGTAACGTCGTCGTGCTTCTCGACGCCGAGACCGGGGCGTTCTCTAACTCGTGTGAAGACTGCGAACGTATTATTGGCGTCGTAAGCGCGGACGTGTCTCCCAGTGGGCCGAAACCGCGGCTTTCGTTGCTGTCGCCGGAGGGTGAATTCGGGACCCTGTTACACTCGTGGAATCGTCTTGTCACTGACGTGTTAACTTTGAAATGGTACAAGCTAATTCGACTCGAAGACCACGGACTTACTGCTCAGGAGGACTGCCTCGACGTGCTTTATATAAACCTTTAGTTAAAATGGAAAAAAGTGTGTAAGATGTTTACTGACGTATATGAAAAACTTACAGAAAGACGCCAGTGTCTAAATGGTGTCAATTATTACATACTTCGAACGTAATTTATGGCACAGTTGTGTGAGCATCTCACACGGATTTCATCCGATACCCCAAGTACTTGAAAAACACAGTGCTCTTTCGCAATAGGAACCGCGGTAGAAACACTTCCGTAACAAAGGGTGATGTCTAATTCGAGGTCCCATCGGACGTTAGGCAGCTGTCGGATCCCCACCCCGAAACACTGGACGAGGCGGCCGGGAGGGGTCCTGGACAGGGACAGGCGTCGTAGCTACTTCTTACCAGGGGTCGAGGCTCGGGTCGTGAATTAAATCGTCATCTGAGGCTGCACCGCAACTGTCATCCAACTGACACTGGAGGTCGCGTTTCAGCCCTACGTCGCCACACCGGGACCTGTGTCGAAGGCAGCTCGTGGCGCTAACACAACTGACAGTGCAGTCCTGCAGCACACAGTGTGAAAATCATTTCTGTAAGTTGGGTACCTATGCGGTAAATATTTTTCCGTGCATACTGGCTCGAGTAACAGCTTTTGGCGTTCGATTTAAACGTTTCTTCTGTGAAGATGAGAGTGCACGCGATGCACTGAGTGCGATTGACAAGACACTGTCGACACTGCGTCTGGCCGTTCAGAACTCCTCGTGGCGCGGTGCGGGGGCGGGCGACGCTGCGGTGGCCGCGAGTGGCAGCCGGGAGGAACATCTGGCAAAGGACTAGGGGCAGCGGCCAGCACTGGCCCCGGAGGCTGTGAGGTCGATGCAGGCCGTGACGTCACTGTGAACGCAGACTGAGCTGTGGCTGCGGCAAAAGTGACACGCGGCTGCTGCCGGGGCGGGCAGGGTCGATGGCGGTGGCAGTCAGTCTGGGGTACAGCGGGATCTCAGTAGTCGTGGAAATGGCGCCGCCGGTGGGTGGCCGATCTGCTGCGAACGGTGTAACGAGTTGGGCTGGTCGTGTGGGTGGCGCTGCCAGCTTCCCAGCGGCGAGGCTCCTCACACACGCGCTGGAAAAGTTTGTCGTCGGTACGGGACTTTGTTGTGAAGCTCATGTCTGAAATTGGCCGTCGAGAGAGAAACAGATACAGCAGAACGCCGTACGACGACCGTGTGATATGTCTGCCGACGAAGCACAGTGGCAAGAAGAGTGCGACAATTGCTGAGAGGCGACCGAGTATTTTCGCTCGAGTTCGAAACGCAAATTTCGGATAGCTGAGCCTCGAAAGTGCGAACGAAACGTCCGGCTTCGTGGTTTGACTGAGGAGAGAACACAGCCGTCTGGATATGATGAATCGTATTCTGCTGGCACAAGTGTTGACATTCCAATGAAGGAAAGTGTGGAGTTTGTGGCTAACCCTCTGAGCAACAGACACAAGAGAGTGCTTTTATCGTGCTACCAAAATGACAGCTCGAGGCCAGCTAAAAATTCCCGGCGCAGTGCCTTGTTATCTGCACATGTGTGACAGTGGGCAGTCGCGTGTTATGTCTGCTTGTCGTACCCGCAATGTTCGCACCATAGCGGCGTCGGTCCAGTGATTCTCCATTGTACTCTACCTAATTGTTTCAAAATATGTCGCTATAGTGATGTGGGAATCGTGACTCTCATTTGTTCATTAGAAGTATGCAATAAATTTACACAGAAGGCGCCGACTACAGGTGTACTCGGTCACTCAAGCAAACCCCCATTGAAAACTGTAGTGTTCTTTTTTCTTCGGATTAATATCGTGTATAAATGTTTTCATCGTATCCAACCAGCAATATGAACGTTTGCTTCTTGACCCTAATTAAAATCGACTCACTCGTGGCATTGATGCGCGGCCGGCTTTTATAAAACAAACGGCTAAGTGAATTCGTAGGAATTAAAATCCACGTTGTCGTATGAGTGTAATTACTGTTTTCTAAACAGTCGGAACATTAAGGGAATTCCCTTTGTTAAGTCAATAATGTAAATCTTTAATTATTATTATTGTATTAAATAACTTGAAATGAAGTCGGTTGGGTACGATACGATGGCGGGGTATCTTCTCACATAACCTTCTGGCACAACCACATACGTTACCAGCGACGTACTTGCTGCGAAGATTGTCCCACCCCTCCTAGCTAAAACGTTTAGGAAATGGACAGTACTTATAACAACTTGACCAAGTTCTTTACACTTTAATTGGCAGCTCTGCAACAAACACGAAGTGCAGCAGCCAGAAAGAGATTCTTGCTCGTGACATCATGTCGGATGTAATGTAACCTACTCTGAATTTGAATTTCTACCTTCGACAACTGAACGAACAACGAAGAGATCAGAAGTCGGAACGGCAGACCTGTGCTTAGAATTATGTCTTCATGTCTTGCGTGTCAAAATCGTTAAAATGGGTAAGTATATAGTGAAATACAAAAGGACTTGGACTTATACTGGGGTCGAGCGAGGCGGCGCAGTGGCCAGTCTAGCACCCTGGACTCGCATTCGGGAGGACGACGGTTCAATCCGCGTCCCGCCATCCTCATTTACGAGGTGCACAACTTTCCTTCCGCCGTTTTTCCCCAACATTTGAGGCTTTAATGAAACAAATTGGCTACACGTGTATCATTCATGGTATTTTCCATCACTGGCTCCCACCTTTCGGGCAGTGTACGAATGCCGCGTCGAAAAAATTGTTCATCTTTTGAAGCGATCCACGAATCGATCCAAATTTGTGACTTCTTCATGAAATCGGAAGTGTTGGTCAGCCAGACCATACGCCATTGATCTAAACAGGTGATTGTCAGAGGGAGCAATGTCTGGAGAATACGGCGCGTCGGGTAGGACTTCCCATCTTAACGTTTCCAAGTACGTTTTTACCTCTTTTGCAATGGGGGGGTCGAGCGTTGTCGTGCTATAAAATCCCTTTATCCTGCCTCTCGCTCTATTGCGGGCGTTTGTCTTTTAATGCTCTGCTCAAACGCATTAATTGCGTTCGATAACAAGCACCTGTGATTGTTTAACTTGGTTTTAATACCTCATAGAACACGACGCAGAACTGGTCCCACCTAATGCAGAGCATGATCTTGGAGCCGTGAATATTCGGATTGGCCGTCGACGTGGAAGCATGGCCGGGATTTTTTGTGTTTAGGGTTATCGTAATGAACCAATTTTTCGTCCCCAGTCACAATGCGATGCAGAAATCCCTTCCGTTTTTGCCTCTGAAGGAACTGTTCACAAACACACAAACGCCGTTCAACGTCTCTCGGTTTCAGCTCACACGGGACCCGAGGTCCTTCTTTCTGAATCGTGCCCATAGTCTTGAGGCGTTACGAAATGGCTTTCTGTGTCACTCCCATTAATCGTGCCAATTCTTCTTGAGTTTGACGCGAGTCTTCACTCAGCAATGTCTCCAATTCTGCATCTTCGAAAACGTTCTCTCTTCCGCCACTACGCCGGTCTACGACGTTAAAGTCACCGTTCTTGAAGCGTTGAAACCACTCACGACACTTTCTTTCACTAATAGCGTCCTTACCATACGCACTTGACAGCATTCGATGAGCCTCAGCCGCTGTTTTCTTCATATTGAAACAAAACAGTAACACCTCCAACAAATGACGAGAATTAGGCTCGTAAACTGACATTTTCAATCAAGAACAACTTCATGATGGAGACACAAATCGACTAATGTTCGAATGAGGTTATGTTGACCGAGGTCCAAGGTAACTGCCTGACGTCTGCGATCTGTTTATTTCGACCGCTACTTACCGTTGTCGCCACCTATTGGCAAACGGCGGAAGCAAAGTTATACACCTTGCAGGTTTTCCGTGATTTCCCTAAATCGCTCCAAGCAAATGCCGGGATGGTTCCTTTGAAAGGGCACAGCCGACTTCCTTCCTCCTTCCCTAATCCGATGAGACCGACGACCTTGCTGTCTGGTCTCCTCCCCCAAACAACCCAACCCAACTGGTAATGGTGACTGTGATGGCGATATGGAACTGACAGCGTGTAGCAGTATTAGTGATCCATCTTTGGGAGCTTTTGAAAATGAAATCGCTGTTACTGTTTCTGGTACCGGGACTGGAAGTGGCAGCCGCAGGGGCAGGACTTATCAAAAACTTTGGGTAAAAACACACAATGGGATGCAGTATGACGAAAAAGATGACAGAGTTTATCATTTTTTGCATAGGTCTATGCGTGAAAGCAACAGAGTGCCTCCAAAGACTTGGCGTGAACAAGGATTCCTATAATGCATTCGATAAGTACGGGTTTAATAAGTGGTCCGTTGCTCTAAAACGATTCATATCTCACGAAAAAACAGTAATTTGCCTATGTCTTCAGTTGGTACAAATAATTCTATGAAAAAAGGAGTAAATAGTCTGCCATTAGTTAGTCACTCTAAAGCAAAAGAAATACAGGTCTCTGCTGTTTTTTTTTAACACTGGAAGTTCCATGTGGGTCACTTTTGACCCACGATAATTTTCCAAGGGTCGTACCCCCCCCCCCCCCTCCCCCCCCCCCCCCCCCCCCCCCCCCGATCGTTGCAGGATCAAATGCTCCTATGACTTTTCGTCACTTATGGGGTTGCACAGCTCGCCAAAATTTCATCCCCCTAGCATACCTAGAAGTATGAAAAATTTCCTGTTGTATCAGTAGCACCATGGGGGTCAATTTTGACCCATGCACATTTTAACTCATTTTGATATCTGTAACACCAGTTTTCAGACACTAAATAGTTGCCGGACATGCCTCGACGCTATTCACGAGATGTTGGAGTATATTACGACACTATGGGCCAAACAGAACGTGAAATACGAAGACTCCGGAGGCCATCGGTTCTTTATATCAGCGCGGCTTTCCGTTTTCTACAGACTGGCGACATGCAGACGTACGGAGAGGCAGTGGGAAGCCGCAGAGCAACGTACCGTAGTACAGTTGGGAAGCAGCCGCCGCCCCGTCTCTCAGTTCTGCTACTACTCGGCGGCAGGGAGGCGCGCGCCGGCCTTAAGCAGACGTTTCCTGCCAGTGTGCCTTTCCCTGTGGCCTAGCCGAGCGGGCCGCGCCAGCGACGTCAGCCTGCGCTTTAATTTCGCGTGTTCGCGTCATTGAAGCTACGACGCCACGACGACGTGGCCTTGTCGAGGCCGAGATTTTCTACTATCTGAAGAACGTTTCACCGATGCGAGCGAATGATGAATCCGGTAGTGAGACGAAAGCAGAGAAGGACGACGATTTTCAGAATGAAAATTTCACTCTGCAGCGGAGTTTGCACTGATATGAAAGTTCCTGGCAGATTAAAACTGTGTGTCGGACCGAGACTCGAACTCGGGACCTTTGCCTTTCGCGAGTTCGAGTGTCGGTCCGACACACACTTTCAATCTGCCAGGAAGTTTAACGACGATTTTGTCTGAGTGGATACTGCCGACTCGAGTGACTCAAACGAACGGCAGGCAGGACCTGATGCATCTGACGATGCCCTTCCTCTTGCACAACGTAAGCACGAACCATTCTACCCAAGTTTTTGAATCGGCGAGTCCGCAGTCCACTGTACGGCTTGTAGTCTCTAGGTGTCGGATTTACGAAGTACATTTATTAAATTTTGTGCGTATTTCCCTGTTTAAGAGGTTTAATCTCGCGTTTTTGTAAGTGTAAATTCATTCGGTCTGTAGCACAATAGTTGCTCACTGAACAGCCAGTTACGTAGATCATTAACGCATCAGCATCCGGTTGTGGCACATGAGGGTAGCAAGTTGCATATCTGGGACTGCTTTTGTGGATCACTTCTTCAGTTGGTGCTGCTAGGATGGCTAGGATGTGTACTGATGTAGGAGCAGCGGGCAGCGGTTGGTGAGCAGCTGAATGTGCTTTTAGCTGCGGTCAGTCACCTCGAGGCTGCTGCCTAGGGCCGTAGCGGTGTCGGAGACACCTCAGGCGTCGCTCGTTTTACCCACGGGCTCTGCTTCCGTGCACACGACGCAGTGGATCCGCCCTCACAGCAGGGTGGGTGGCGGGTGGTAACGCTCGAGGCGGAGGGCCAATGTTGGGGCTGGCCGCGTGGCCTCGCCCATCCACCCTGTGAGTGTGGACAGGTGGCCGCTCCTTCAGCAGGCACGCGAGGGGAGGGGTTCACTAGTTATTGGGAGCTCCAATGTTACGCGGCCCCTTAGGCGGATAGCGTTCACGGACGGAAAGAAAGCCGACGTGCACTCGGTAAGTCTGCTGGGAGGCCTCATACGAGATGTGGGGGCGGCCTCGCCCGTGGCCTCCGAGCGTGCTGGCTGCAGGCGTCTGCAGGTCGTGGCTCACATCGGCACCGACGACGACTGTCGCGTGGGTTCTGGGGCCATCCTCAACTCGTACAGGGAGCTGGCGGGCGGGGGGGCTGGCGAAGACTGCCAGACTCGCGCGTGGGGTGCAAGCAGACCTCGCAATTTCTAGCGTCGTTCCCAGAGTCGACTGCGGTCCTTTTGTTTGGAGCTGTGGAGGGTCTCAACCGAAGGCTTCGCCGACTTTGTCACGGTCCTGACTGCGTATTTCTAAACCTGCGTTGTCGTGTCGTGATTTATAGAACTCTGCTTACTAGGTCATGGGCGCACTACGCAAAGGAAGCAGCTACTCGGGTAGCAGAGTACTTGTGAAGTGCACGTCGGGTTTTTTAGGCTAGGCAGTAGCTTGAGCTGCTCTGATGAGAGCACTCACCAGTCGATAAGCAGCAAGGGAAGTCAAACGACGTTCACAATGAAGACACCTCGACTGTCACAATTTTTCAGTAAACTATCAAAGTATTCCTAATAAAGTTCCTGAATTTACTGCCCCCCAGGAAAGTTCTCAGACTCAAATTATTCGTGGGGCCGAGACCTGGCTGAAAGCTCTGAGATATTTAGCGAGTCGTGGAATGTGTACCGGAAAGACAGATTAGAGGCCATATGTGGGTGAGTTTTCATTGCAGTTGACTGTCTCTACTGAGATCCAAGTTGAGTGTGATAGTGAAGTTATCTGGTCGCGTGTAACAGGTGTAGGTGAAACCAAGTCAAATGGTTCAAATGGCTCTGAGCACTCGGTTCAAATGGCTATGGGCACTATGGGACTTAACGTCTGAGATCATCAGTCCACTAGAACGTAGAACTACTTAAATCTAACTAACCTAAGGACATCACACACATCCGTGCCCGAGGCAGAATTCGAACCTGCGGCCCTGGAGATGTGGTGTTATAGAAGGATGATGAAGATCAGCTGGAGAGACAAAGTAAAAAGTGAAGAGGTGCTTAGAAGAGTATAGGAAACCAGATCTCTGTGGAGGTACATCCAAACAAGAAGAAACAAACTTGTAGGGCACATCATATGACACAACATCATTGGAACAATAGCAAAAGGAGCTATTGAGGGAAGGAATTGAAGGGGGCGACCAAGGATATCATACATGCAACAGATCATGAATGGCGTTGGATGTAATACATAGGCCTACATGGAAATGAAGAGGAAGGCAGACAGAAGAGAGGAATGGCGCTCTGCTGCAAACCGACATCAGGTTGAACACCAAAAGAAAACAATCTGTGACTCAGCATCTCCACTATATGGCGAGTGACAACTTTCCCTCTCATAATATTGTTACATTCCATCATGGATTTTCCATTGTTTAATTGAAAAGTGATAATTTGGTTGAGATTTGGTGAAGCCAACGAATGTAAATGTCAAACAAAGGCTGTGGGAACATATAGCATGGGCCCATTGTTTATGTTTGTGTCATATTCATTGACACTTAATGCACTTTTCATCATAGAAATTGAAACTATAAAGTATATTCAGGAAACGTATATTCGTAAAGGGCAAGGATCCACCAAGTATTTTAATGTGTATTGTGTATGTTTATCATACAACAAAGGACAAAAAGGAAAGGGGATTCCTCTACAAAACTTTTACCAAATCTTTATGAGTAGGATATTCACAATATGTGTTGTGTTGTAGGGAATGACACCATTGACTGTGATACACCATTATTTGGCTTTTTGACCTGAGGGGCTGTTAGAATATTTTCCTGTAATTTTATTCCTATGCTACTAAAATAATCATATATATAGTTTGCCAAATATATAGGGTCTTTTATTATAGTCCCTTCCTCTTTGATTTTCAAGTTGACAGATTCATTTTCCGGGTAGGCCTACCAGTTTCCTGCTTTACAATCTTCCATATTGTCCTATTTTTGTTTTCAGCAGAGAGCACCAGTTTGGAGTTTTGAGCTCTCTTTGCCGCAAGAAATATTTTCCTATATGTTTTCCTATATCTTTTATAAAAGAGTGAGAAAGCAGGACTAGTTTGGCTGTGTTTAATGGAGCTCAGGTACTTTAGTGTTTCAGAAGATTTTTTGATGCCTTTTGTGACCCATTTGTTTTTTCCTGCTGTTGATAATGGACATGACACTTTAGGAAATGTTTCTCAAAATTTAATTTAAACAGTGTCACGAAATTTTTGAATTTTTCATTTGCATCCATCTCTGAGTATACTGAGTCCCATGTTTGTCCTGCTATCTGTTTGGCAAACTCATATCTATTTTGTTTAGAAACAATTCGTCTGTAAATACACTCCTGGAAATTGAAATAAGAACACCGTGAATTCATTGTCCCAGGAAGGGAAAACTTTATTGACACATTCCTGGGGTCAGATACATCACATGATCACACTGACAGAACCACAGGCACATAGACACAGGCAACAGAGCATGCACAATGTCGGCACTAGTACAGTGTATATCATCCTTTCGCAGCAATGCAGGCTGCTATTCTCCCATGGAGACGATCGTAGAGATGCTGGATGTAGTCCTGTGGAACGGCTTGCCATGCCATTTCCACCTGGCGCCTCAGTTGGACCAGCGTTCGTGCTCGACGTGCAGACTGCGTGAGACGACGCTTCATCCAGTCCCAAACATGCTCAATGGGGGACAGATCCGGAGATCTTGCTGGCCAGGCTAGTTGACTTACACCTTCTAGAGCACGTTGGGTGGCACGGGATACATGCGGACGTGCATTGTCCTGTTGGAACAGTAAGTTCCCTTGCCAGTCTAGGAATGGTAGAACGATGGGTTCGATGACGGTTTGGATGTACCGTGCACTATTCAGTGTCCCCTCGACGATTACCAGTGGTGTACGGCCAGTGTAGGAGATCGCTCCCCACACCATGATGCCGGGTGTTGGCCCTGTGTGCCTCGGTCGTATGCAGTCCTGATTGTGGCGCTAACCTGCACGGCGCCAAACACGCATACGGCCATCATTGGCACCAAGGCAGAAGCGACTCTCATCGCTGAAGACGACACGTCTCCATTCGTCCCTCCATTCACGCCTGTCGCGACACCACTGGAGGCGGGCTGCACGATGTTGGGGCGTGAGCGGAAGACGGCCTAACGGTGTGCGGGACCGTAGCCCAGCTTCATGGAGACGGTTGCGAATGGTCCTCGCCGATACCCCAGGAGCAACAGTGTCCCTAATTTGCTGGGAAGTGGCGGTGCAGTCCCCTACGGCACTGCGTAGGATCCTACGGTCTTGGCGTGCATCCGTGCGTCGCTGCGGTCCGGTCCCAGGTCGACGGGCACGTGCACCTTCCGCCGACCACTGGCGACAACATCGATGTACTGTGGAGACCTCACGCCCCACGTGTTGAGCAATTCGGCGGTACGTCCACCCGACCTCCCGCATGCCCACTACACGCCCTCGCTCAAAGTCCGTCAACTGCACATACGGTTCACGTCCACGCTGTCGCGGCATGCTACCAGTGTTAAAGACTGCGATGGAGCTCCGTATGCCACGGCAAACTGGCTGACACTGACGGCGGCGGTGCACAAATGCTGCGCAGCTAGCGCCATTCGACGGCCAACACCGCGGTTCCTGGTGTGTCCGCTGTGCCGTGCGTGTGATCATTGCTTGTACAGCCCTCTCGCAGTGTCCGGAGCAAGTATGGTGGGTCTGACACACCGGTGTCAATGTGTTCTTTTTTCCATTTCCAGGAGTGTATTCATTTTCTTTGTTTCTTCTGGAGCCACTTTTATATTAATGATTTGACCTGAGTGATCAGATAATCCTAGCTCTGCTACCACCACCTCACAGTTTTCGTTGCCTAAGTCTGTTAATACCTGATCAACAGCTGTCTTTGAGTATTTTGTAATTCTTGTTGCACTGTTAACCATTGGAACTAGATTGAAACTTTGAGCAAGACTTAGTAATGAGTCCCATGTAGCATCAGGATTCAGTTTATCTACATTTAGGTCTCCACATATGAGAATGTGGTTCTTTAGAGTTGATATCTTGTCAAGAACATGATGAAGTTTGGAGAAAAAGATGTTGAAGTCTTCACTAGAAGGTCTGTATATACATAAGATGATCAAATTCCTACACCTGTATTGGTCCCTGATTTCAACTGCTGCCAGTTCAAAATGTTGCTCTTCACTGATTACACCTAAATCACTTCTGGTCTTATACTGATAGTTTTGTTTTACATAAATACAGCACCCTCCACACTTCATAGAAGTCCTACAGTATGCACACGCTAAATTATAAGACTGCAAGACTGATTGCAGCCTCATTGCACCAATGCTCAGTGAGACAAACAACTGAGCACTCCAGCTCCACTTCCAGCTCTTGGGTCTTGTTTGCTAGGGAACACATATTTTGGTGAACAACTGTTAAGTAATTTTGCCAACACTATTTTCATTCCCACTTTTTTTCGTTTTAATGACGTTGTGTGTTGGTTCAACTGCTTCCTTATTACGATTACACTTGCGTTTTTTGTTTGCATATGGTATTCCTGGATAGTCACCCCCTGCATTCTTGGATAGTCAACACCTGCAGACTGTATTAGTTTCCCTTATTTTTTATAATTTTACATAAGTCCAGGAGCATTTTGCTGAAAGTCATTGCACCTAGTCTGTTTAGGTGCAGGCCATCCCTACCAAGACATTTGTCGTCGAAAAATTTGTTTGGGTCAACAAATACAACACCAAGTTTGTCGCACTGTTCCCTGATGCCAGTGTTTATTTTGTTTGTATATGCGTTACTCACCTATCTTCATGAAGAAATCCGTTGATAACAATCCTGTAGCCTGTAAACAAACCTTTGGCTGACCGAATTGCATTACGAATGTCATTTATGATTTCTTCTTGTCTGCTGCTTCTAATAGAGTTGGTCCCTACGTGAATTATCACGCCTTTAAAATTTGTGTTGGAATCATTGTTGTTTTGGTTGGATTTTTCCGTGTTCCTAATGTTGTTGAAATGTTTCACAATCTGCTGTCGTCGGATTCCAGGAGGACCATCGACTTTACAGTTCGGAACCATTACATTTTTTAACATGGATTCGCCAAAAACAAAGAAATCACTTTTGTCGATCTGTTTTTTTGGATTGTGTTCACATTTATCTTTTTTCTTATACGTCACAGTTTTCCAGTTATATTTGCTTATAGATCTACCGCCGCTGGTTTCACTGGGATTTGCACATGTGAGTTTACACAGGTTTGTTTACTTCTCAGTAACGGAGTTTGCACGCGGGAGTTTACGGAATTACCACATGTTACGCTTCCTGCCACTGTTTTTGCCGGAATATGCGCACGTAAGTTTTCACAGTTTTGTTTTTTGCTCGGTAACGGGGTTTGCACACAGGAGTCCTCACATTTGTTTGTTTTGTTCTGTAATGGGTTTCCACATACGCAGCTTGCCGATTCGCTTTTTAGCTTTGCATTTTCTTCTTTCAGAGACTGAATCTCTTTCTTTTAGTACTGTTGTTAACCTTTCCACCCAAGCTCTCAGCTCCAAACAACCTCAAAACAAATCCAGACCTCATCTGTCTACCTCCAGACGTGGGTTCAGCCACTATTCTTATGAAATGCAGTGACTAACTGGTGGAAGGTCTCTGCCAGTTTTCTTACTCCTCCACCAATCATTTTTGCCAGAGTGATACCATCCCAGAAGTACAACATAAAGGTTGGCTTATTCCTGAAATGAGATTGTTGTACCCGCGGACCCAACCGAATAGCGCGCGCGCTCTGCCGTCGCATCGCTTGCCACAGTTTCCCGTCGTGACCGCCGGCGGCGCACGGCGTTGCCACCGACCGAAGACGTCGCGCCATCGCTGAGCTGGGGCCTACAGCGACCCTGGCTACACGATATAACAGGAGCGCTGGCCCCGAGTGAGGGAGTCTGGCAGACAGCTCGTTGCAGTCGTCAGTGCCGTCATTCGTTGTCTGGTTAGCTAGCTCGCTGTGTGATTCAGTATTGTATAACGACTTAGCCCACGAATCAGGAATATCCTTTGGACACTAATTGGAACTGTGTCTACAGTACACTCTTTGCTGTCAATAAAGCTAAGTAACTGTTTTATACTAGCTGGCGCTTATTTGTCACTAATCGTTTTCCTGACACCAGATTTTAGTCACAACCTGGTCACGTCCTACTCCATATCCAAATTATGGTTGCCACATCCGGGCAGCCATAAAAGAGATAAATATTTGCATACAGGTTTGAGTTACAGTCTCTCAAACAGAATTACAGTTTCCATATTAATGTAACTTTGCTGGAATTTTATGCTGACTTTCTTTTATCTGCTTTTTGTAAAGTCTCGAAGAAATAATGGCTCTTAAAATAAAAACAATTAAAATGTTATTTTGTGCTTTACGGTCTCTGGACCAGGAAACATCAGACTTCGATATTTGAAAGATATAGGTTGGGTTGCATGTATGAAAGAACACACATTATAATACGAGACCACTAATAAAATGTTACTTAACATCCATTGTCCTTCATAAGTTATCTTCACGCTGACTGCTGTTAATTATTACTACATAAATAAAAATTGTTTATGGTTTATGACAGAAGCAATTAGGTTCTGTATATTGCCATTTCAAATAACAACACCAATACTTTTGATGAATTACTTTATCAACTAAATAACTGTACAGTGTCTAGTAGAGTACACTTGCACATTCCTCTCAAAACTCTTAACAGACAAAACAAAAGAATAATAGTTGAAACCTTTTGTCTTTTGTTTTAGAAATAAAAATTACCTGAGACATTATCTCTCATGTCTATTACATGTATATAAATTAATTCTTTGCCACTACTCGGCAAATTTTTCTTTTCCCTTCAAATATCTATTACACTGCCCCCTAAATAGTGAGGCTAAGTGTCAAAATACAGTCAAACTATCTACTTCTAAGGTTTGTTTACAATATCCTTCAAAAACATGCATATACCAATTCTCCTTTACATGTATATACAATAATCAAATTAAAATTATCATGCCATGCTTCTTGGTGCATTATTCTATCTCAGTGCGAGCACAATACATCACAGCTGACGTCACACAATGTTCATATTTTAACAGTCGCTGATATGCACAGTAGCTTACTGTATGCCAGTCCTACCACAGTACAGAGTGCAACAGTTAAATAATTTGGCACATGTGGCTAAATATTTGGTTTGTTACATCAAGATCATCAATAGAAGAGGATATAATACATTTTAACATAGAACTAAAAAGGTAAACGTATAACAGATAGTAGAATAAATACAATTTGTTTTTTACACACAAAATAAATCTTGCTTATATTTACAATATGTATATACTGATGTCATCAATTTAATGATCTTTAATGTCTTTGCAGATTGTCACTCATAAGCAATGTTTGCTAAGTGCCCAGACAAATTTAAAATCATTCTAAAGTTAGTGTTTCTGAAATTAACTGTTTATTACGTCATCGTTAAGATAGTCTTTTCTCATAATCCATGTCCATTCCTTGCTTTACATACAATGTTTTTTTTTACGATGTTCTTTTTTTTAGTGACACATGCACACAATCATATCCTTCATGGTGGCGATCCATTTAGGAAAAAGTGCCATAACACACTCGTTCTTTGCACAGCCATGCAGAAGACTGATAGAATTTCTGTTTTGGATGCTGTACTTGTGAGGTGGGTTGTTGTTGCGTTTCCAAGAACATTTCGGCCTCCAAATTCCACACTACTTCACTCCCATAGTACTCACTCGTGTAATTTTTTTTTTTTTAGAACCTTCCTGTCATCATTTATACAATTTTGCTCTTTTTTTTTGATTTTTCAGTTTAAATACTTCTCTCATTCTACACATTCTTGGGCAATTATGCATTGCACATCAATTGTGCAATTCCTTCTTCATACATCACATCTCTGAAACTGAATCTTTTCTCCAGCACCTGGAAGCACATTCCAGAAGCAGCTCTATAAGTTGTCCAACCTGCTGACTTCCTACTGCTGGCTCGGGGCACCACTGTGCAACCCTGTCGTACCCACAGTACTCCTCCTTGTCCACCCCTCATAGCAGCTAAACCCTGCCTAGCTGACCTTTCCAACTTGCCACCCCCCCCTCCTCCCAAACTCCCTACCAACCCTCCACCAAATCTAAATCCAGAGCCAAAACATTGCTGTAACACTGTGTTAATCTTTCCATGAAAACCCTCTGCTTCACAGAAGTTTCAGTCCTATCCGAAGGCCTCGCCTTTAGCCCTATACCCATATTTAACCATGCTGCACTTGTCAAAGACCTACTCTCTTTCCCCTGATCCTTGCAGTGGAAAAACTTCTTTGCTGCCAATCCCTCCAACCAAAACCACTCTGATTGCAACATTGAATCATGCCTCTTCTAGTTCATACAACCATCCAACAGGATCCTCCCCCCCCCCCCCCCCTCACATAACCACCATCTGGTCATCTTCCAGGAATTCCTTACGTCCAACTTAGCTTCACCATCTTTCCCCAGGTCCCTTCCTCAGAACATCAACCTTTCAGCAGAAGAATGAATAACCATAGACACATCCAGAACTAATCATCCTACCTGCAGACAGAGATCTGACTCCTCCATCTATAATCTCTGCCAGAGCAATCCTATCCTAGAAGTCCAATACAGCAACACGGTTCTTGCTCAAAGCCTAAGGGACTTCCCACAACCTCTCCCACGAATCCATTTTCCTCTTCACCCCTGTGATACCCCGCACACCCACCTTATACATGCTCCCCAAAAATCCACAAACCCAATAATCCTGAACACCCCATTGTGGCTAACTAACATTGTGGCCCATTGTGGCTCCACTGAAAAAATTTCAGCCCTCATTGACCAACACCTCCAACAAATTGCTCAGAATCAAGCCTCCCATGTGAAAGATACCAAACACTTCCTTCACTGACTCTCAACGATCCTACCCCTCTACCTCCTGGATTCCTACTCATCACAGCTGATGTCACTTCGCTATACACTGACATCCCTCGTGCCCACAGTATGCTATCGAACACTACCTTTCCGTTGTCCTTCAGACTCTTAACCCACTACATCATTCCTCATAAACCTTAGTAACTGTATCCTAACCGACAACTACTTCCTCGTTGTAGGGAACCCGTGGCACAGTCGTGGCCACCAGCATGCACCATCCTGTACCAACTTGTTTATGGTCCCTCTAGAGGAGACCTTCCCAGACTTCCTAAACGCTAAAGCCTAGTCTGGTTCAGGTACATTGATGATATCTTCATCCACTGTACTCAGGGCAAAGACTCCCTATCTTCATTCCTTCACATCCTCAACACCTTCTCTCCCATCCTCTTCATTTGGTCTTCCTGAAGCCAGTGTGCCACCTTCCTAGATGCTGACCTCTTCCTCCCGAATGGCTGCATCTGCATCTTCATCCACATTAAATACACCAATCACAAACAGTACCTGTATTAGCTGTACTCCATTTCATGCCAAAAAAATTCCCTCCCATTCACCCTGGGCTCATGAGGATGGCGTATGTGCAATATCTTCAGTGATAGGAACTGAGGGTCTCACCAAGGTCTTCACTGACAGGCACTATCCCCCAGACCTAGTCTGCAAACAGATCTCATTTACCAGCTCTACTGCAGTCATTGCACAGCTTTTTATGTTGGTGTGACTACCAGCCAGTGTCCATCAGAATGAATGGCCACCACAACACTGTGGTCAAGAGCAAAGTAGACCACCCTCTGGCATAACATGCAGCTGAACATAACATGCTTGATTTCAATAGCTGCTTCACTACCTGAGCCATCAGGATCTTCCCCTCCACCACCAGCTTTTTGTAACTGTGCAGAGGGTGGTTACACTTACAACACATTCTCTGCTCCCAAAATCATCCTGGTCTCAGCCTATAGTAACCTGTCCTCACGCCCTCCTCCCTAGTTTCCACTCCATCTATCCTATCACCTCCTCTCCATTCTCATCTCCCGCTCTCTTTGTCTGCAGCCCTTTGCCAATCCATCTGCCCATCTTCACCCGCTCCCCTCATTATTTGCTTTGTTTTCTCCACTTACATGCCTAACAACCTCCTGACGCTGTACCTGTTAGCATTCTAGTCCGTGTACACTCCGTGAGACAGCACATCTTTCTCTCCCCACTGGAACGCTGCTATCCCTTCCTCTTCCCCATCCCCTCCCACATTGCTGTTTCCATTCCATATGATAGTATCGGAATGCAATCGGTAATCGGAATATAGAAAACTTAATTCCCATATACATCACAGCGCGTATATATTTACACTTGACACTGCGTCCGTAGAGAATGAAGTATATCAAAGAACTGACTAAAGTAGAGTTAAGTGGGAGGCTCGACAGAGCAATTAGAGGTCACAGATATTAAGTTTTGTGGTAGATACAAACTATCGATGCCACACAGCCGCCCCCTCCCCCCCCCCCCCCCTGCAGTGGGAGTACTACAGATGTCCAAGGGTGAGGGCGTGCTGGTGTCGACGTCGGGGGAAAACGTGCGTAGGCAGGCACACCACTGGTACTTCCATCTCTGATGAGGTGGGCTGGCCGGCCGCTGGTGGCCGAGTGGTTCTAGGCGCTTCAGTCTGGAACTGCTCGACCGCTACGGTCGCAGGTTCGAATCCTGCCTCGGACATGGATGTGTGTGATGTCCTTAGGTTAGTTAGGTTTAAGCATTTCTAAGTTCTAGGGGACTGATGACCCCAGATGTTAAGTCCCATAGTGCTCAGAGCCATTTCTGTGCAGGCAGAGTGGCGAGAGGCAGGACCACTTTGTAGTTAGACAACCACCGTGACCAGATGAGATGGCGGCCAGCCCGGGAGTAAGCGGGCGGGGCGGTCGATGGTGTGGTGGAGGCGTGTGTGGCCCTTAAGTGGATCGAGCCACTCGTAGAAATGAAAGCATGTAGAGATGCTCGGTCACACTCACGCAGGAGAGTGAGGTTGTGTGAAATGTTGACGTGTAAGGGACCGTCTGATGGCGGGACCTCGGAATCTGTCAAAAGAATGAGCACTCGGTCGTCGAATGTCACTATAGAAACGTCGTTCACTCAGTGCGGCGGCACACTGCAGGACAAACTGATAGTGGGTGTGTGTGTCTCCGACATTGGAGCTGAGGGCGCAAAACCTGCGCAGGGTGAAACAAGGGGCCAGGTCGGGAAACCAGCAAATGTTGGCAAACAGTCTTCGACAGAAGAGGTGTGCGGTGAGGTTGATGGGAGCACGTCTTCACTCTCAATCGAGGATGGATTGTCTGCAGAGTCCGACTGCGGTGGTGTGAGACCAGCAAGGTCAACAAAAGCTGGTTTAAAGTGATGCAGAGAAACTGTCTGTGTGCAGTCTGTAATCACGATATCAAAGTCGCGTCCCCCACTGCAGGACATTGTAGGGGCCAAGATGAGGAGGTTGAAGAGGCTGCCTAACTGCATCATCACGCAGCATGTCGTGGGAGTGGGAACATAAGTATCGGGCAGTGAGTGACTGATGGGCGGGTGCAAATGCGTTTGTTGAAAATGTGTGCGCATCCGGCTAATGAAATCTGGTGAGGGGGGAAGATCCTCGCTAACATGGGGAAGAATAAGTTCCCCCGGTAGGACCGGATTCTCGCTGACAACAAATTCGGATATAGTCCCCTGTAGGTCAGGTTTATAGGTGGAGCGTAGACCTAGTAGAACCCACGGGAGAGCTTCTGACCAGAGACAATCTCGGCATCGAAGGGCCGTCTTGAGGGTGTGGTGCCATCTCTCCACCAACCCATTGCTTTGTGGGTGATAGGCGGTAGTGTGTATTTTTTTAATACCGCAGATATTGCAGAGGATGGCGAAAAGGGAGGATTCAAACTGTCGACCCTGATCGGTGGTAATAGTGGTTGGGCACCCGAAATGAGCAATCCACAAATCAATGAAAGCATTGGCTACCGTCTCGGCAGTAATGTCAGAGGGAGGGACAGCCTCAACCCAGCGAGACAGATGGTCGATTGTTGATAAGATATATTTATGGCCCTCCGAAGGAGGAAGAGGTCCAATCAGATCAATATGTATGTGACGGAATCGTCCTGCGGGAATGTCGAACTTGCCCAGAGGTGTGAAGGTGGGGCGGCTGATCTTGTTGCGCTGGCAACTGACGCAGCTGCGTGCCCATGTTTGTCAGTCCTGTTTGATATTCTTCCAAACAAAACATTCTGACACGAGATGTGTGGTGGCTCGAACGTCCGGGTGGGCTAGGTAATGCAGGGCGTCGAAAACCTGTCGGCGCAGCCCGAGTGGGAGCACCACACCTTGTTGGAAACGCCAGGAAATTTAGCCTTTGTGAAAACGAGTGGTGTTTGTGGGTCTCGTAGGAGGCTCGGAGGGAGGTCAGATCGGAAAGATCAACGATGCGGGAAACAGCACTGATCTGCGAGAAGAAATCCGCAGCTACATTATCTGCACCCTTGATGTAACAGACGTCTGTTGTGAATTGAGAAACCAGGTTAAAGTGGCGGTAAAGTCGAGGGGGTGGGTCCTCAGGTGGGTTGCAGAACACTTCTGCCAGTGGTTTGTGATCGGTGAGGACGAGAAACGAACGTCCCTCAATGTCGGGGCTGAAATGTTTGATTGCCTCGTAAACAGCAAGGAGCTCTCTATCGAATGCAGAATATTTTCTCTGAGCCGTAGATAGTTTCTCAGAGAGAAGATAAGGGGAGAAACTGTATCACCCTTGCGCTGTTGCATCACTCCCACCACCGCGATGTCGCTGGCGTCCGTAGTGACGAATAACTTGGCCGAGGGGTCGGGGCGGGCGAGTGTCACAGCGTGAGCTAAGGAATTCTTCAGAGCCTTGAAGGCCTCTAGCATCGGAGCAGTTGAAGAGACGGGTTTGATACCGGAAGTTTGTTTTCCTGATAGCGCATCCATCAGGGATGCCTGAACAGCAGCAGGCGAAGGCAGATGGCGACGATAATAACTGATGGTGCTGGAAAACGGCGTAGCTCTTTGTAAGTAACTGGGGGCAGCAGAGACGTGATAGCCCGCACACAAGATTTGGGAGGCTGTATTTCGTCAGCAGAGACAGTGTAACCTAGAAAGGAGACTGACGCCTGGCGCAACAGAAACTTGTCTTTGTTGACCTCGACACGATTGGAGTTCAAGGTCTGGAGGACCGTAGACAGATGATTTTCATGTTCCTCCGCTGAGCTGCTGAAAACGAGACTGTCGTCCAAATAAGCTAAGCAAAACTCCAACTGTCGCAAGATAGAGTCAATGAAACATTGCTACGTTTGTGCAGCGTTTTTTAGGCCGAAAGGCATGAAGTGGTATTGGAATAAACTGAGCAGTGTGATAATAGCCGTCTTAAGAATGTCTTCCGGCGCCACGCGAATCTGGTGGTAGCGCGTTACAGTCAATAACACTGAAAATTGTAGAGCCCGCTAACATATGACTGAAGTCATTGATGCTCGGCACTGGGTAATTGTCCGTGATGGTACTAGCGTTTAAGTGTCTGTAATCGCCGCACATTCGAGAAGATCCGTCGTGTTTGGGGACGAGGTGGATTGGTGAAGACCAGTTGCTGTCTGAAGATTGCGGAACACCTGCCGCCAAAAGTTCATTAATCTGCTGCCGGGCCGCGCGGAACTTGATAGGGTTGAGGTGTCGGACCTTATGCCTAATAGAAGGGCGGGCAGTGGTAACTATCTTGTGTGTCGTTCCATCAGTGATGGAAGGAACTGAGAACTGCACATGAGATTGGTTAACGTCCTGGCGCCGAGTCTTCGGACGAGTAGGGCGTGACGAGGAATAGCCATTAGCGTGAGTGGGGAAAGGTAGCACAAAAGTCACGTGTCTCTTACGGGAGCGCGGCATGCGCTTGTGTGGAGGGGGTGGGTGCTCACACAGTGCCGAGCGAAGGGGAACGGGCGGCGACTGTCCGCTGTTAACCTTGCACTGGACAACCGACGTGGGCGAGAGCAGCGCTGGCGTCGCACTTGGGGCCACAATGGCCACTGGGTCACGTGGCCAGTGAGAGAGAGAGGGGAGTGTTTATCAACATGCACTGAGAGTTGGGCACGGTCGCAATGTGCAGGTAACTGTCATTAGCAGCACTGTTTGAAACACACGGCACTGGATGAAGTGAGTGCGATGGGGGGAGGGGGGGGGGGTTGGAACGTCACACGCAAGTTAAGTTTGTGGACTAACCTGGTGAGAGTTCAAGCTAGGCTCGGGTGAGCAATCTTGTTTAGGTGGCGGCGCCGTGGACTGCAGTTGCCGAAGCGAGGTACGAACCGCAATGAGCTCACTGTAAGTAGATACGATGTGTTGTTTCAGCTTCTCGTTGTCCTGGTGGAGCTGCGTCGCTAAGTCATATTCTGACAGTAGGTCGGTAACGCAAGGTCAGAATGTTGTCTGTGAGGGTCGAGCACTCACATACGATATCGTATGTTGTCGTGGAAACAGAGCTTTGGACACAGGTGCTGGTGCACGGTATGTGAGTGTCCGTAGGATGGTGGAACACTGAGCCCTCTACGACATTCGGAGATAGTTTGTAATGAGACAAAAAATCCATACCGAGGATCAGTTCATCGATATCGGCAATGTAGAATGTCCGTGGAAAACGTAGAGAAGGAGATGTGGTCAAGCACCAGTGTCAACCAGAAAAGCTGGACCTGACGCAGTGTCAGCCACATAGAGACGACCACTCGGCCGGGCAGACGAGTGAACAGAGTGCTCTTAGGTTCCCTGCAGGACTCGACATCTCTTAGCTCCTACGTTGGGCATTTGGGTGTTGCCATGGCAACCTGCACTTCTTGCTGTTGTCGCCGAACACTCTGTGGTACCAGCAGGTAGGGTGAGCAGGGTGAGGAGGAGGTGGAGACTGCGGCAGCAGGGGCGGCTTGTCCTTGTCGATTTGTTCCGGTAAACAGACCGGTACGTAAGGTGCACGGGCGATCCTGGAGTGCTCGGACAGCGGAGAGAGTGAGCCGACCCTGCCGGGAAAAGCAGACGAAGTGACGGCAGAGTGGGCCCTGCCTCTGCTGGCCGAAGGTCGGTATGCGGGGGTGGCTGTGCCGACAAACGGTGTGGAATGAACTGGCTGACGTTGCCGCAGCAGCGAATACAACTGGTCGGCGATGCTTAGGTGGGAGACAGTGGACTCGAACGAGTGTGGTAACAGATGGATCTGTAGATTGGTGGGTAGTTTGGCAGACCACACAGCCCATAGCGTGGCGTCAGGCACAGTATGCTCGTTCAAGAGCAATCGAAGGCAGCGGCAGAGTTGTGAGAGGGTGCGCTCCCCCAGGTGCTCCTAGTAGAGAATCTTGATTATTAACTCTTGTGGTGAGCAGGCAAGTCGTTCCATTATAGTCTTCTTTGCAAACTCGTATTTTGGTGGAGGCGGCGGCGAAAGGAGCAGGTCACAAATCAAATCCGAGTAGTCGTGGAGATGTGTGATGAGGCAGAGAAACTTTGAGTTGTCATCAGACACACGGCGTAAACTCGTACAGATGCTTGACGACTGCAAAGCACGATGCCAGATTGTTCTCGTATAAGGGCAGTAGCTTCAGCAGGCGGCCAGGAGGGGGTGACAACAGCGGTTTCGGTGACTCGTGGGGTAGCAGCTGAACTGAGGTTAAGTCAGGGGCTGGCAGAGTAGGCCCAGATTTAAACCAGGTGAGCGAATCCGTAGTAGCGGCAGCTGGTGTAGTTGACTGTGTGTCACGAAAACTTGGCGCAGCAGACACGGATGGTACTGTGGAAATGGGTGGATGGAAGGCACATGGGGGGGGGGGGGGGGTGCAGAAACTGGACCGTGAGTGACGAGTGCTGGACGGAAACTACCTGTTTTCAGAACAGGGCGAGAGACCAGTGCGGCAGACACAGGCGATGCTGTTGGAGCGGCAGGCAGTTCAGCGACCGGAAACGGGGATCCCCGTGCAAGGGGGGGGTGGGGAACTATCTGATGCATAACATGCCTGTAGTGCATGTGGTGGGCCACTGAGGTGAGGCAAGGGGTCCATGTTACTCGAAACACTGAATTGTGCATGTAAATTGGACACAACCGGAACCGATCCGGCACGGTTTGTAGTAATGGCGTTGCACACTGCCTGAAAGTAACTGATGTAGCGTGCCGGTGGGTGCCTAACACATTTTCAAATGGAGATAACTTTGTTCTTGAAACACTCGATTTGAATAGACACAATTCGAAATATTGTTCAGTTCACATTTCACTGTCGGATGGGCATAATCCAGTCACGCATACCCCAAGTCCATTGTTCGCTCTAACGGCACAGTTGTCGACTGTTGAAAACTAATGAGGTTAGCACACGGTGTTGGTAGAACGCAAATCACTGTGTGTAAATGATGAATACGCTGCTGGCGAAGAAATGGTGAAACTCGGTGAGCGGAGTTGTGCTTCCACATTTTCGAACAAGACATTGTTTGGCGTGGTCATTGTGTAGTGTGTATAACCTGTTGCATAAACACCAGCGTGGAAGATGCAAAACACGAACGAACTGCGGGGTCACCACTATTGGAACGCAATCGGTAATCGGGATATAGAAAACTTAATTCCCGTATATGTCATAGCTCGCATATATTTACACTTGACACTGCGTCTGTACAGAATGAAGTATAACAAAGAACTGACTAAAGTAAAGTTAAGTGGGAGGCTCAACAGAGCATTTAGAGTTCACAGATATTAAGTTTTGTGGTCGATACGAACTACAGATGCCACAATAGCTGCAGTCTGGTCAGTCATGTGCACATGAGGTGTGCTTGCTTTTGTTATTGGGTAGTGTGTGTTTCTCTTTCTTTTTCAGAGGAAGGCTATGGCTAAATCTTATGTGTAAGAGTCTTTTACTTGAGCCTGTCTGCAAATTAATGCGCCACTTTCATGGTACGCAGGGATCTATCTTTTCCTGCATTGTTGCTATTCCAACTGAAGTTTCCATTGTTTGAAAAGAATAAGAGCCACACACAAAAATTTTCAGATGGGTTAGTAGTAAAATATGAGCTGGACATTATTTGTTTACTTGCATATTAATTACATACATATGACAAGGTACCAGAGGTGACAAAAAACCATAGAAAGAAGTTACAAACAAACAGTATTATGACTTATTTAGTAAATCAGATCTACATTTAAAGCGTTTTATGATTTCTTAAGATAGTGACATGCAATATGCCACGTCCTGAGTGTGAGATGCATATCTTTGTGTGTGTGTGTGTGTGTCTATTGTCAACGAAGGCCAACAGCCAAAACCTTTAATTGTGAGAGTCTTTGTGTTGTGCCTACCTGGGACTCAGCATCTCATAATACAGTAAATAGTTGTAGTTTTATTGTTAACTCATTGGTTTCAAACCATATATTGGATAATCTAAGAAATCCTTTTGCTTTTTTTCTTCAGATTATTTATGTCCTTCCCAGAACTGATAAAAGCTGTATCATCTGCATAAAGCACACATGTGCACCACTTTTACAGAGCCCGTTAAATCACTATATCAATTCTTGCTTTTTTACCTATATTTCCTATTTGTCCATATTAATTTCACGTGTTTTGATATCTGTCTTTGGAACCCCTAAATGTTATTGAGGCTGCTTTCTTATTATATCTTGTTCTTCCCTGAAGATCACATTCTGAATTTTCTTTCTGTAGAAGTTTCTGTTGTGTGCATTCATTATCTCAATGTTTGCTTCTTTGAGGTCATTTAAAGTCTGTGAAAACCATGCTGGTTGTCCTTTGAGCTTAACTATTTTATTAAAGATTTGTTTTGTGAACCTGTTGTTTTCCATTTTCGCCAAATGTCCAAAGACTGACGTTCTTCTTTATGTATTATGTTCTCTACATGTTTGTCAATTTCTTGGTTGGGTTGTAGTCTGTTGTATTCTGTTCCTGCTGCCCTTGGGCCAAGTAAGCTTCTGACCAGTCTCTTTCCTATTTTTATTATTTTATTTATCCCACCTTTTCGTACTAGGTTTAGTGTTCTGGAACAATACAGAGCTTTTGTTCTCACCACTGTATTGTAGTGTTTAATTAGTGTTCCATGATAATGCTTTCTTCTTGTATATGTTTCTGGTGGTCTGGAATGTGATGTTAATCTTTTTTGCTCTAGACTTTCTTTCTCATTATTGTTTATGGTTAGTCACTCATCTAAATATTTGAATGAATTGACTTTCTTGGTTCTGCTTTGATTTATGGGTAGTTTATTGAGTCAACTTTTTGACTTTGTTATAAACTCTGTCTTTGTGAAAGAAATTTGTAAACCGACTTTTCTTGCATGCTAAGTTACATTTTCTACTTGGATTTTTGGATTCTCTGGTGTGTCTGTGACCAGGGCAGTGTCATCAATGAATGCCAAGCAATCTACATAGATGTTATTCTTTCGGTTTCCTAATCTGATAACTTTCGTATATGATTTTTGCCACTCTCTGATCACTTTTTCCATAGCCAGTTAAAAAGTATAAGTGACAATCCGTCTCTTTGCCTGACTCCTGTTTTTATGTTAAAACTTTTGGAGACTTCTCCACAGAACCCCACTTCAGATGAGGTGTTTGTCAACGAGCTTTTGATAATGTTTGCAGTTTCTGAATCTAAGGTGAATTCTTTTATAATGCTGATTAGGGATTCTCTGTCAATGGAATCATATGCTTTCATGAAATCTACAAATGTAACAGTTGTTCTTTATTTCTCAGTTTCCTCATTTTAAGAATATTTCAGACCTGTTCAATGTATGATTTATTTTTCTGAAATCCACCTTGGTATTCCCCTATTTATGGGTCTAATTGATTGTTCTACCTGGTTGAGTAGTGCTTTAGACAGGATTTTATATGATACTGGCAGAAGTGAGATTCCACTATAATTATTGCAATATGTTTTAGGGCCTTTCTTGTGCAGAGGGTGCAGGATGGCAGTTTTCCAGCCTTCCAGAATTTCTTCTTTTTCCCAGATTTTGTCTATTATATTTAAAAGTTTAAGAATGATGTACTAGCTAGCTGTCATATCTCCACTTTAATTCCTTCTTCACCAGCTGCCTTATTGTTTTTTAAGGTGCATATGATTTCTTTAAGTTCTTTTAAATCTATGGCCATCGAATTGTTATTTTGTATATAAGTTTCAGTAAAAGTGTTTTTGGTTTCAAGTTTATGACCACTGTGCAAATCTTCAAGGTATTTTGTCATTATGTCACAGTTATCCTACTTAGAATGGCCATTTAGTCAGTTTTTGGGCTCACTAGTTGTAACATTGGCAGTATAAATTTGGAAATAATTTCTCATGTTGTGTCTTTCGAAATCTTCATTGATTTGACGTAGCTCATTCATGATGAACACCTTCCTCTCTCTCTTAAACATTCTATTGGTTTCCCTTCCCTTTCATACGAGGTTTTCTCTGTTTTCCTGGCTTCTGTTTGCGTTTCACTTTTCCCGTGGTTTCTGCCTTTCTTGTAGAACCTTACCACATTGATCATTCCATCATGTCTGTTTCTTTATGTTTAGTAGGTGGTGCCATTCTGATTGCTGCTTCTATGATGACATTTCTAAAATCATCCCATGCTTGAAAGTCATGAATTTGAAGTGCTGCCTTTTATTTTTCTAGCTGCAGTTTATTGGGGTCGTGTTTTGGGATCTTTGTTTCTCTCATGTGTTTCCTGCATTCTTCAGGATTAATCCTAAACTTAGCTACTGATATTTAGTGATTTGATTCAATATTTGCTAATTTTATGAGACTGACATATTATTTCCTTAGATAACTTTCTGCTTATTCCTATATGGTCAAGCTGTTTTTCTCCATATAGTGGGTTTTGTGAGACCCATGTCGTTAGCTTCTTAGGTCTTCTCTCAAAGGACTGGACTTAATGAATGTGTTGTGGTTATCACATAGCTCTATCAGTCTTTTCCTGTTTCTGTTGGTATTCTTGTGAGCAGAATGTTTACCAACAGTTTTCCTATATTTTTTCTCTTTTCCAGTTTGTGCTTTGAAGTCACCCAGTAGAATAAGAGCGTGTTTCAATTGTATTTTAGTCATGTAGTTATCAATTTTCTTCCAATATTACATTACATTATGTCTAGTTTTCTTCTGGTTTTTATCATTTATTGGGGTATGGACATTTAGAACTTTATACATGTTCATGGATTTAAATGAAATGTTAGAGAGGATGTTCTTTCATCAAGTGAGTCAAAATTTACTATTGAATCAATTATTTTATTAGAGGTAATGAAACCACTGCCAAAAACGGGTGCACCTTTCAGTATCTTGTTGCTGGACTCACTATTATAGATTCTGTATCCATTTGATTCAAGAGGTTCATTGTCTGCGCAATGGGTTTCCGGCACCTCACACACTGAATAGGTGCCACCATGGAGCCGCTCAAAACAAAACAGATGCTTCTGGATTTACCTTCCTTCTCAGACTGGGTAAGGTTGCCTCTTCTGCCAGCTTCACCAAACCAGAGTCCATCTCTTCTGCTGTTGCTACCATTGAAGTCTTCTTCATACACTGACAAGAGATGAATACAAGTTACTGTTACCCGGGCCAAGTGAACCGGGGTTCTTTTAATGAGAAGTTGCTCCTACCCCTCTTCCTTTCTCAACTGTGCTTGGAACCAGCTATGGTGGAGTTTCATTCGTAAATACACTCCTGGAAATTGAAATAAGAACACCGTGAATTCATTGTCCCAGGAAGGGGAAACTTTGTTGACACATTCCTGGGGTCAGATACATCACATGATCACACTGACAGAACCACAGGCACATAGACACAGGCAACAGAGCATGCACAATGTCGGCACTAGTACAGTGTATATCCACCTTTCGCAGCAATGCAGGCTGCTATTCTCCCATGGAGATGATCGTAGAGATGCTGGATGTAGTCCTGTGGAACGGCTTGCCATGCCATTTCCACCTGGCGCCTCAGTTGGACCAGCGTTCGTGCTCGACGTGCAGACCGCGTGAGACGACGCTTCATCCAGTCCCAAACATGCTCAATGGGGGACAGGTCCGGAGATCTTGCTGGCCAGGGTAGTTGACTTACACCTTCTAGAGCACGTTGGGTGGCACGGGATACATGCGGACGTGCATTGTCCTGTTGGAACAGCAAGTTCCCTTGCCGGTCTAGGAATGGTAGAACGATGGGTTCGATGACGGTTTGGATGTACCGTGCACTATTCAGTGTCCCCTCGACGATCACCAGTGGTGTACGGCCAGTGTAGGAGATCGCTCCCCACGCCATGATGCCGGGTGTTGGCCCTGTGTGCCTCGGTCGTATGCAGTCCTGATTGTGGCGCTCACCTGCACGGCGCCAAACACGCATACGACCATCATTGGCACCAAGGCAGAAGCGACTCTCATCGCTGAAGACGACACGTCTCCATTCGTCCCTCCATTCACGCCTGTCGCGACACCACTGGAGGCGGGCTGCACGATGTTGGGGCGTGAGCGGAAGACGGCCTAACGGTGTGCGGGGCCGTAGCCCAGCTTCATGGAGACGGTTGCGAATGGTCCTCGCCGATACCCCAGGAGCAACAGTGTCCCTAATTTGCTGGGAAGTGGCGGTGCAGTCCCCTACGGCACTGTGTAGGATCCTACGGTCTTGGCGTGCATCCGTGCGTCGCTGCGGTCCGGTCCCAGGTCGATGGGCACGTGCACCTTCCGCCGACCACTGGCGACAACATCGATGTACTGTGGAGACCTCACGCCCCACGTGTTGAGCAATTCGGCGGTACGTCCACCCGGCCTCCCGCATGCCCACTATACGCCCTCGCTCAACTGCACATACGGTTCACGTCCACGCTGTCGCGGCATGCTACCAGTGTTAAAGACTGCGATGGAGCTCCGTATGCCACGGCAAACTGGCTGACACTGACGGCGGCGGTGCACAAATGCTGCGCAGCTAGCGCCATTCGACGGCCAACACCGCGGTTCCTGGTGTGTCCGCTGTGCCGTGGGTGTGATCATTGCTTGTACAGCCCTCTCGCAGTGTCCGGAGCAAGTATGGTGGGTCTGACACACCGGTGTCAATGTGTTCTTTTTTCCATTTCCAGGAGTGTATAATAAACAGTAATGGTCCCAGGGCTGATCCTTGTGCAACACCTCTTGTAACATTCAGAAATTGTGTACAATTAGTTTCCTGGTACTGAAATAAGGTATGATGAGGGAGAGTTCCTGGTCCCTAATGCTGTAACATCATAGTTTCTCCAGTAATATTCTGTGGCTTGCAGAATCAAATGCTTTGTTCAAGTCCACCAGTGTGGGTTCAGCAGATAATTTGGATTCGAAAGAGGATTCCCTGACAAAAACAGCATATTCAACAGCTTCAGCTGTTGATAACTAAACCATATTGAGTCTTAGTTAGTATGTATTTCAATAAATGCATACAAGTTTGGTTTTGTATACAATATTCAATAATTTTTTAGAAAATAGGTACCAGAGAAATAGGATGACAATTGTTGGTGCAGGACTGTATCACACTTTTTGTGTAATGTAATGACTTGTGGAAAAATACCACTGGCACACATACAGTTTATAATTGTGCACAGAGGGAATGATATTAAGTCCACAATATTTTTAATCACAAAATCTGAGAGGCTATAAATATCTTCTGATTTGAAAACTTGCTACTGATTTAATTACTTCACATACTTCCACTTGGTAAAATTTTTCATTCAGTATTGCCTGATAGTAACACAGCCTAATATATTCATGAGCACCATACTAAATGAACTGCTATTATCAAGAATGCCACAGCAAGTCACTTCAATGCTGATCTCTGCAAAGGTGTAGGTGATAGTCCTTCCCATTTAATTACTGACAAGTCAGCAGATGTTACTGTAGCCAAATATTTCACAACAGTTACTTCAAACTAAAGTGAACGTCTCTGGAACTTTCTGATCTTCAAAAAGGCAATGCAGATTCTATTGTATTTTACATGAAGTGCACACTAAATAAATACAGTCTTAAACTGTCTAACATACAAGCATTTAGTGTAGATAACACATCTGAAATTGCACTTCCATGCCACCTTGAATTCATTGTCCATGAAACTTATATTTAGTTTTTCAATTCATCTATTAGGCAACAAGCTTATAGACAGATGTATGACTTAATTATAGAAGGCAATAGCTCGCTGAGGTTCATAAGAACATGTACAACAAGGTGGCTATCAACTGAATCTGCAGTTAGCAGAATTCTAGATCAATGACAGGAACTGCAAACCCATTTTGGTAGTGAAAGGAAAAAAAAAAAAAAAAAAATTACACAGCAGAAGTATCGGTATTGTATGACCTATATACCAATGAGGGGAATCGTGCATTTCTAACCTCTGCATATCCTCTTTTAAAGGAACTACAGTATTTAATGAGAGCATTTCAATCTAATAATGTCAGTCCCCTGTTGTCAGATCTAACAGTACTTGCTGAATCTGTAGATTTCCCTATGAAAGACATTAGAGCCAAGATGGTGGCACAAGTGATTTTCCATATTTGTTCTCCCAGTTTGCTGTACCGACACTCATTACAACACATCAAGAACGCCAGTTCGAGGCATACCTTTTCAAAGCATTGGCCAGCTCGTTGAGCAGTAAGTGCATTTGCACTACTGCTTATCATCTGGCAGTGAATGGAACAGGCATAATCTGTATCCCTTCAGGCAGGGGGTTACCTTCATAGTCTCAGACGTTATTGAATTTAGCATATGTTAAAATTCACCAGTAAGAAACATATATATATTTTTTTTGTTTTCTCCAAAAAAATAGCTGCCACAAGATACAGGCCTCCAAAGATGACACTGGGAATACGATTTTGAAGATGCGAATTTCAGAAAAAATTTTAAAATGTGGTATCTCTGTAACAGTTCTAGATATTTTGTTAAGAGTTTTTTATTTGAAAGATAATTGCTTTATGATTACAATGGTATCCTCCAGTTGGACATACTGCCAAAGTTTGTTACTAATGCCTTTTGAATTTTTTTACAATTTACAGATTTTTTTTTAAAAGCCAATCCAGAGAAGTTAGATTTTTTTTCTGTTGATTAGTACCATGTAGTACCATATTCTCTGTAAAGGAGAGCTTCCACTTTTAAGTTGGACAAGTTTTATTTTTTAAAAAATCATTTTTTTTCAACTTTCAAGGGTAATGTATGTCTTCACTTAAGTTGTTTCTTACTAATTTCTTTGTTACAATGATTATTTCTATTGTCTTTCTTGCAGTTATTTCTTATCACTTTCTTAGTTGCATGTATTTCTATTCACTTTCATTGTTGCAGATACTTCTTACACTTTGTTGTAGTTTCTTGTCAGATTCTTTGTTGTTCAGTGCTAATTTGTTTACTGAAGAGGCTTCTAAAAAATCTGAGACCATCCAGTGAGCTCCGTATTTCAAGAGAAATTGGCCAGTTGACACAGTTGCAGTGTGTTTTGCGAGAAGGACTGTCTGAAATGTATTCTGACTGGGAACACAGGAAAGTGATGTCTGCTGACTATTTACATATCCATAAAAGAGTGATGAACAGACTTTGTTCAGGTTGGGGATAAGTGATCTCATTTTAAGACCCTGTTTCAAAGTGAAGATATTTCCAGTGATGACTTTGTGTGTTCTAAATGTATGGCACAATAACAATGATGACAGTATCTGAACAAGGTGCAGCCTCCCATGGTGCAGATGATGTAGATTTTGCATAAATAGAGAAAGAATTAAATACCCTGAATCAGTCAACTACAGAGGTAGGTGTTAGTCCTGTTAAGAAACCATGGTCAGTGAAGCCGATTCATAGGCTCTATACATCACAAAAGTGCAGAGAAATTACTAAAGCTATGGATGAATAGACTACAGAAAAACTAACCACACTCTTCAAAGTAGAAATTCCATCTTCAGAAGAAAATGAACCAAAGCACTCTTGCACCTCTTGCAAGGAATTTTTCACAAATATCAATTCAGATGTTGAATATTGTGCATCCTACAGTGAAAAGGTACAAGTTTTAACTATTATTCCAGAGACATTTTGAGAGAAAACAATTTTGAACCACATTCCATCAGTACTGTTGTGGATATGTCCGCCACTGAATGTATCAGGATGATCAAATGTAGCAGGAAGACACCAAATGTAGTAGATACGTGCCAGGAGGTGCCGTATTTCAACTCAGTGAGAACGTTCCAAACGATTTATTTGTTGCCACTACAGTGCTCCGTTCACCTCGATCTGTGTCGCAGGGCCCCGCAATGCCGATGAAGCACCCCAGTGGCCTGTGCAATGCAATGCTGTGTCGTGCTGGCCTCAGCCAGCCCGCTGAGTTCTGATGATGTCAGGCTGGCTGCGGCAGCAGCCGACTCAGTGGCCACCATCCTCGTAGACTCCACGCTGCTCTGCTGGGAGCCGTAGGCCAGCCCCGCTGCTGCTTCTTCCTCTCTGGCGTAGCTGAGAATGCGACGGCAACAACCGCTCATGATCCCCATCTGAATCTGCAACCCTCACCTTAGAAGTCTCCGGTGTGTGTCGGGAGCCGAGACGACTGCCCACGGTAGTGAGCCGAAGAGTGTCCCGCCGCTGGCTGGCTGTGGACCCCGCGTCGGCCTCAGAGGGTCAAACCAATGACCCACCGTCAACTGGAACGCTGGCACCCCATCTGTTGCTGCCATTAGCCCGGCAGTGTGATATACCTCGCCATCCAGGAGAGCTGCCACACTTGAACGACTCTCGTTAGAAAACAACACCTATTTATACTCGGCTGTGCGCCTCTGTTTTGCCAAGCGCGTCACTTCACATCCCGTATGCATAACACTTTGGTTGGCCAGTGGCAGTCTTCTGCCTGTGACTTGCACCATGGAAACTGCTGTGTGCACCCTCTCCAGCTGTTCTACACCCTTGTGGCCTCTATTTGCCTTTGCAACTGCTGGCATGCATAACTTACTGCAATCGCCCCCCCATGAACCATGGACCTTGCCGTTGGTGGGGAGGCTTGCATGCCTCAACGATACAGATAGCTGTACCGTAGGTGCAACCAAAACGGAGGGGTATCTGTTGAGAGGGAAGACAAATGTGTGGTTCCTGAAGAGGGGCAGCAGCCTTTTCAGTAGTTGCAAGGGCAACAGTCTGGATGATTGATTGATCTGGCCCTGTAACACTAACCAAAACGGCCTTCCTGTTTTGGTACTGCGAACAGCCATAATTTTTCCCGAGGGCATGCAGCTTTACTGTATGATTAAATGATGATGGCGTCCTCTTGGGTAAAATATTCCGGATGTAAAATGGTCCTCCATTCGGATCTCCGGGCGGGGACTACTCAGGAGAAAGAAAGCTGACGTTCTACGAATCGGAGTGTGGAATGTCAGGTCCCTTAAACGGACAGGTAGGTTAGAAAATTTAAAAAGGGAAATGGATAGTTTAAAGTTAGATATAGTGCAAATTAGTGAAGTTTGGTGATAGGAGGAACAAGACTTTTGGTCAGATGAATACAGGGTTATAAATACAAAATCAAATAGGGGTATTGCAGGAATAGGTTTAATAATGAATAAAAAAATAGAAGTGCGGGTGAGCTACTACAAACAGCATAGTGAATGCATTATTGTGGCCAAGATAGACACAAAGCCCATGCCTACTACAGTAGTACAAGATTATATGCCAACTAGCTCTGCAGGTGATGAAGAAATTGATGAAATGCATGATGAGATAAAAAAAATTATTCAGGTAGTGAAGGGAGATGAAAATTTAATAGTCATGGGTGACTGGAATTCGACAGTAGGAAATGGAAGAGAAGGAAACGTAGTAGGTGAATATGGATTGGGGTTAAGAAATGAAAGAGGAGGGCACCTGGTAGAATTTTCCACAGAGCATAACTTAATCATAGCTAACACTTGGTTCAAGAATCATGAAAGAAGGTTGTATACATGGAAGAATCCTGGAGATACTAAAAGATATCAGATAGATTATATAATGGTAAGACAGAGATTTAGGAACCAGTTTTTAAATTGTAAGACATTTCCAGGGGCAGACGTGGACTCTGACCACAATCTATTGGTTATGAACTGTAGACTAAAACTGAAGATATTGCAAAATGGTGGGAATTTGAGGAGATGGGACCTGGATAAACTGAAAGAACCAGAGGTTGTACAGAGCTTCAGAGAGAGTATAAGGGAACAATTGACAGGAATGGGGGAAAGAAATACAGTAGAAGAAGAATGGGTAGCTTTGAAGAATGAAGTAGTGAAGGCAGCAGAGGATTAAGTAGGTAAAAAGACGGGGGCTAGTAGAAATCCTTGGGTAACAGAAGAGATACTTAATTTAATTGATGAAAGGAGAAAATACAAAAATGCAGTAAATAAAGCAGGCAGAAAGGAATACAAATGTCGCAAAAATGAGACCAACAGGAAGTGCAAAATAGGTAAGCAGGCATGGCTAGAGGACAAATATAAGGATGTTGAGGCGCATATCACTAGGGGTAAGATAGATACTGCGTACAGGAAAATTAAAGAGACGTTTGGAGAAAAGAGAACCACTTGCATGACTTATCAAGAGCTCAGATGGAAACCCAGTTCTAAGCAAAGAAGGGAAAGCAGAAAGGTGGAAGGATTATTTAGAGGGTCTATACAGGGGCGATGTTCTTGAGGACAATATTATGGAAATGGAAGTGGAGGTAGATGAAGATGAAATGGGAGATACGATACTGCGTGAAGAGATTGACAAAGCGCTGAAAGACCCGAGTTGAAACAGGCCCCAGGAGTAGACAACATTCCATAGAACTACTGACGGTCTTGAGAGAGCCAGTCATGACAAAACTCTACCATCTGGTGAGCAAGATGTATGAGACAGGCGAAATACCCTCAGACTTCAGGAAGAATATAATAATTCCAATCCCAAAGACAGCAGGTGTTGACAGATGTGAAAATTACCAAACTATCAGTTTAATAAGTCACAGCTGCAAAATACTAACGCGAATTCTTTACAGACGAATGGAAAATCTGGTAGAAGCCGACCTCAGAGAAGATCAGTTTGGATTCTGTAGAAATGTTGGAACACGTGAGGCAATACTGACCCTACGACTTATCTTAGAAGAAAGATTAAGGAAAGGCAAACCTACGTTTCTAGCATTTGTAGACTTAGAGAAAGCTTTTAACAATGTTGACTGGAACACTCTCTTTCAAATTCTGAAGGTGGCAGGGGTAAAATACAGGGAGCGAAAGACTATTTACAATCTGTACAGAAAGCAGACGGCAGTTATAAGAGTCGAGGGACATGAAAGGGAAGCAGTGGTTGGGAAGGGAGTGAGACAGGGTTGTAGCCTCTCCCCGATGCTATTCAATCTGTATATTGAGCAAGCAGTAAAGGAAACAAAAGCAAAGTTCGGAGTAGGTATTAAAATCCATGGAGAAGAAATAAAAACTTTGAGGTTCGCTGATGACATTGTAATTCTGTCAGAGACAGCAAAGGACTCGGAAGAGCAGGTTGAACGGAATGGACAGTGTCTTGAAAGGAGGATATAAGATGAACATCAACAAAAGCAAAACGAGGATAATGGAATGTAGTCGAATTAAGTCGGGTGATGCTGAGGGAATTAGATTAGGAAATGAGACACTTAAAGTAGTGAAGGAGTTTTGCTATTTGGGGAGCAAAATAACTGATGATGGTCGAAGTAGAGAGGATATAAAACATAGACTGGCAATGGCAAGGAAAGTGTTTCTGAAGAAGGGAAATTTGTTAGCATCGAGTATTGATTTAAGTGTCAGGAAGTCATTTCTGAATGCATTTGTATGGAGTGTAGCCATGTATGGAAGTGAAACATGGACAATAAATAGTTTAGATAAGAAGAGAATAGAAGCTTTTGAAATGTGGTGCTACAGAAGAATACTGAAGATTAGATGGGTAGATCACATAACTGATGAGGAGGTATTGAATAGAATCGGGGAGAAGAAGAGTTTGTGGCACAACTTGACTAGAAGAAGGGATCAGTTGGTAGGACATTTTCTGATGCGTCAAGGGATCACCAATTTAGTACTGGAGGGCAGCGTGGAGGGTAAAAATCGTAGAGGGAGACCAAGAGATGAATACACTAAGCAGATTCAGAAGGATGTAGGCTGCAGTAGGTACTGGGAGATGAAGAGGCTTGCACAGGATAGAGTAGCATGGAGAGCTGCATCAAACCAGTCTCAGGACTGAAGACCACAACAACAACAACTGCAATCCGACCCACACCTGGCTGTAACTCGTGCTCCAAATATCACACAAAACTAACTTCCCCTATCCTAAACGGTGGTGCCGCTACAGTATCAAAGTACATGGTAGACAAATCAAGAAATGTGAGGCCTGTAAAAGGAGTCTTTGGAAGGCCACATCACTATTATGGTCATCCTGTAGAAGCAGCTCAAGTTCAAATAGTGCAGTCATTTTATCTGGAAGATAAATGGGACTGTTCTCACCAGAGTTCCAACAAAAAAGACACTATTACTGTAACAGCTGAAGGTCAAAAAGTTGTGAAAGTGACTTGCAGTATTAAAGAAACTTTTGCCAATAGTAAAATGGCTACATCACCAACTCCAGGCAGCCCTTCAGTGTCACGCTGGATAGAGACGTTACCCATTGTGTCTGTTGTCTATGTACGTCATTCCAGAGCAACATGAAGGCTGCAGTAGCTAAATTAGTGCATGGAGAAACAGTGCACAGAACAATGGGAGTTTGTGCATAATGTGGCATACGATACAGTCGATGCCTCATAGTTTGTCAGCAAATTACGATCGCACATCTGACGACACTGGCCAGTGACATCTACAGGACAAAATGGACAATGCCCATTCATATTCGAGGACCTCTCTAGCTGCTATTATACATTCATATGGAATGGTACAGTGCACAAACCACTGCAGCCACCATACTAAGGGTCATCTACAGTACTTGGTAGAAGCAACAACACTTTTAAAATAGACATTAGGGGTGCGCCAAGCATTGTATCCATTGACAGACCCAAACGTGGCTTCTACAATACACAAGATTCAACGAAGACGGCCAGCCATATGACCATCAAAGATAAAGATGCAGTACATGAAGATACACATGTTCAACATTATGCCAACAAGATACGACAACCTACAGTTACTGTCATCAAGAAAGTTTCCCCACAACTCACTGGTACTACCACGTTAAGCAAAAAAACAGTGACAAAGAGTGCAGGACATGTCTGATTCAACCCCAGATATCGTTGGCACTGTGGGGAAGGTGGGGGTGGGTATCTCAGGTATCACACCGTGCCACAAAAACAGTGGCAGTGTACATAAATATTCCGTGATACTCATGATCCCATGTGTATTCATGAGTCTACGTGTTATTCTGTGACTATTGATTTAGTTTTAGCATTCTATGCTCCATGTATTAGAGAACATAACTTATTCATGGAAATAAATGATTAACTCTCAATGGATAACCACAGATTATTGTGTTAAGTTGTAGTTCCTCCTACGAAGATTCATTGCTTTAAAGATAACGTGATGGGTTATTTAGATCCAAAGCCATATGTAGACTACAGCTTTGTAAAAATTATTGAACCACTACGTCCAGATCGTAACGCTACCAAGAAAATGAGGAAATGTCGGCAAGCACTGTGTTAACTACGTAACAGGATTAATAAAGGGTTTGCAGCAGGGTTACCGGAGGATACAGAACCGTTGAGAATGGTTTACATGATGTCTGCAGCACACTGCTGAAGCAGAGTGAAAGAGCCTTTGATAATATTGTAGGAATGTACGGGGGTGGCCCCCAAACTAACACAAAACCCATTCAACAACAATGGGATAAATTATCTCTCATTACATGGAACAATACGTCCAACATTATTGCATTTTGGGATGAAGTTTGGAAGTACGGAGGTGCAACTGGAGGAGATTCGTTTAACGCATTGGCTTTTTTTCTCAGTATCTCCGATCGTTTTTACAAGGGCTAACCGGGTAGTTAGAGTATTTAGTCAAATGGATGTAACTAAAACGCAAGTTCAAAATAAACTGAGATGCCGTATGCTATTCTCAACGGGCATGGCTTTGATGCACCTTCCACTGCAAACAAAATTGGAAATATGGTATCTTCTGTTGTGTGAACCAACTTCGCTGCAGTGCACACATGATTTGGTACCGGTAGGTTACATGGATACAAATTAATGTTTAAATTAACATGTACAGTGGTGCACACAGTCTGGATCTTTAAAAAATGCAGGATGTCTGCTTTCGTACTATCAAGCACATGAAATTCGAATAATGTTACTCAATCACAGTTAATTGCTTGTATAACTGTTATCTCCAGCACACTCAAAGTTAAGAAAATAAATATAAGTTAATGTTGCCCTATTCCAAAGTATAATTTTTTTACAATACTAAATTGACATAATAATATTTTTTTATTTTCTTTCAGCCTTTTTCTGTCCTTTTTTTCTGTGTAGACACGTTCAACTTATCTCGTTTTAGTGGTTTGGCAAGTCGCCATCGATAGATGAGTGAGATATCTTTATGCCATGATAAGTTGACTCTTTGATGTGTTTTGTATGTAATACTTGCGTGTTGTTTACGCGTGTAATTTGGTTAACGTTTGTAAGCTGAGTATGTCGAGGGACATAGATAAAAAGCCGATATTTAGAGATCTAGCTGCAGATGACCCAGATCCCGAAACAACAGAAATTGAAAGCCTTTGTATGAATTGTGGCGAAAATGTAAGTTTTAGTTTTGCAGTTAACAGGCCGTTCATGTGAAAGGAGTTGCAGATAATTTTAATTTGAAATGTGTCTGAGTCCATCGGTGTTTTCAACTCTGTTGAGACTGTATGGACGCCTTTGTTTTCGGTTTACATTTTTTAGTAGTCGGTGAAGTCAGCACAAAATGGCATTAGAAGTTCTGTAGCATAAAATTCACAACTGTTATTTAATTCTAATAGTTCAAATGGGCGGTTTTGAGAAACTTGTCAACCTGTTAGAAATATAAAGCGCTTGATTTCACAGACATTCCAACTTACTTTTGTTGACGAAAGTAACATTGCATACATGCTTTTGTTGGAAAGCAGAAATAATATTGAGGAAGCAGCAAGTCGAACATTTTCCTTAATATTATTTAACAATATATTATCCACGTCCTACGTAACGGTTTATTTTGTACCTGACATAGTGTAGTGCTGTAATTGATTTCTGTTTGCACCGCCGGCTGTTGTGGCCGTGCGGTTCTAGGCGCTTCAGTCTAGAACCGCGCGACCGCTACAGTCGCAGGCTCGAATCCTGCCTCGGGCATGGATGTGTGTGATGCCCTTAGGTTAGTTCGGCTTAAGTAGTTCTAAGTTCTGGGGGACTGATGACCTCAGATATTAAGTCCCTTAGTATCAGAGCCATTTGAACCGTTTGTACCATTCTTGTGTTATTTTTTCAAGGTTGGGGCATTAGAGAGTCGACACCTCTTTTCTTCCTCCCATTTATATTATTGAAACTGGAGTTTTCTTATACTATAATTCCACAGTGTAAGTATGATTCAAAAAGACCGTTTACACTGGGCACAGAAGTTGCTTATTAGCTTATGTGCAAACTGTTTCGCACTAAATAGTACAGTACTTCATTTATAGCAGACTTAGCCTCAGTGTTTTCTCCATTGGAGCTTATTGTCTGACATAACTCTCAAAAATTTTACACTGGCAGCTTCCTGCAATGAATGAATGAATGAAACTTTATTGTTGTTTAGCTATTACAGCAATTGACAAAGTCAAGTTACATATATACAAGTTATACAGCATATATACACGGGTTAAAGATCAATATGTGACATAGGTTTTACATAAAATACAATATTTAAAATGAAATAATATGAAAACATTGCATCATAACTGATTCAGATAAAGAAATTATGCTGCACTCTCCAAATCGGTACCACTATGATATTTTACAGTCGTAAAATTCCTGAAGTGAGTGGTATGGATTTGCAGCTAACCAACTGAACAATTTGCCTTTAAATAAATCAAATGGAGCTTCTACCCATTCTAGTGGCAAATTATTAAACATCTTCGTACCCACTACTTCGTAGCTGTTCAATGACTTGGATAATCTGTAGTAAGGTATGTCAAGATTGCTACTATTTCTGATTCCATGAGAGTGTACATCTCTTCTACGCTGGTGTTCTGATAAGTTGCTCTTTTTATGCAGTAGGGCAGTGTAAATATACATGTTTATAACAGTTAATATTTTTAAGTTGATAAACAGTGGTTTGCAGTGGGCCAGTTTATCACTGTTTGTGATAATTCGAATTACTTTCTTCTGAAGTACCAAAATGTCCTGAAGGTGTGAGCTATTGCCCCATATTAAAAGCCCATAGGATATAATACGTTGAAAAAAAAAAAGTAGGCTGACCTTACATAGGCCGCAGGTACATGGTTTATTAAATTCTTTAACAAATACACCACTCTAGACAGCCTTGCACTAATGTATTTAATATGTGGCTCCCAAGTCAATTTACTATCTATAACAATACCTAAGAACTTCACACTATTCTTGAAGTCTTCTACTGGCGAATCTCTCAAACTAAATACAATCTTTTGAGTTTTACTCTCATTAAGCAGGAACCCATTAGCTCGGAACCAGACTGATGCCTGTGGTATTGTGTCGTTTGCCACAGTTTGGAGCATATCAATGTCTGAGCTGATATTGAAAAAAGTGGTATCATCTGCATAGAGAATGGAGTGAGTATTTATGTAGGATGGTAGATCGTTTGTCAGGGTCAACAGAAACATCCGATCTCACGCGTCGGCTTTGACCCGTGACGTAAGGGTGTTGTGGTGTGTGACGTCATTACGGCGCGGAGTTTGGTTTGTGAGTGTGGCGTGTTTTTAGATGTCGTGTTGTTGTTTGTTGTGACCTCTGGTGGTATGTTCATGGCTTTCGTTAGTTTGGTGTGTTGGGCTCAGTTTGCTGTTGCTCAGTGGTGAGTGCTGCGTGCGTCTTTTTGAAGCGGGAATTTGTATCAGTGAGCTAACGGTTTTGTGTGATGTTTAATGTAATGATGATTGCTGTACGTCGGGTGGGTTTGTTATTAAGTGTATTCGGTTGTGGTTTTTTGTTCAGGAATGGATATGAAAGACCAGATTAATAGTTCTCGATTGAGGGCTATGATGGGGGACACAGCTTTAGAGCTGATTAAATTCCTTCAGCTATTTGGCTTAATTGCCGAGGTCGTGAAGTGCGGTGTGTGCCGTGAACCAATGACATTGGTTAAAGTTCCGGCCTCTCGGACCAGGGACGGTTACATGTGGCGCTGGCGCAAAGATGACATATGGCGTTCCATACGGCGCGGTACCTGGTTCGAGAAGTCTAGATTGGGCATGCGTGAGATTGTGCTTGTTACATATTATTTTTGTTATAGATCCCTACAGAGTTTTTGCGCGCATGAGACTGGTGTGAATGAGAGGACTGTTTTAGATTGGTATTCCTTTTGTCGTGAAGTGTGTTAGGAATTTATTAAGTACAGGGGTAACTTGGGGGGGGGCATGGGGTGGTTGTGGAGGTGGACGAGTCACAGTTTGGGAAAAGGAAGTATGGGAGGGGGAAGTCTGTGGCTGGTCTTTGGGTGTGGGGGGGCTGTTGTTCCGGGGGGTGGGGGTTCCGAATGTGTTTTTAGGGTTGTGGAAGAGAGGTCGAAAGCTGAATTAGTGGGTTTAATTGAGGAATATATAGAGCCGGGGTCCACAATAGTTTCTGATGCTTTTTCTTCTTATAGGGCGTTGGGTGAGAGGGGATTTAATCATTTAGTAGTGAACCATAGTTTAGAGTTTAAGAATTATGAGACAGGGGCTTGTACTAATACAATAGAGGGGATGTGGGGGGCGGTTAAGTCAGTTCTTGGGAGGGGGAAGAGGCGCTCTTCCAACCTTCAGTCTCATTTAGATGAGTACTGTTGGCGGAAGAGTGTCCCAAAGGGCTATTGTATTGTTCGGGTTTTCTTAAGGGCTGTGGGTAAAATGTATAGGCCGAAAGTGGTTAGTTAGGGTGGGCTGGGTAGGTGGGTGGGTGGGTGGCTTATTTTGTTGTATAGTGTTTAAGGTGGGGGGAGGGGAGGGGGAGTGTGTTTGTTTTTTGTTTTAGTTGTGGAGGATCTATTTTGTTGAATTTTTTGTTGAGTTGTAGTGTGTGATTGAGATGTTTTTTATGTTGCATTTGTTTTTTGTGGGTTTTTTATTTTGGGGTTGAGGGGGAGGGGGTTGAGGTGTGGGTGGGTTGGGTTTTTCTTTTGGTACAGTATTTTTTCGTTGGTTTTTGTGTGTGTGTGTGTGTGTGTGTGTGTGTGTGTGTGTGTGGTGGCCAATCTAGTTTGTGGGGCTGGAACTTTCTTGTGGTAAGTTCTCATTTTTTTGTTTTTGGCGTATGTGTTGTGTATTGGGGTATAGGGAAGTGTTTCATTGAAATTTGTGGCTGTGAAGGTTGGTATTGGTATTCGTATTGGGAGATGTTTTTGAGCTACATAGGTCAAGGGTAGTGGTCGATCCTAAGTTATGGGATTGGGAGCTGCTGTTGAGCTCTATAGTTGGAGGGAAGTGTTCAATCTCAATGTTTGGTGGAGTATGTTGATTTTTGTAATGGGAGATGGGATCGGGAGCTGCTGTTGAACTATGTAGGTCAAGGGAAGTGTTCGATCCCAATTTATGGGATCGGGAGCTGCTGTAGATATATGTAGGTCAAGGGAAGTGTCCGATTCCAGATAATGTGTTTTGTGGTATTTGGTAAGTTTTGTGATGTCGATTTTTTTTCGTCATCTTGCGTGGTTTTGTATGGCGGTGGGTGGCTAAGTTTGTTTATATTTAGTTTCTCCCCACCCAAAAACCCCCAATTTCCCACGCTTGTCCCGTTAGAGTCATTAGGCTTTTTGTGAAACCTGTGTGTGTATGTTGTTTTTCTATGTATTTTCGTCTTTATGATACGTATGCAACGATTTTATATCCGCCATATTGGAATTGACGTTTATGGTCGTTTCCGCCATATTTGTGACGTCATGGGTCAAAGCCGACAGGTGGGATCGGACGCTTCCGTATTTCCAAATTTTTTCCTTCATAAGCATGAAGCACTTTTTTAATCAGGGAGTCAGTGGCATGGACTGTGGATTTGCCCTCCCTAAAGCCAAATTGTACCGCAGTGATAATGTTATTACATGTCAGATAATCACAGAACTGGGAGTTGATGATGGATTCCAAAACTTTAGATAAAGTAGGTGTCAGGGATATTGGGCGATAGCTAGATGGGCAATTTTTGTCTCCTTTCTTGTAAATGGGCACTACCCTAGATAATTTTAATACTTCTGGGAATACTCCTTCAATTAGACATCTATTTATACATTTAGTAAGAGGATATACTATGTAGCCAGTTATCTTTTTAACATATTACGAGAAATACCATATATATCTTCACTATCAGAGGGTCTAAAGTTATTTACAAGAGTTGAAACAACATCTGGTGTGACCTCTGTTAAAAGGAATTTATTGTTCAGGGTGTATAGTCTACATTATGGTATTTAATGAGATCAGCAACAGTCTCTTGTGGCCTCACAATGCTTTCCCTAATTTGGTTAACAGATTTTATACAGTAGTTATTAAATTCATCTGCTGAAATTACTTCCTCAACTTTCTGCTTGCTTTTCGCCACTGAATTTATTATAGTCCATGCTTTTCTGCATTTATTTTTTGATGACTCAATGCTGACTAGGTTATGTTGTTTTTTGGCCTCATTTAAAGCATACTTATATTCCTTTTGTGCTCTTGAGTACCTTTGTTTAGCCATATCAGTTTTCTGAAGTCTGTAAGAATCTCTATACAACCACCACCTTCTTTTCATATTGGCTAGTTGAGCGGTATACCATGGATTCTTATCCCTATGTCTATTACTGTTACTTTTAGGGTTAACTTTACATTTGTATTGAGGGCAGTTGGTTTCGAATATATTTAAGAAATAATGAAAAAATCTATCAAACAATGTATTGGCAGAGCCCTGAGCATTATTGTTAAACAGATGTGACCAGTCATAATTACTGAGTGAGACCATGAAATTAGACAATTTTTCTTGCGTTATTGGTCTTGTGATGACTATTTTAGGCTCTTTAAACTCCTTATACTCCATGTTAAGCCTATCTGTACCTATTTTTACCCAAACTGAGTCATGGTCCGAGAAATCGAAGACAGCTACATCTGAAGACAGTAACTCTCTATTGACATTTGTAAGTATGTTGTCAAGACAAGCGGACTGTCTTGTGGGTTTGCAGTTCGTAAAAATGAAGTTGAATTGTCGTAACAGGTTTTTAAATTCATTTACAGTATGCACATTTTGTTTACATCAAATGCGGCATTGATGTCACCACCAATCACAATACTATATTTCTTCCACTGAGGACTAAGAAAGAAATTTAGTAAAGTCTCAAGTTTTTCTAAAAATATTAATGGACTTCCATCTGGTGATCTATAAAGAGATACAATAGCAATTTTTAAATGTTCCAGATATACGCCTGTGGCTTCAAAGTGTATCTCACTGCACAAAAATCCTAGATCTAGTTCATTACTACAATTTATTAATCCCTTCTTAATGTAAATTGATACACCACCATGAATATGTTGCTCTCTGCTAAAACTGTTTGCTAAGTGGAAATCATCTAGTACATGAAAAGATATTTCATTTCCTTTACACCAGTGCTCACTTAAGCATAATGCATCAAATAAGTTCTCATTTGCAAATTCGTTTAAAATGATGTGTTTTCCATTTATACTTTCAATATTGAGATAACCTATCTTGAAAGACAAAGTTGGTGAGTGGTTTTTGTTAATGGGGCATTCATCATTACTGCTATATTTCTCTCTAGTGTTACTGACATTTATTATATTATTCTTATCTTTAATCTGGTCATCCAGTGTGAATCTGGGCAAAGCTGTTAATCTCAGCCCTTCTTTGCTACATCTAAAAAAGAGTTTTCCTTAAATCTAAGTGGTATTGACTTAGAGCTCTCGATTTTTGTTATGCCTAACTCATTGGCTAGTTTTGTGATTTCATTACTCACATACTTCTTTCCGAGTTGATTCAGATGGAGACCATGAACAGTGTGAAATCTTGTACCTAAGTTAGTTATGTTTACAAAACAGACATTTTTAAAGTATTTACAAAATTTCTTCATTTACTCTTGTCACTTCAACATTCACACACGACCAGGATGGAAGATCATGCCGAAATGGTATTGAAAAGATGAGGATTTTTGTATTTTGTAGTTCCTGCAGTTTCTTCTTTAATGAGAACAAGAAGTCTTTTCCTTCATTTCTCGCTACGTCATTTGATCCAGCCAGAAAAACTGCCAGTTCCATGGCTTCTGCTGGTGAAGAACCTGCTACATTTTGCACTAGGTTTTATTGTGGCTGAGATATGGTGGCTTGAATTGTTCTCAACTATATCCCTTAATTTCCTTCCTCAACTGTCTGCATATAAATGTATTTTCACAGGCCTAGGTCTGCAATTGCGGCTTGCTTTCTTGTGGTTTTCAGTTTCATTACTTCTACTGACAGTTGACGTAATATTTTTACTGCACCCATTATTCACTTCACTTCTATTGATGTAATATTGTTGCTACACCTATTACTCTCTTCACTTTCATTAACCTTACTTGTGTTAAGCACATTGACTTGTGAGTCTACTTTAATGTTTTTTTCTGTATCAAGAACACTAAATCTGTTTTCCAAGGGTGGAAAGTTTACACAGACTCTACCGCGTTTTGTGACAGGAACAGCCTGCCATTGTCTTTGTAGGTGATCTAATGGCCTACATTGATTGCTTGGTTCTGTGTACACGACACTAACCTCTTCTTGGGAAATTCGTTTAATGAGTTCCTGAGCAGTCGTTGAGTTGACAGCACCCTTGGTCACGTTCCTCCATTTCCTGTTCACCCTATGTCCATTATCCACTGGAATATCCGCGGCATTCGAACCAATCGGGATGAATTGTCGATCCTCTTACGATCCTACTCGCCGGTCATCTTCTGTCTTCAGGAAACAAAGCTGCGTCCCCATGACCGCATTGTTCTCCCTCATTTTCAGTCCGTCCGATATGACCTCCCCTCTGTTGAAGGCACTCCAGCCCATGGAGGACTCATGATTCTGCTCCATGATACTCTCCATTATCACCCACTCCCCTTAAACAGTTCCTTCCAAGCTGTCGCCGTCCGTCTTTCCCTTTCTGGATACACATTCTCTCTTTGTACGGTATACATTCCATCGTCCACACCAATGGCACGAGCTGATCTCCTTCATCTTCTTGATCAGATTCCACCCCCCTATTTGCTGGTTGGGGACTTCAATGCCCACCACCCGCTTTGGGGATCTCCGCATCCTTGTCCACGTGGCTCACTATTGCTAGACGTCTTCCACCAAACGGATCTAGTCTGCCTCAACACTGGGGTCTCCACATTTTTGTCTGCCTCCACGACAAATTTATCTCATTTGGACCTTGCGGTCGGTACTGTTCCGCTAGCTTGGCGCTTCGAATGGTTCGCCCTTGATGATACACACTCGAGTGACCACTTTCCATGTGTTCTTAGACTGCAGCCTCAACTGCCATATATGCGCTCGCAACGCTGGAAATTTGCCCAAGCCGATTGGACACTTTTTTTGTCTCTAGCGACATTCGATGACCGTCGCTTTCCCAGCGTCGACGATGAGGTCACACATGTTACCGACATTATTCTCACAGCTGCGGAACGTTCAATACCACGCACCTCCGAATTGCCCCGGCGCCCCCCAGTTCCTTGGTGGAACGAGGCATGCCGTGACGCAATACGTGAGCGGCGACGTGCTCTTCGCATTTTCCGTCACCATCCAACTTTGGCCAACTGTATCCGATATAAGCAGCTCCGTGCGCGATGCCGTCGCGTCATCCACGATAGCAAGAAGGCAAGCTGGAAATTCTTTATTAGCTCATTTAACACCTTCACTCCCTCGTCGGAAGCTTGGAGTCGGCTTCGACGGTTCTCAGGCGCGCCTAGTTTCTCCCCGGTCTCTGGGCTCACTGTCGCGCATGATACCTTAGTGGACCCCGTCGCAATTTCTAACTCATTGGGTCAGCACTTTGCTGAGATTTCGAGTTCTTCAAATTACCCGCCAGCGTTTCTCCCGAAGAAACGTGCAGCGGAAGTGCGACATCTTTCTTTCACCTCTCAAAATCACGAAAGCTACAATACTGTTTTCTCCATGCGGGAACTCCAACATGCCCTCTCTTCTTCTCGCTCCTCCGCCCCAGGACCGGATGGTATCCATGTCCAAATGTTGCTGCATTTATCAATCCATAGTCTGCGTTACCTCCTTCGCCTTTATAATCGAATTTGGACCGACAGTACCTTTCCCAGGCGATTGCGGGAAGCTATTGTTGTTCCCGTTCCGAAACCTGGAAAGGACAAACATCTCCCCTCTAGTTATCGCCCCATTTCTCTCACGAGTAGTGTCTGTAAGGTTTTGGAGCGTATGGTGAATTACTGTTTAGCTTGGTGGCTGGAATCCCGCAGTTTTTTAACACCAGCCCAATGCGGATTCCAAAAGCATCGTTCTGCAGTTGACCATCTTGTTGCTCTCTCCACTTATATCATGAACAATTTTCTCCGGAAACGCCAAACGGTAGCAATATTTTTTGATCTGGAGAGAGCATACGATACCTGTTGGAGGACAGGCATCCTCCGCACACTGTTCTCTTGGGGCTTTCGGGGCCGGCTGCCCCTTTTTCTTCGCGAATTTATGGCAGAGCGCACATTTAGGGTGCGGGTGAACACTACTCTCTCCCGTACTTTCTCCCAAGAAAACGGGGTACCCCAGGGCTCCGTGCTGAGTGTTGTACTGTTTGCCATCGGCATTAATCCAATTATGGATTGTCTCCTTCCTGATGTCTCGGGCTCCCTCTTTGTGGACGATTTTGCGATCTACTACAGCTCTCAACGGACCAGCCTTCTTGAAAGATGTCTTCTAGGATGTCTCGATCGCCTCCACTCGTGGAGCATCGAAACCGGCTTCCGTTTCTCACCCAGTAAGACCGTTTGTGTTAATTTTTGGCGACGTAGGGAGTTTCTTCCGCCCTCCTTACATCTAGGTCCTGTCAACCTTCCGTTTTCCGACGTCGCTAAATTCTTGGGTCTTATGTTTTACAGAAAACTGTGCTGGTCCTCCCACGTTTCCTATCTTTCGGCTCGCTGTCTGCGTTCCCTTAACACCCTCCGTGTCCTGAATGGTACCTCCTGGGGAGCAGACCGAGTGGTCCTTCTCCGCCTCTATCGCGCCTTAGTGCGCTCGAAATTGGATTATGGAAGCATAGTCTACTCCTCTGCTCGGCCGTCTATTCTTTGGCGTCTCGACTCTATCCACCACCATGGATTACGTTTAGTGTCTGGAGCTTTTTACACCAGCCCTGTGGAAAGCTTTTATGCTGAGACTGCTGAACCTCCGCTGTCCAATCGGCGGGCAATCCTTCTGAGTCGTTATGCTAGCCATCTGTCTTCCATGCCTGCTAATCCAGCCCATGACCTTTTTTTCGACGCCTCCTTTGATGTAGGGTATGCAGGCCGCTCCTCCTCCCTACTACCCCCGGGAGTCCGCTTCCCTCAACTGCTCCATTCTCTTTCCTTCCGCTTTCCTAAAACCTTCTTGACAACTTGGGGTACAGCACCGCCTTGGCTCCGTCCCCGGATCGACTTGCTCCGAGACCTATGTCGATTTCCCAAGGATGGTTCCCCTACACTTGTTTACCGTCGGGCATTTGCTGCTCTATGTGCACAAATGACGGACGCCACATTTATTTACACCGACGGCTCGAAAACATCGTTAGGTGTAGGGAGTGCCTATATTGTTGGCGACACCCCAAATCACTTTCGGCTTCCCGACCAGTGTTCGGTTTATACTGCGGAGCTTTACGCTGTTCTCCAGGCTGTCCACTACATCCGCCGCCATCAGCGGATACAGTACGTAATCTGCTCAGATTCTCTCAGCTCTCTCCTAAGTCTCCAAGCTCTTTACCCTGTGCACCCTCTGGTCCACCGGATTCAGGACTGTCTGCGCTTGCTCCACCTGGGGAGCGTCTCGGTGGCGTTCCTCTGGCTCCCGGGACACGCTGGTATCTGTGGGAATGAGGCGGCCGATATAGCGGCCAAGGCTGCAGTCTCTCTTCCTCGGCCAGCTATTCAGTCGCTTCCCATTACCGATCTACGGAGCGGTTTATGTCGCCAAGTTGCTCATTTATGGCATGCGCATTGGTCAACACTTCCCCATAATAAATTGCGGGAAGTGAAAGCCCTTCCTTGCGCTTGGACCTCTTCCTCCCGAACGCGTCGTCGGGAGGAGGTAATTTTAGCTAGACTCCGGATAGGGCGCTGTCTTTTTAGCCATCGACATCTTTTAAGCGGTGATCCTCCCCCACTCTGTCCCCACTGCTCTCAGCTGTGGACAGTCGGACACCTTTTAATTGAATGCCCCTATTTTAATCCGTTACGCTCCCGTCTACAGCTATCGCCTGATCTATCGTCGATTTTAGCAGATGACACGCGCTCAGCTGACCGCGTTCTCCAGTTTATTAGTGACAGTGAAATGACGTCAGTCATTTGAAGTTTTTTTTTTGGGGACAACCAACCCCTTTCTATAGTGGATTTTTAAGCATTGCTTCTGCCTTTAGTTTCTCAAATTTTATGACTTTGTTCCCATTGCTGCTGGTTTTAAATTTTGTTTTTTTCCTGTTTCCTACATCACGGGCTGGGCGCTAATGACCATAGAAGTTTTCCGCCCTAAAAAAAAAAAAAAAAAAAAAAAAAAAAAGGGTTCGTCCCGATTCGAGATAAAACAGACGTGGCCTGTGGCTGTGTAAACATACCTTGTTCACAAAACTTACATTTTACAGACTAAAACTAACGAGATCATCAAAACATTAACTCTACACCTATACACTGGTTACCCCTGCCATAGGCAACTGATGTGTTGGCACCTCCTCCACTGGTATACGTTTCCACATTCCCCACAAAGCTATACTCAAGAAAAATAGAAAAACGACACACTCTGTGGCTGAAATGCTCACTGTCATTATCCTGTTGCTCTGATGCTGTTCGAACGTGTTCCAATACTTTATTAACCATGATAAATCCTTCCTGTGCATTAATAAAGGAATGCAACGTCTCCAAAAACTCTGGGTTTAACGTAGAGTTCAAATGTGTCACATTCTGCACTGGTAATATCTCCAGAACCGCTTCCGGATAAAACAATGTTTCCTGTGACAAAGTTAAAGCTGTTTCATCCGTATGTGATGCTGGAAGACGGAAATCCTTCCCCACAATCTCACAAACAGCACCATTTATAATTATTGCACTCTCCTGCAGTTGCAACCTCCTTATTTTATCCGCTCTCTGATTGGTATAATAAGTGGCCATCACCCATATTGGTGTAATTACCGAGTATAACCAATGCCTCCCTACCTTCTGGAAGTAGGAATGTGTCGATAACACCTCTTTCTCACAATCTGAGCCATTTGTAATCCCCAGGAACAATCCAACTTCGCATGTACTACTATCTGAAAAAACTGGTCGATTGTGGCAAGTCATCACTCGTCCGTGTGTACAATGCTCCACCTCTGACAGTGATAGTACTCTGTGAGCTTCTTTGTTCGCCGAAATAAAAAGTATGTTTCCCATCCTAATCTGCACCCATTTTCCAATCTCCTTCCATTTCACTGGGTATGAATGAATGGGAATGTGTCGATAACAACTCTGACTACTGAAAAACTGACATCAGTGTAAACTCGCGCCCCATTCGTTCTCACCTGCACCAACGACACATGAAAGAATATTGCTATAGTGGCCCGAGTTACCTCCACTACATGTTCTATATCTGGTGGAAATTGCCTCTTTGCTAATTGTAATCCTCTAAAAAGATCGTCTGACGAGATTAACACTGGACTAAGATGCCCATTTACTGCATGATATACTGCTTCGTGTAACATCGTTACTTCTGTACATGTGTCACTTAATTTGCTAATGCCCTTAGCAACCTGGCAATAGCTAAGTTACCATCCAATACGTTTAATCGTTTCTGCAGCATCTCTAAATTGCTATTTATAATTTCCCATGTCTCTCCCGCGTATTGAGTCTACTCCTCTGCTAAGGTTCGAACGAGCTTGGTGTTATTCAAGGCCCTCGTTTCCAGGCTTTCCCCATGGCTATCATCCAGCACGTCCACATATGTTCTGACCCTGCGAAGAAAAGGAACAAAACATGCCTGTACCACCCGTTTTCCACTACAAGTTATTACATCGTACGACATCCTCAAAAATTCTGAGTAGTTCATTCTGTCCCTATCGAATTATCTGGAGGGGGGGGGGAAACGCAACTATTTTTGGACCCACCAAAACGTGAGAGGGGGGGGGGGGGGGAGACCAGAAAAAACAAAACGCAAATTATCCCTTGATACACAAAATGTAAACATGCCATACAATATTACACTTAAAATAATTTACTCCCTCTGTAACCGTAACGCATACGGAACGTTATGCATCCGCTGTTGTCCTTCTCCCGAGACCACCTCCTGCTTGCTTTGCCCAGCCTCTGCAATCGGGTCACTTCCTTGTAATTGAGGTAATCTGTCCACCATTCCTTTAAAAGGCTTTACTCTACTCACGTGGATAATGGATGTTTTTGTTGGCAGCTGCGAAGTCATCTCCGTGAGCTGGTATGGTCCAGAGTACATCAAGAATTTTTTCGTCTTTCCCTTAGGTGTATGTGGATTCATGATTAATATCCATTGACCTACCCTGTACTGTGGTAAAGGTCCCAACCCCTTATTCGGTTCTTCCTGCCTCTCTAACGCTTTCATATTGGCCTTCTGTACCCTCTTCCAGACTTCCTGTATTGTTCGTGCAAATTCCCTTACTGCGTCCCCTTTAGCTCCTGATTCCGGGCATAGAACATCAAATGGCGATGGTATCTTTCTTCCATAGACCACCTTGAATGGTGACATTCAGACCCCCTAATGTATTATTTTAGTGTTATAACTCGATACCACGTTTGGAAGAAAAATGTCCCAGTTATCGTGGTTTCCATTCACATAACAACTTAGCATTTTCGAAATTGTCCTATGTACTCGCCCCGTTCTCACCTGTGGATGAAATGGACTGGTCAGTAATTTTTAAATTCTCAATAAACGACACCATTGTGACATTAATTCGGACATGAAGTTCGTTCCGTGATCCGTAATTATGGTATCAGGCACACCAAATTTCAATAACCAGTTATTGACTAAAGCTTGTGCTACCGTACTTGCCTGTTGGTCTGGTATTGCGACCATGGCTAGAAACCACGAAAAGTGATCAATTATAGTTAAAACATAATGATTTCCTGCTGGTGTTTTGTTGTATGACCCGCGAATATCTAGCCTGATAATCTCAAATGGTTTCGAAGCCTCTGGTAACCATTGCAATGGAATTCTTTTGCGCGTCACATCTCCTCGCTGTGCACACGGCACACAATTTGCTATGTATTGTTCCACATCCCTTTTTCTAGTGCGCCACCAAAATTGTTCTGCTACTCGTCTTCCTGTTGCTCGATGACCACCATGCCCTGAAAGCACATGATGATGGGCCTGCTTTAAGACTTCCTCTCTCAAACTCTTTGGTACCACTGCCCGTGATCCATGCCTGGTAACTCTACACAACAAATTTTCCTCCACAATGAAATGTGGTTGAGTTCTAAAACCCTGGCACTCCTCATCCTCTGCTTGTGCTGTTTGCCATTCCGCAACGCTCTTACCCATTACTTCTAATGCGTCTAATTTGCGACTTAATGCATCTGCATTCCCGTGTTTCTTCCCTGGCTTATGAATTACTTAAAAGTAAAATTCACTTAATTTTAGAGCCCACCGTGTTAATCGACTAGAGGGATCCTTGAGTCCCAGTAACCATCTCAACGCTGCATGATCTGTCATGACCTTAAACTTCCTAGCATAAAGGTAACAACGAAAATACATTACTCTATATATTACAGCCAACATCTCCTTTTTCGTAGTGGAATAATTCCGCTCTGCCCTATTTAACTGTCTTAAAAGCATATGCCACCGGATGCTCCTGTCCGTTCACCATTTGCCCCAAAACACATCCTACTGTGCCATTTGAAGCGTCACATGATAAGATGAAGTCTTCTTCAAAATTCAGAAACACCAACACCGCACCAGAAACTAATCTCATCTTTAATTCATTGAAAGCTTCCCAACATTCCTCCGTCCACTGAAATTTAACCCCTTTCTTTAAAGGCTTTGTTGTTAATGGCTCAGCTAATTTAACAGAATCTTTTACAAATTTACGATAATATGAACATAACCCAATATACAATTGTAACTGCTTCATTGTATGTGGTGTTGGAAAATTTTGAACCATCTCTGTTAACCGAGGATCGCTTTGAACCCCTTGTTCACTAATTACATGACCTAAATATTTGACCTGTGTCTGCACATAATTACATTTTTCTAAACTTAATAGTAACTGTGCCGACCTCAATCTTCTAAAGACTTCTCTAAAACGCGATACATGTTCTGGTGTATCCTTCGAAAATGCTATAATGTCATCTAGGTAAACCATACATGTCTTTTGTTTCAATCTGCTTAAACTCCCATCTAATAATCGCTGAGAAGTTGCCGGTGCGTTCTTCAACCGGAACGGCATACGTGTATACTGATAGTGTCCCCCAGGAACAGTAAAAGCTGTCTTTGCCCTATCCTCTGGCACTACTTCCAACTGATGGTATCCACTCCGTAAATCCATCGTCGTAAAATACTTACATTGGCCCAGATTGTCCAATGTGTCTGTGATGTTCGGAATTGGGTATGCGTCCGAAATGGTTTTCGCATTCAGAAACCTATAATCACAACAAAACCTATATTTCCTTGTACCATCCACTGACTTCTTAGGTACGAGAACTACATTGCTTGAATATGGAATAGCGCTATGCTCTATGATTCCATCCCGTAGTTGTAATTCTATAAACTCCTCTAGAAGCGGTTGCACATGACGTTCTATCCTATATGGTTTCCTAAACACGGGTGTATTATCTTCCGTTGATATGTAATGCTTTGTAATCGGTGTTGCTGGTAACCTACCCTCCGTTCTGAATAAATCACTAAATGTCAATAATAATTCCTCCAACACGACTCTCTTGTCTCATTGCAAATGCTGTAATTTTCCCCTTAATTGCTTATGGCTTGTCTCTAAATCCTCCCTATCGAGGTTATCATCAAAAACCCCCACCATGGCCAATAACAACCCTTTCGACTTACAGGAACTCTATAATCTCCTTCCACATAACTTGCGTGAGCTAAACTCCTCATTACTTGAGAGTGGCTCCACCATATACAGCGTCTCCTTTGGTAAGTCCGTATTTATCGAAACCCAAACTACCTTCCCTTTACCTGCCGGTATGTTATCCTGCTGATTGACCTTTTATGAATCCATTCACAGTTTAGCTGGTGTCTCCTTCATGTGAAGTGTGCCTTGCGACGTTTGTCCATTTGCAACCGTTTCCCCTATGCGAAACATTGTTCGTCCAAGTTCCACTGTTTGTTGCCAAAGATTTGTCTTCCCACAATGTTTGTCGAGGAAGTCCAGTCCGAGAATCACCGAATATCCCTCACCTACATGTGGCAACACCTCTACCTGCTCACTAAATTTAGTTCCTGCGATCATGAATTGAAGTACCATCGTATCCAATGACTCCACTTTATTATCTCCCACCCCACATAGCCTGTAACGTGGTGGCTCAAGCCTTCTCCTGCTAACCAGGTCTAGACTAATAACAGACATGTGTACCCCTGTGTCACCAGAAACCTTTGTTCCCTTCCGTTCACCAAGCCTAATAAGCAGCATTCCATCTGTACACCTACAAGTGTATTACCTAATTTCACTCTGACTACTCTCTGACGGTTGAAGCAATCCCGTTCTTGTTTAATGGCTGCTGCTGTCGAGGTTCCCTCCTACTTTTGCTCCTGCAGTTCACTGCCCTGTGACCCATTTTTCCACATGAGTAATAACACAACTGCTGCTGACATTGCCTCCTAATGCACCCTACCTGGCCACAACCAAAACACTTAATTTCCGCTGCCAGGACTTTATGCTCCACCCTTTGCTTCGTCGCATAATCTACCTCCTCTAAGTATGTGGCAATCCTTAAAGCAACTGCAAGATCACTGGTATTCTCCAATTTCACCCGATGTGACATCTCCGGTGGTACTCCCCGCAAAAACATATCTAACACCCTGGTCCTGGCCTCTTGTAACAGCACTTTATTAGTTTCCCCATTCTGTGACAGTTCGAACATTTGTACATTCAGTTTTCGAATCCTGTCTGAGAAAACCTCCACAGTCTCATTTCTCCTCATAACTAATGCACTTAATTTTTCCTGAAAAAACCTGGTACTATTCTGTTTTTGGTACCTCAAGCTCTGAAAACGTCCCCACCTTGTTCAATGTTTCATCGTACAATATGTGCAACTTGGCAGCCCCTATCAAGCGTAACTTCGCCACCCTCAACATTGCAACATCTCACCATCCATTGGCCTCAACCATTGTGATAACGTCATTAAGGAATACTGACACATCCTTCATTGCTTTACCCAAAAAGGGGTTAATCAATGCTGCCGACTACCGGGGCAAACAGTCTGTGACACTCCACAACCTGTAATTTACTTTCACCCGACGTCCCTTCCCCTACTCGCAATGCTTCAAATCTCTATGCTAATTCTTTATATTTTTGTTTGTCACTTATCCTCGCCTCTGACAATACCCCAATTTGCCCTGTTAGAGTGGCTACAGCTTCCGCTGTAGTCACTGACCGTGTTTCCACCATTCTTGCTTATAGCTCCACAGTTGCCATTAATTTCACTCTGCTACTCCTTAAACTTAGTTCTCGTGGCGAATCATCGCCCATCTACATTCTGACCAATTGCGTACCAAATGACCAAATCTGTTACAAATAAAACAATTCTTTGGCACCCACTTTGTACATGGTAATCCGTGACCTGACAGATTACAAAACTTACATTGCTTAGGCGCTGTGTTATCATGTCCCATATTTCCCCTGAATCCAGATAAATCTACAGGCCCCTTACAAAAGACACCTGTAAAAAGTCTATCCTAATTAACAAAAGAGTGACACACAAACCATAAGTGAAACATCACTCACCCATCCACATCGTGCTCGTGTCCAGGTGAACAGTGCCGCTTTCCTCCCTATACTGGTGTGGATGAACACCTGCCGAATGACAGGACGTAACAAGATATTCGTGACCACGCTTCACAAACGCAACCAGACACCTCAGCTACCCCTCTACACAGGCACACCTCAGCGGTACTTGCTGGACATAAGATGTGGGAGTGGAAATCTGGTACCAGTGTTGTAACCGGCACCACTTCTGACATCACTATTGTGGGGTCGGGAGATCGAACCCGAGACTTCAGATGACAGAGCTGAAGCTGGGACCTACTGCGCTGTATTTTGTCAGGAGGCCGAGCAAGTTCAAGAGCGTCAAGGGGCAGTGCAGAGTGATACAGTGGTATTCGGTAACATTTTTTTATTCCGATAATTTACAGTACCCAGTGGGTGAAGCGTTGTGTCGGCGTGCTGTCCGTGCACTGTATCGCGAGTCTAGCCGGCTCAGCAGACACCTAATATGCCGACCCGCTGCTGCTGTCACTGAGGCCGCCCTCCTGGAAGTCGGCCCTGCTCTCCTAGTCGCCGCCCGCTGATGCTTTGCGACTTGCGCTGCTCCATTGCCCACGATTCCGGAGACTGCTACAGTCCCTGGACCTCGCCGCCCTCCACCCCATTTGGCTCGCTCTGTCCGACAGTGGGGCGAAGGTGGGTGTACTGGTCACCTGTGGCTCGAGGGCCACCGCTGTTCTCAGGACGGGACCAGACTCGAACCCGCGCCCTCCTGGATGCTGTACCGCAACTTGCCACTAGTGGTGCTTGCCAGATGGCAACACCCGCTGCCATCTCTGGCACTGTCGTAGCGCTGCTATGCGTCCTGCAACGTTCGCCTCTCCCAGAGCCCAGTACGCCAGGTGGAAAGCGAATGTGGCCCGTTGACTCGAGTGGACCCGCTGCAGACCGCTGTCACTGCCCACCTTCAGGCAGACTGAGCTATCTCCTAGTTCCAGGCCGCCGGTCCATCCTGCTCCGGTGTTGTGTCCCCAGAGGCGGAATATAGCCCAAACAAGTACATAGAAACAAAAACAAGTTTATGCGGAATACTTGTAACAGTGCTGCCAGACTTGCCCCTATAAGCATAGACCAGCACAGGCCTGTTCCGACACTCGACTGACCTAGCACACTCTGTCCCAAGCTAAAATTGCCTCTCTATTTATGTTGGTTTCTCCCTCGCTTCTGACGTAGTGTCAGAAAGAGACAGAAACTGTGGCAGGGATAAATTCCCATACGTAAGCCACTTACAAATCGCCACTCTTGGCTCTGGCCTAGTGCCCCGCCTCATACATCGCAAGAACTTAAATCAACGCTAAAGTTTCCTGCCTCGTTGGTGCTCCACTCAAAACAAATCGTGCGTGCAATACCGCCATCGCAGCTCCGCGCCCGCTAGTGCCATGTTTATCTTGCATGGCCTACTGGCTGTCGACTGTTACCACACTCTGCCAGCGGCCCCAGATTTCATCACCCAAAAGTGCCTTTATTGAAGTTTGATAAGATTTCCCTTTCCCTTGATTAGCACTGACACTAGCGCAGCAGCCTGTAGGTGGCAGGAACTATGCAGGGATGAAGAGACTTGCAAAATATAGACTAGTGTCGAGGGTTTAAAGAATTCGTCGACATAGTCCGTATCGACTCAGGCAGGCTAGGAAAAAGTCTTACCTTCGTAGTCTCATATGTTATTAAATTTAGCACATGTTAAAATGAAGGACTAAGTAAGGAACACACATTTGTTTGGTTTCTCCAAGAAAATTTCAGCTCCGAGATACTGCCCTCCAAAGATGACACTGCGTATACTGTTTTGAAGATGTGAATTCTGGAAAAAAATTTTAAAATGGTGTATCTCTGGAACAGTTCTAGATGTTTTCTTTTTTTTTATTTGAAAGGTAACTGCTTTATGATTACAAAGAAATCCTCCATTTGGACTTATCTGTCAAAGTTGTTTTACTGTAGCGTTCTGAACTTTTTAAAAATAATTTATGGATTTTTTTTTCTCGAAAATGCCAATCCATAAAATTAAGATTTTTTTTCTGTTGATTAGTACCTTATAGTTCTACATTTTCTGAAAAGAAAAGCTTACACTTTTAGGTTGAACAGGTTTTATAGACAAATGAGATTTTTGCCACACATAAAAACTGTTTTGTTGCTACATTATCACGTTATAGGCTTACAAAAATCAAAACCTAGCCTTATTTAATATAATTTTGGATTTGAAAAATGAGTAATAGACTGATTTTTCAACCATTTTAAATGGTTCCAAAATATATGTGAAAGGCCGAAAGACTTAAAGGTTTCAATTTATACAACTTCTTTGCACTCTGTTTTGTACTGAAATTAGCCAGTCAATGAACTAAAAATTTGTTCCACTGCTTCAGTATCTTCCTTTGATATAGTGTGATGCCTTCCTGTTGAGCCAATATGAACTGGACTACTTGCAATTTTCAAAACATTGTGGACAGGAAGTGAGCACTGATGGCGTTGTTTCTGTCCTTCAGCTGGAAACCTATATCCAGCAGCTGGCCCATGTGGTATCATGAAGTTCACTACAATTTCGTTTAACTCATAATTGGTGCCTATAATCTCTGCAATCCACCAATCACAGTTATACATACATGCATAAACATCCCCCTTCTCAGGTTGTGACTCTGAATGTTATCCTGCTGTTCCTGAGGTGTAGGCTGAATGAACGAAATTTCTTCTTTCTTGCTCTTTAAAGTGCGTGCAATATGAGTTTTCCCATCACTTTGAGTCCAAAAATATTTCTTCTAAATTCCTTTCACAGGAGTTGTTTGTTTGCACCATTCTTCTTTTTTCTGCTCACGGAATTCTTCGATTTCCTCGTTGGACAAAAGAATGTGTAATATTTCACGACTCTCATAAAATCCTCAGCATTTTGCATTGCAGTTGTATTTGGTCAGAAAAGGCCCCTTCCCGTGACCAGTAGCTCTGTATACGCGGTCAGTTGGCACAAACGACTTACTCAATTCAAACAGCTGGTAACAATTTTTAAAATGAATAGGGCAACCATCAGAAATAATGATGATCTTTTCTGCCCCTGTTTGCAGTTGAAGAATTTTACACATTGTTAGCAAAGCTTGTGCTGAGCCATGTCATGTGTCATCACTTACAACTGAACACTTGTGATGTTGTTTTCAAAATATATCACTCTTGTAAAAATTTAAACCTAGTCATTACTCCAATGATACCCTTGTATTTCTTGTGAGAGAGTTACAGACCTGTTCTCAGCAAAATCACAGCAAAGCATTAAACATAGTCCTTCACCCTGTACACACACTATCACATCTGCAATGTGTTGTTGTTATTGCAATTTCTTGAAATGCTGGTGTGTCACTGCTTTCACTAACCATTTACCAAGTACATCAAGGAAACTGTCAAAGGCAACAGTTTTCTTATTAGTTTATTTTCGTCCCATGTCGCATGTGTAATTTCTGCAGAGCTATTTGCTACATCTTCCAGGCCAAGTGTCTGTAAAGACAGTCCTCCCTTTCCAGGGCAGTCACCACATTCTTGAAACAGACAAGTCTCTCGCTTTATGTCACAGACTACTAATGACATCACACGCCCAAACAAGGGTCGTATGCCACACGCTCCAGTAAGTTCTTCAAAGTTACGACACAAAGTTCAAAATTGTCACAGTTCATGCACAACCAGACATCTGTAGGTGGGTGCGGAATTACTCACTTAGGTCGTAGTGCATAAAATTTTGATCTTCCAATACGTGAAGTTGTATAGTTGCTCTTATAAATTGCAAAAGTTTCTTTAATACTGCGAGTCACTTTCACAACTTTTTGACCTTCAGCTGTTACAGTAATAGTGTCTTTTTTGTTGGAGCTCTGGTGAGAACAGTCCCATTTATCTTCCAGATAAAATGACTGCACTATTTGAACTTGAGCTGCTTCTACAGGATGACCATAATAGTGATGTGGCCTTCCAAAGACTCCTTTTTGCAGGCCTCACATTTCTTGATTTGTCTACCACGTACTTTGATACTGATGGAAAGTGGTTCAAAATTGTTTTCTTTGAAAATGCCTCTGGAATAATAGTTAAAACTTGTACCTTTTCACTGTGGGATGCACAGTAATCAACAGCTGAATTGAGATTTGTGAAAAATTCCTGGGAAGAGGTTCAAGAGTGCTTTGCTTCATTTTCTTCGGAAAATGGAATTTCTACTTTGAAATGTGTGGTTAGTTTTGCTGTAGTGTATTCATCCATAGGTTTAGTAATTTCTCTGCACTTTCTTGATGCATAGAGCTTATTGATCGACTTCACTGACCATGGTTTCTTAACAGGATTAACACCTATCTCTGTAGTTGACTGATTGAGGATATTTAAATTCTTCCTCTGTTTATGCAAAATCTGCATCATCTGCACCATGGGAGGCTGCACCTTGTTCAGATACTATCATCGTTGTTATTGTGCCATACATTTAGAACACACAAAGTCGTCGCTGGAAATATCTTCACTTTGAAACAGGGCCTTAAAATGAGAACACTTCTTCCCAACATGAAGAAAGTCCTTCCCCCTCCCCCCCCCCCCCCATTCTTTTCATATACATCACTCTGTTATGTATCTCTAAATAGTCAGCAGACTTCACCCTTCTGTGGTCCCAGTCAGAATACATTTCAAACAGTCCTTTCACTAAACACACTGCAACTGTGTCAACTGGCAAATTCCTCACGAAAACATAGAACTCACTGGATGGTCTCAGATTTCTTAGAAGCCTCTTCAGTAAACAAATTAGCACTGAACAACTACAATACAGCAACCTTCAATGAACAACCACAACAAAGAAAGTGACAAGAAACTACAACAAAGTGTAAGAAATATCTGCAACAATGAAAGAGAGTAGAAATACATGCAACAAAGAAAGTGATAAGAAATAACTGCAACAAAGACAATAGAAATAAACATTGTAACACATAAATTAGTAAGAAACAACTTCAGTGAAGACATACATTACCCTTGAAAGTAAAAAAAAAAATTTTTTTAAATAAAACCTGTCCAACTTAAAAGTGGAAGCTCTCCTTTACAGAGAATATAGTACTACATTGTACAAATCACCGGGAAAAAAAATCTAACTTTTCTGGAGTGGCATTTTTGGAAAAATTTTTTTCCTGTAAATTATTAAACAAAATTCAGAAGGCAACAGTAAAAGAACTTCAGCAGATATGTCCAAACAGAGGGTACCATTGTAATAATGAAGGAATTATCTTTCAAGTAAAAAAAACCCTAACAGAATATCTAGAACTGGTACAGAGATACAGCATTTTAAAATTTTTTCCAAAATTCTCACCTTCAAAATAGTGCTCTCCGCGCCATCGTTTTAGGCCTGTATCTCGGGCAGGAATTTTTTTGGAGAAAATAAAAACATACATGTTTCATACTTTCTCCTATTATTTCTCGTTCGATCTGCCAGATACATTTTATAAAGAACAGATAAGATTAATATAAATCACAATAAACATTTGGAACTTACAATGTGGAAACAAATTGTATCAGTTATTACATTACAATTATGTCAGGGAAACTACATTATTACATTAAGTGGAACAAAAATCACATAATTGAAGACAATTAATTACATAGTAACATTAAGATCATGGAGCCATTTCCTGGCATTTCAGAGAGCCGTCTCTGAAACCATGAATGTTACAAACCAGAAGATGGTCCATTTTCTGTACCTCGCCACAGTTACAACTTTCTCCTGAATTTTATCGTATGCTAAATTCAATAACATTCGAGACCATGAAAGTAACCCCCTGCCTGAAGTGATACGGATTATGCCAGTCTTTGAAATGAAGACAATAACACAATAACACAAATGAACATCGATACTGTAAGAGGCAGATTGTCATAGATCCCCTCTGAAATAAATTCATGTATGTTTGTGAGTGGAAGATGCATCTGAAAAATTCGGTTAATGGTTTTGAAAAATAAAGGAAACATAACGTACAAAGTAATCTCCATTAGCTACAACACACTACTGGCATAGGTTGTAAAGCTGTTGGAAACTGTGAGCAGACACTACTTGTGGAATTGCTTGAAGCACCAGGATACGAGACCTGGTGCTACCAGTGAGTTCGGCATTTTGCCTGCCTCCGAAAAACAGCCAGCTGACAAAATCTAATATTTAGACCATGTTGATCGACTTTTCTGAGGGCGAGGGCTCGATCCGTCGCAAATATCTACCCGTGGATCAAAATAATAAAATAAGAGAAATCAGAGCTTGCATGTAAAAATTTAAGAGTTTGTTTTTCCAAGTTCTATTCGAGAATGGAACAGTAGAGAAATAGCTCTATGGTGGTCTGTCGAATCCTTTGCTTGACGCCTTATTGTGGATTGCAGAGTGATCGTGTGGATGCAGATGTGGAGCTAAGTTTGCTGACTGCCCAGGACCAGTGAAGGACGATTTGTTATTGCAGAAACTTGGAATTTACAAAATACCTCGCAAATGTGATGGGCTTACGTAGGCCGGACAATCCACATTGTGTAAGTACATTGCACTGAACACTGACAAGGTACTTTAGTTTTGCAATGAACTTATTCTGCTATTGCTAAACATTTTATCTCCAATGGGAATTCAATGGAGCATGACAAAATAATCATTTTGACCAAAGCAACATCTTTGTAGAACTCCATTACAGGGCTATTACAAATGATTGAAGCGATTTCATAAATTCACTGTAGCTCCGTTCATTGACATATTGTTACGACACACTACAGATACATAGAAAAACTCATAAAGTTTTGTTCGGCTGAAGCCGCACTTCAGGTTTCTGCCGCCAGAGCGCTCGAGAGCGCAGTGAGACAATATGGCGACAGGAGCCGAGAAAGCGTATGTCGTGCTTGAATTGCACTCACATCAGTCAGTCATAACAGTTCAACGACACTTCAGGACAAAGTTCAACAAAGATCCACCAACTGCTAACTCCATTCGGCGATGGTATGCGCAGTTTAAAGCTTCTGGATGCCTCTGTAAGGGGAAATCAACAGGTCGGCCTGCAGTGAGCGAAGAAACGGTTGAACGCGTGCGGGCAAGTTTCACGCGTAGCCCGCGGAAGTCGACGAATAAAGCAAGCAGGGAGCTAAACGAACCACAGCCGATGGTTTGGAAAATCTTACAGAAAAGGCTAAAGCAGAAGCCTTACCGTTTACAATTGCTACAAGCCCTGACTCCCGATGACAAAGTCAAACGCTTTGAATTTTCGGCGCGGTTGCAACAGCTGATGGAAGAGGATGCGTTCAGTGCGAAACTTGTTTTCAGTGATCAAGCAACATTTTTTCTTAATGGTGAAGTGAACAGACACAATGTGCGAATCTGGGCGGTAGAGAATCCTCACGCATTCGTGCAGCAAATTCGCAATTCACCAAAAGTTAACGTGTTTTGTACAATCTCACGGTTTAAATTTTACGGCCCCTTTTTCTTCTGCGAAAAAAACGTTGCAGGACACGTGTATCTGGACATGCTGGAAAATTGGGTCATGCCACAACTGGAGACCGACAGCGCCGACTTCATCTTTCAACAGGATGGTTCTCCACCGCAATTCCATCATGGCTTTTCTTAAACAGGAGATTGGAAAACCGATGGATCGGTCGTGGTGGAGATCATGATCAGCAATTCATGTCATGGCCTCCACGCTCTCCCGATTTAACCCCATGCGATTTCTTTCTGTGGGGTTATGTGAAAGATTCAGTGTTTAAACATCTTCTACCAAGAATCGTGCCAGAACTGCGAGCTCGCATCAACGATGCTTTCGAACTCATTGATGGGGACATGCTGCGCCCAGTGTGGGAGGAACTTGATTATCGGCTTGATGTCTGCCGAATCACTAAAGGGGCACATATCGAACCTTTGTGAATGCCTAAAAAAACGTTTTGAGTTTTTGTATGTGTGTGCAAAGCATTGTGAAAATCTCAAATAATAAAGTTACTGTAGAGCTGTGAAATCGCTTCAATCATTGGTAATAGCCCTGTACTAATGAATGCACGGAAATTTGCACGGTAGCAAATCTGACTAATTGTGATAGTGGGTACCAGTTGGATAATGAGTGGAACACTATTGTTTCCACAATTTGTTCCAAATGAGGATGACAGAGTATTCCAATGACCACGGTGAGTGACTACCCTGATGCAGCTGAGTTCCTTAATTCCACGAGCGAGGGCAGGCCTCTGTCACTAAGATTTTACCCCTTGTGCAAAATACACACAGCTCACTAATAACCCCCCCCCCCCCCCCCTCCTGCAGGTTCGGGGGTAAGAATAGGCCCGCGGTATTCCTGCCTGTCGTAAGAGGCGACTAAAAGGAGTCTCAAAACTTTCGGCCTTATGTGATGATCCCCTGTTGGGTTTGACCTCCATCTCTCAAAATTTTTCCGAAGAGCGAGCCGATTGGGGAAGGCGCCTTACTTGGTGCATTGTGTCGATCTTGCGATCAGACCTTTCGCCAGCTTATTTGTCGCTGAATTGCAATCCTGCCCACTCTCCATCTCTTGGGCATGACTATGGTCCTGCGTGCGGATTACACCTTGCACTGTGCGGTGCCTCTTTCTGCACTGACAGCGACCGTGGACCACATGTTACCTAACATCCAGCACGGTAGCCAGTCCGTTGTGGTGGGGCCGCCATGTACCCTGTTGGTTGTAGCCCCCTGACAACATAGGGATCGCTCTACTGATGCCTGCGCCGTTAACTCCCCACGTATGCCAAGGAGTAGATGCCTATCCTCCTGGGGTATCGGGACTCCCGGCAATGGCCATCCTGCCAGGTGGCTCTTGCTGTGGCTGGGTGGCGCCCGTGGGTAGGGCCCTTGGTCGGAGTAGGTGGCATCTTGGTGGATGACCCGCAATGAAGCGTGATACATCATCTCTCGCTGATGGCCAGCCGCCAGCAGTCTCTAAGCGTTCTCAGGCTCAATTTAACGCTCAGAAGTACGATCCGAAAACATTCCCCTCCCTGGCCACACCGTAGGAGGAACCTAAGTCTCAGGATGGCAGTAGCAGTTATTCGCCCCGATTCTTAGTTTGTACGAGAGCTGATGGGGGGTCTTTTCTCTCCACAAAGCCTCAGTTCTTCATCGAGCATTGAGAGGACAAGTTGGGGAGGTGGAGGGCTTGTCCGAAATGCGCTCTGGGTCAGTCCTGATACAAACGGCATCCTCTGCCCAGTCACGACGGTTACTTGCTTGTGACAAGTTGGGGGATGTTGCCGTTACCATCACACCCCATAAGAGTTAAAATATGGCCCAGGGAGTTATTTACCATAAGGACCTTCTTTTGCAGTCTGGTGACGAGCTGCGCGCCAATTTAGAGCGCCGAGGTGTACATTTCGTCTGGTGCGTTCATCGGGGTCCGAAGGAAATTCAGATTGCTACCGGTGCCTTCATATTGGCCTTCGAGGGTGATACATTACCGGAAAAGGTCAAGGTGATGGTCTACCGATGTGATGTAAAGCCCTATATCCCTCCCCCAATGCAGTGCTTTAAGTGCTGGAAGTTCGGCCATGTGTCTTCCCGCTGCACTTTCAGTGCCACATGCCGAGACTGCAGACGACCATCACATCCCAATACTCCATGTGCCCCGCCTCCCATCTGTGTCAACTGCGGGGAGCACCATTCACTTTGCTCGCCAGACTGCAGAATCTACCAGAAAGAACGCAAAATCATCGAATATAAGACCCTGGACCGACTGACCTATACTGAGGCCAAAAGGAAATACGACCTACTCCATCCTGTGAGAATGACATCTTCCTATGCCACTGCTACAACACCTGTGCTAGCCCCATCAGTTTCTCGAATTCTGGCCGGATCGATGAGTAGTACAACTTCTTCGGCTTCTCACGCTCGCAAAGGGTCCCTTGGGTCCCTCGCTTCCCAGGTTTCCACCAGCGGGAAGGCTGACGACCGACAGTGGCGTAAGTGCCCACAATCAGCTGGTCGTAGGGCTTCGCAATCCTCCTCCGTCCCAGAGACTGCATTGGTGAAGCCTTCCCAGCCAGTGAAATCCAAGGAGCAGCGTGAGAAACCCAAGAAGAGCAGCTCTAAGCCCAAGGAACTCGCGGTGGGAACCACCCCACCGCAACCTTCCAGCTCTGCGTCTGAGGACGAGGTGGAGATTCTGGCGTCTGCTGGGGACCTCGATCTCGCCGGTCCCTCAGACACCATGGATAGCACTAGCACAGTTGCTCAATCAGAGGCAGCAGGTGACTCTGTGGTGTAATCTGGCTTCCCAGTCCCGGCACGCCTTTCTCAGCCATGGACAATATCATCCTCCAGTGGAACTGCAGCAGTTTCTTCCACCATCTAGCTGTGCTCCGACAACTTATTAGCCTTCCCCCTGTCTTCTGCATTGCTCTTAAGGAAACTTGGTTTCCAGCGATGCAAACCCCCGCCCTCCATAGCTATCGGGGTTGTTATAAGAACCGGGCTGCTTATGAAAGGGTGTCTGGTGGCGTCTGTGTCTATGTCCTTAACTCTCTTCGCAGCGAGTCTGTCCCTCTACAGACCCCTTTAGAGGCTGCCGCTGTTCGGGTGTGGATGCCACAGGCTGTTACAGTCTGCAGTCTTTACCTTCCACCGGATGGTGATGTCTCGCAGCATGTCCTGGCTGTGCTGATAGCCCAATTGCCGCCTCCTTTCTTGTTACTGGGCGACTTCAACGCCCATAACCCTCTGTGGGGTGGGTCAGTGGCAACAGGTCGAGGCGCCACCGTTGAGCATTTATTGGCGCAACTTGATCTTTCGCTTTTAAATGATGGTGCCTTCACACACTTCAGTGTGGCACATGGCACATACTCCGCCATTGACCTTTCGATCTGCAGCCCTAGCCTCTTACCTTCTGTCTGATGGAGTGTGCATGACGACCTGTGTGGTAGTGATCACTTTCCGATGTTTCTGTCACTGCCACGGCGTCACTCTTCTGGGCGCCCCTGCAGATGGGCTATGAATAAGGCTGACTGGGACTTGTTCTCCTCCATTGCCGCTATTGAGCCTCTCTTTAATGACGACATTGATGCGATGGTTCACTCAGTCACCATCAGCATTGTTACTGCCACAGAATCTGCTATTCCCCATTCTTCTGGGTCCCCTTGGCGGAGGACTGTGCCTTGGTAGTCGCCTGAGATCGCTGAAGCGATTAAAGATCGCTGGCGGGCACTCCAGCGTCACAAGCGACATCCCTCCATAGAACACCTCATCGCCTTCAAACGGCTGCGTGCGCAGGCCCGCTGCCTTACCCGCCAACGCAAGCAGGAGTGCTGGGAGCGGTATGTTTCCACCATTGGCATCCATGTCTCTCCATCTGGGCCAAGATTCGACGCCTCTATTGCTATCGAACTCCTGTCAGCGTCCCAGCGCTCTCACTGAATGGAGCAGTTTGTCCAGACTCTGACGTCATTGCAAACCGCTTGGCAGAGCATTTTGCTCTTAGTTCCACTTTGACGAATTACCCCCTGGCCTTCTGCTCCATTAAAGAGCGGATGGAAGGTCGGAGCCTATCGTTTCGCACCCACCATCCAGAATCGTATAATGTTCCATTCAGTGAATGGGAATTTCGCAGTACCCTAGCCACTTGCCCTTATACCGCTCCTGGGCCCGATCGCATCCACTGTCAGATGCTGAAATGCCTTCCACTGGACTGCCAGCGATGGCTCCTCGACCTTTACAACCGTCTATGGGTCGAGGGTGAGTTTCCGTCGCGATGGCGGGAAAGTATTGTTATCCCCATTCTGAAACCTGGCAAGAACCCTTTGGAGGTGGACAGCTACCGTCCCGTTAGCCTCACCAACGTTCTTTGCAAGTTGTTTGAATGGATGGTGAGCTGGCGCTTGAATTGGGTACTGGAGTCTCGGGGCCTTCTGGCTCCGTCTCAGGGTGGGTTCCGTAAAGGCCGCTCCTCCGCCGACAATCTGGTGAGCCTGGAGTCGGCCATCCGTACTGCCTTTGCCCGCCGTCAGCACCTGGTCGCTGTCTTTTTCGACATGCGGAAGGCGTACGATACGACATGGCGTCATCGTATCCTTTCTACGCTTCATGGATGGGGTCATCGGGGCCCTCTGCTAATCTTTATTCGAAATTTTCTGTTGCATCGTACCTTCCGCATGCAAGTCGCAACCTCCCATAGTTCCTCCAGAGTTCTGGAGAACGGTGTGCCACAGGGATCTGTTTTAAGTGTCTGCCTGTTTTTAATAGCCATTAACAGGCTGCTGCGGCAGTGGGAACGTCTGTCTCAGCGTCCTTGTATGCTGACGACTTCTGCCTTTACTACAGCTCTATTGGCATTGCAGCTGCTGAATGTCAGCTACAGGGCACTATCTGTAAGGCGTAGTCTTGGGCTGTAGCTCATGGGTTCCAGTTTTCGGCAGCCAAGACCTGCGTTCTGCATTTCTGCCGGCGACGCACTGTACACCCGGAGCCGTGGCTTTATCTTGACGGTGAACTCCTTGCAGTGGTGGAGTCACATCGGTTTTTGGGGGTGGTTTTTGATGCTAGGTTGACTTGGCTGCCTCATATTCGGCAGCTTAAACAGATGTGTTGGCGGCATCTAAATGCTCTGCGATGCTTGAGCCACGCCCACTGGGGCGCCGACCGATCTACCCTGTTACGGCTCTACCAGGCGTTATCCAGTCGCGTCTGGATTATGGGAGCCTGGCTTATGGCTCAGCATCCCCATCTGCGTTGCGGGTCCTGGACCCAATCCTCCACAGCGGGATAACGCCTTGCAACTGGTGGACAGGATACTTGTGGAGGCGGGTGTCCCTCCACTGTGGTTACAGTGCCAACGTTTGCTGGCCGCTTATGCTGCCCATGTTTTCAGCTTGCTCGGGCATCCTAACTATCGTCTACTATTCCCACAGTCGCAACGTCCATCTTCCAGAACGTCGGCCCAGGGCTGGATGTACGATCGCGGTCCGCGTCCGAGAGCTTCTCTCCGGGCTTGGGGCTTTACATCTTCCGCCTCCTTTCCGGGCACGTCTGCGTACACCCCCGTAGTGTGTGCCTTGCCCTCGCCTTCAGCTGGAATTGGCACAGGGCCCGAAGGACTCAGTCCCTCCGGAGGCCTTCCACCGCCGCTTTCTTTCCATCCTCGCAACGTATCAGGGCTCTGGGAGTGTTTACACTGACGGCTCGATGGTTGCTGGTCGTGTCGGTTATGCGCTAATTCTAGGGGACCATTCCGAACAATGTTCATTGCTGGCTGGCTGCCGCAGTTTACACTGCTGAGCTGGTCGCCATCTTTCGTACCCTAGAGTATATCCGCTCCTGCTCAGGTGAGTCCTTCGTGGTCTGTAGCGATTCCCTGAGCGGTTTACGAGCTCTCGACCAGTGTTTCCCTCGTTCTCGTCTGGTGATGGCTATCCAGGAGTCCCTGCATACTCTTGCCCATTGCGGCTGCTCTGTGGTCTTTGTGTGGACCCCAAGCCATGTTGGGATACTCGGCAATGAAAATGTTGAACGCCAAGCAAAAGAGGCCACCAGTGCAACATCTCTGGAGATTGGCCTCCCGGTGACTGATTTGCGGGCACTCTTATGCCGCAAAAATTTCGACCTATGGGACACTGAATGGCGCAGCCTGCCCATGCCAAACAAACTTTGCCCTATCAAGGTGACGACGACTGTGTGGCGGTCGTCCATGCGGGTCTCCCGCCAGGAGTCTGTTGTCCTCTGTTGGCTGCGCATTGGGCACACTCGACTGACGCCCGGCCACTTATTGCACCGTGAGGAACCACCTCTGTGTCGCTGCGGCTCCGTTTTATCTGTGGTCCACATTTTGTTGGAGTGTCGCCTTTTAGCTGTGCTCAGGCAGACGTTAGCACTGCCTGATACACTCCCTGCCCTTTTAACTGATGACCCTGTTATGGCTGGCTTAGTTTTGCGTTTTATTCGGGCAGGGGGTTTTTATCATTTAATCTGAGTGTTTCTGTTTTTTAGTGCTGATTCTGGCTTTTGGCCTCCGATTTTAAACTGAGTTTTTAATGTGTTCTCGGTGGTTGGCTTTTCCTTTTTTATCTCTATGGTCGGCCAACCACCTCTACACTCTGTGTGATTTTAATTTGCTTCGTCTGATCTGTCTGAGTCTTTCTTGTCCTGTGTCGTCTGCCGTGTTTCCTGTTGTTTGTTTTTTATTCTCTGGGTGGTTTTAGTTTTTTTGGAACAAGGGTCCGATGACCGTAGCTGTCTGGTCCCTTTAATCTCCCAAACCAACCAACCAACCTCACTAATAAATCGTAGGACAGCGAATTCTGTAGCCGTTGAGGGCTTACCCGAAGGTGACTGTAAGGTGTCCAGTCAAACTCTCGTGGACTCTATTAAATGACGACTAGTTGCAGACTCGAAATTTCTTTCAACGTAACCTCACCCATAATTACGTCTTTATTGCAGTCGTCACTTACCAACAAGTCCTTTGTACAGCCAAGAGCACTCGCTTGACTGTCATCTGGCAAATTGCTTGTGAGCCATCTAGCAGTATCCTTCCTAGCCACCAAGAATCCCAAACCCGTCTCCCATTTGTGATATTTTCATGAACCGAACTGAGGGTGAGGAAGGTGGCTTGTTGAGCTGAGGAGGAGGAGGAGGAGGAGGAGGAGGACTAGGTGAGGCAAATGGGGGGAACACGTGTTGGTGTTGAGGTTCTGGCGGTTTTCATATGGGAGTCTTCATCTGTGAAAACCAGACAGTAATTGTGGGCCTCTTATTCAAGGGTGTGCTGAAAAGTAATGCCTCTGCTTTTTTTATGTGAAGATTCTCGAAGTTTTTTAAATAAAACAAACTGCATTAACATCCTACACCTTTATTCTTAATGTCCACATCTTTATTTCTCAACATAGTCATCCTGGCGACAAATGCATTTCTCTCAATGGGACACCATTACTGTAGAATGTTTGAATTTGTTGACAGAGTCACAAACTCATCTCTGCTCACCCTGCTTCATCATTATGAAAGTGAAGCCCTTGAAGGTGTTTTTTAAGTTTTAGAAACAGATGAAAATCTAATGGAGTCAAGTTCGGACTCTACAGAGCACGATTGATGACAGTGAACCTGAGATGTCAGATCGTTGCAGATGTCACAGCTATGATGTGCGGTCCGGCATCGTCGTGTTGAAGGAGAGGATTCTCCGTGCGTGAACAAACTCTTCTAATTTGTGGTTTCAGTTTCTAATGCACTGACATAGTTATGTTGCACGCTACAATTTGGAGCCCTGTGAGTGCAGAGGATTGCAGATTGCTTAGCTAAGCAGGAAAGTCAACTGAGTGATATGCATGACATGTAACACCTCAACCAGTATTGGGAACAGAATAAAAAATTTGGGGGCATTACTTTTCAGCATGTCCTTGTAGTAAAATGTCGTTCATCCTTTTGTGCAATTGGTAATCTCTTTTCATAGATACAGATTTAATTTATTTAAAACAGTTCTGGTTGTGTAGTGACATGTTCCTTGATGTGTTATGTTCTTTTCTTGGTAATACATGCGGTAGTAAATGATGATTCCTAGGTTGAAGTAAAGAGCACTTTATTCACGGCACAAGTTTACAAATAAGTTGGTTCTAATAACACGTGAAAGATCATTTGTGATCTCGTGAGAATAATAGAAACAAAGTTGACTAACCTGGTACCAATTTTGAGGGAAGCCGAGTGCCTTGTAGAGCACCATCCGTGTGTGGAATAACTTGAAGGAGTGTGGAGATGCTGCAGTGTAGGGCAGGACGTCATGGTTGGTGTGGGTGGGTTCTGATTGATGGGCTATGAGGTGTAGCTGTCACCTGGCCTGGAACTGCATCAGCAGTTAAATGCTCCACCCTCACCCTCCTGCTGGTGAACACACTTTGCCTTAAGTATCCAGCAGGCAGAATTACGTACACGACCACATGGCATGTGGATAGCACTTGTGCCTTCAGTAGCAACACTGCCAGTTTTCTGATGATGCACGTGCTGCTCAGAAGTGTGGCTGATGTCCCCTGGTGGTGCATGTTACAAGTGGAGTATTAACAGAGTGTTTGTATACAGGATTGTGAGATGTCTGTGTGCTGAGGGTAGGCAGACCTGCAGTGTTAAGCACGTGTTGTCGGCCTTGGGCCAATGTATGGCACACCTCTCCCTATGAGGAGGAGACGGTGAAGCTAACGTGGTGATGAACACGGATTATGCAAGATGGAATGAAAATCAGTTAATAAACAATGTATTTAATGTAAGAAAAATTCATTAGCTCTGTTTTAACTAAAATATTATTATCTATTTTGAAAGTACTGTTCATAAATAACTGTATGTTGCGGTTCAGTGGTAGAGTGCCAGGTTACAGATTGAGAGGCCTCAAGCTCCATCTCTTTCTTTCTAGGATTTTTATTCATCACTTTGTAGTTTTTTCACCTGTGGCAATGTTAATGCGAAAAGAGCTGAGCTGTGTCGTACTTCAGGTACCACATTAAGTTGTAGGTCTCCCTGTACCTGGCTGGGTAAGTCGTGTTTAACATCAGAGTAAGGCCACGGTGGACCACATCCAGTTGGACAGTGCCTGGCAAAGAAATGTGATTTTCAAACTGTTCTTTGGGTTTATGACCTCTTTACTTTCTTACTGTCTTAGACACTATGATGATTATGTTGTGAGGTTCTCAAAAATTTCACGAGATTTATAAAGTTATTTTAACCTTCTGTCAGGCGCAGCTGTTCAAATTGATACATATCGATATTTGCTGTAAATTATTTGTCGGCAATTGGCAGCACTGGTGCCTTTTCACTACTAGCTTCCCTTCTCTGAACACTTTCCATTGTCGTATGCTTCAGTATCAAAGCAACTGCTGTGTTGTCGAGGTATTTGCCGATTGCTCAGTTGATGCACCGCACCCTTTCCTGTTACATTTCAACAGGTAATTTCTTTGATTATCGACATAACTTAGTAAGTAGTGGAAAGCTAATTTAGAACGTAAAATGCACTTAAATTCTTTTTGGAGCATTTAGTTGTCTTTTACAGTCGTCTGAATGTCAAGTATCAAATAGATACACTGCGCCTGATTGCGTTTTTTATAGGAATTTTATGACTTTAGGTGGGATATACTTCATGATGGCAGGCTACAGCAAGACATATAACCTTCTTGACCCAAATCATGTTGCAGAAATCCAAAAGATGCTATTCGAAGAGTATAATAATGAATTTCGAGAGGATTTTGAAGACGAAGTGGACACAGATGTTGAAGACAGTTGAAGTCCGACCTGAAGAAACAGAAACAGAGGAAGACGACAGTGAAGATGATGAGGAAGTACTTGAGGAAAACGGCCATTAGTATTTTCGAAGGCACAAAGAGAAAAAATGGATTAAAGTTCCACCATCACAGAGAGTACGATTCAGGGCTCTCAATATTATTCGGAAGTTACCTGGACCTATAGGTGCGGCACATAGTTTTGTGTACAAATCAGTATACTGAGAGTGTCAAAGCTTCATTGCAGCATGAGAGAGACGTAAAACAAATAGACATTATTGAATTGAAAGCCTTCATCCGTCTCTTATTTTCAGCTGGAGTAAACAAAAGTGAGAGACAAAGCTTAGAGGAGCTGTGGGGAACCGATGGGGGTGGCAATGAGAAATTTTGCTTCGTAATGAACATAAAACGTTTCAAATTCACTATGCGGTGTCTTAGATTTGACAATTGTGCAACTCGCGATGAAAGGAGACGATTAGACAAGATAACAGCGATTCGGGAAACATTTTCTATATTTGTGCAGAACTGCCAAAAATCCTATACCCTCAGAGAAAATGTTACAGTAAATGAGAAACTGGAAGGATTCTGTGGAAGGTGCAGTTTTCACCCACATATACCTAGCAAACCAAACAAATATGGGATTAAGATATATGCTCTTGTGGATTCCCAAGTATTTTACCTGTATAATTTGGAAATATATGCTGGGTTGCAACCAGAAGGATTATATCACTTAAGCAGTAAATCTTCCGATGTTGTTCTGTGACTGTGTGAACCTATTTATCAGTCAGGTCGAAATGTGACTGCAGACAACTGGTGTACTAGTATTGGCTTGGTAGAAGAGTCACGAAGGAAAAATCTTTCTCTTGTTGTAACTATGAAGAAAAAGAAGTGCGAGAATCCTCCGGAGTTTGCTACCAGTAAAGGAAGGGGTGCAACAGTTCACTTTGGCTCATTTCCTATGTTCCTAGAAAGGGGAAGTGTGTGATCCTAGCATCAAGTTCGTGTGACGATAATTCAGTAGATGCTGACACTGGAGATCAACTAAAGCCGTCAATTGTAGCATCTTATAATAGCACCAAAGGTGGAGTTCACACTACGGATAAGTTGACCTCTTTGTACAGTGTTGCAAGAAACGTGTGCCGTTGGCCCGTGGTTATATTTTTTTCAGTGATCAATATGAGTGGAATCAATCACAAGTAATCTATTGTGGCATCAATGAGAATTGTGTCAGAAGAAAACGATTCCTGAAACAACTCGTCCATTAGTTCTACCTCACTTAGAAGAAGTTTGGATGACACAGGAGTTCACAGGGATCTTTAACTGAGGCTACAACATTTTAGGCCAACGTGTGAAGATGAACCAGAAGACGAAAGTAGAAAAACAAGAAAAAACAAGTGCAAGCAAGAGGAAAAGGTGTAATACCTGAACAGTAAAGAAAAGATTGAGAAAATTTGTTGCAAAACGTGCCAAAAGCCAATCTGCTTGATGGACATTGAACCTTTTTGTTTGACTGGTAAAATTCTTCATAGTCCACAGTCGAAAAGTGATGATGATACAACTGAATAAGTAATGTTACCATTGTTGTTGTGCTATAATGCCATCTTTGCCGTTCTGTAAAGATATTTGATATTTATACTAAGTTTAATTAGTGAAATGTAATAAAGAAGTAAGTGAAAAAAAGGCAATGTTATCATTTGTTATACCACAATCCAACACTGACGAAAAGAAATCTGAATGAATAACATTTCTATTCCTGTTGTGCTCTTATGTTTTCTTTGTCTTTCTTTAAAGATATTTTTAATTTACTGTGTGTTTTGTTAATGAAATTTAATAAATACTTACATGAATAAGCAATACGATCAATTTGATACACCGTGCCCCATCTCGTTGTGAAAAACACTGCGCCCGACAGATGGTTAATAAAGTGTTTTGCGGTAGTACTTCACTCTTTTATATGATACATGCAGATGGGTGACTGCCTTACACAGGCACTCTGCTGCCAATGTTGACATTTGAGCATGTCTTACTTGTAGGTTCCAGTTTTGTTCTGATCGACTACCTGTAATCATATGTTTTTGTTTGATCTAAAAATCTCTGTTTATTCTACCAAACAAGTTTGCAGAATACACTTCATACATCTGTGGAGACTGTTTGCCCCCCCCCCCCCCCCCCCCTACATTGTGGGACATTCCATTCGTTTCTGGATTTCAATCACTGGGCCACAGTTCCTCGTGCCAACAACTTGACAGCTTTGCTGAGACTGTAAATGATGCTAACTGTATTTTCCATTGAATCATATACTCCCAAATAAAAACAACTAAATGCTGGGTGTGCTACTAACTACGTGGGCAATTGAAGGGGATATAAACAGATCACACTAAGGCTACACACTTTGTTGGAAGAAATTGAGCTTGTTCCACCAAGTCTAAAAAAGTAGCAGACACAAAATATTACATTGCTCTACATGACGTTACCTACTGAACATAATCTATAATCCTACTCATTGCACAGCATTTATCAAAGGACAAAAATAAAGTGAGAAACAGGGTAACACGGCACATAGATTCGTCGACCATATATTGTTTACTGTAGGTGTCGGATGTACGTGTTAATGATAGCAATGTGCCAGAGTGATCTGGATTGTGTATAACAGCGTGTGAGATTTTTGTGGGTCCAGAAGAAGTTAAAGCTGAGGCAATATGAGATCACATGGATTCCGTGTGTGAAGTATTGCTAAGAGTTGGAGGTTTTTGTTTGAGCATTGCCACAGAAGCATCTTTCCCATTAATATTTGAAACATTTTTCTTTTAATTTTTCAGGGCATTACAAGGTTATTGCTTACAAAAATTCCATTTTATAAGGATGTCGTGTTAATGTCCTTTGATTGTGAAAAGTGTGGATTCCAGAACAATGAAATTCAGTCGGGTGGTAAAGTTGCAGAAACTGGTGTAAAAATTGTGTTGAAAATCAGTACTCAGAGAGATTTAAATCGGCAAGTTGTGAAGTCGGATTATACTTCGGTAGAAATTCCGGAAGTCGAATTTGAAATTCCAGCTCAGTCACAGAAAGGAGGTTAGTATTATTTTTTTCTCATTTGTCTACATCTAAAGTTGTTGGCTATTGTGTATTAAGCTCTATTTGAAGTCATTGTTTTCATTACTGCTAATAAATTTGTTTACATATCTCAATACTCATAAAAATATGCATAGGAGTTTAAATAAATAAATGTTTCACCCAGTTTTGACTACCACTTGATAACCTGTAGATTTCTCTTGACTTTTTTCTGTTTTACATGTATTGTTCCCTTTTCATACATAAAATATAAAATAACAATAAAAATAATCAATTTTTGAAGATATTAGTAATTGGATAGATAAAAAATCTGCTCACCGAGCAGTGGCAAGAGAACATACCAATAAAATGTATAACAGTTTGCTAGCTTCTGGAGCCAGTGGCTCCTTCCTCTGGCAGAATGGTTTTAGGAGAAGGAAGAGCATTGAAGGAAAAGGGCTGGTGAGGTTTAGAAAAAGGGGTAGAGATTGGAAAAGTCGCCCAGAACCCTAAGTCCGAGGAGACTTACTGTCTGACCTCCACACCTTTTCCTAAACCTCACTGGTCCTTTTCTTTCAACCGTCTTGCTTTCCATTCACCCCTTGTGCCAGAAGAAGGAGCCACTGGCTCCAAGAGCTAGCAACCTGTAATACCTTTTATTTGTGTGTTCTCCTGCCACCACTTGGTGAGTAGATTTTTTTTATCTATCCAGTTACTTGTAAAATAGAAAATATGATTTTTTTTCATAATTATATTTCATTGTCTCCTAGTGGCACTATTATTGCTGCATTTTTCTACCTTGATTTTAGCTTGGTTTTTACTTGTACCTAGCCATGTTACTTGTCGAGCATTCCTTTTTTTCCACTGTGTGTTGACAATGCAGTGGTTTATTGCTAGCTATTGACATATAGCTCTCGGATTAAAATTTCAACCTGTTATGGAAGTGTTTTGCAGTGGATAGGTTACAAAAAGGAAGTTGAACATGTACCCCCCCTCCCCCCCTCTCCATTCCTCACCCTCTCCCATATGTTCTCCCTCCTCACCCCAGAATAGGAGTATGGGGACAGGGGGACAGAGAAAGCTTTTCCAAGAGAGTTTGAGAGGGGAAGCCCTTTTCTTCCTGCCTCTTCAATTCGCTAATCCTCTATCTATTTCACTTTTTAAATTTCTCCACCCTGCCTACTTGATTAAGGGATCTAATATTCCACACTCTAACCTATTTTGTTTTTTTTTATGATGAATACATCCTTCTGTGTAGTTCCTCGCCAGAGATTTGAATAGTGAACTGTTTTACCCTGGAATTTTTTTACCCTAGAGCATGCCTTGCTCATTGAGCTGTACAGTTGAGCTGTTTGTCCATGGGAAAAGTAATGTGGATAAAGTTATGAAGCCAGATTTGGTCCATCGTCTGGACTGTTATGCCTGCAACTGCTGAAAAGGTTGCTACAACCCCTCTGTTGTAGCTGTACCTACAAAGCAGCTATCTGTATTGTTCAGGCACGCATTGTGTTAAGTTTCTTTGCCTTTGCTTGTGGGCATGGGGGATGAGAATATATAGAGCAAATAATTGAACGTAACGGGTATATGCAATACTTTTCAAATGAAGTTGGCACTCTAAACTAGACGAAAGTTTGGTCTATACAGTGCCTTTGATCTATAGATAGTATTTGTGACAATGGCTGTGCGAAACATAAAATTTTATTTGCCGATGACCCAAGCGGCACACTGCAGTGCCAGCGGGGAGGAAGGGAGCTTTTGTGCCATCATTCGTAACAGGTGCTCTGAGGCCAAATTCACTGTGTGGAGACAGTTTCATACTGTGTGGGTCAATGCTACCTTCCCCATTTGCAGTGCACGGTTTTGTAGTGATCTCTGTGGGATACTTAACAGACATACCTTTTAGACAGTATTTGTCACTGTGGCAACCGTGGGTGGCCACTATTTCATTGATTGTGACTCTTCTTTCTATGCTAATTCGTAATTGCGCTCTTTGTCTCCGTTGCCCCAAACCTTTCTTTACTTGTCCCTCTGTCCTTACTATCACTGGACTGAAGCTCTGGCGTGCTTTCTTTGACACCTCCCCTCTCACCATTGATTGCCCTCATCTCCCGACAGCTGGGTCCCTCTCACCTTGCTGTCTAAATGGTCTGTTCTACTTTTTAACCTTTTCCAACCTATTCGTCTCTCCTCCCCTTCGAAGGCTGGGTAGCGTGTCACCATTACTACACGTTTCATTAATTGGGCAGGTATCCTGTCTCTTAGTTTGTCAGTTTCCTCATCTAAATTTTCCTTTAAAAAGGTCATTTTAAAATGAAGTGAAAATTCATGATGTAAAATACTTGCAATTTATATAGTGAACTTTAATTTATACATGCAAATTATAATGTATTGATGCTTAGACTCAGAAAGCATCATCAGCCCTGCTCTAGACTTTTCTAAGCATTATCATCTTCAGCTATATGCACTGTGACATTGCGAGCACAAATATTGGTGCAGTTCTGGCAGACTGTGTGACGTCTCCAAATGGGCGAGCTTAGTGTCCGAGGAGATCACCAGTTGTGTTTGTCGATCACAGCAGGCGACATGTGAGGTGAATTGGTGGGAGAAGGGGTGACCCGACGAGGTAGCTGGTAGGACAGAAGGTTGTCGAAGGGATTTTTATAGGAGGGTTAAAATTTCGATGGCAACACTTAGCGTGCTCAAAAATGTTGCGGAACTGGCTGAGTCTTAAAGTACTTTACAGCTGTCGTGCAGATAATATCTGGATGGATAAAGTTAAGAAGACATCAGGAACTCCAAAACAAAGAGAGAAACAACGTGATGAAAAGAAGTACCCACTCTGTTGGCTAATTACTGTGAAAATTAGAGATGAACAGAGATCGGTAATTACAAACATGTTTGAAAAAAAATTAATAAACCCATAAAGTCTTAAACTATGATAACAAATGAGATGTGAACAGAATGTGACAAAGTAGTACTACAAGATGATTCTTTCAGGTGTTAACTGAATGATATATCTTAATACTGAGTAATGGACACAAGTATGTTTTATAATGTTTTATAATATATAGATGATGTAACTTACCAAACGAAAGTGCTGGCATGTTGATAGACACACAAACAAACACAAACACGCACACAAAATTCAAGCTTTTACAAATGTCTGCCTTTACAAATGTCTGCTTGTGTCTATGTTTGTGTATGTGCAGATGGATAATTCTGTGTGTGTGCGCGAGTGTATACCTATCCTTTTTTCCCCCTAAGGTAAGTCTTTCGGCTCCCGGGATTGGAATGACTCCTTATCCTCTTCCTTAAAACCCACATCCTTTCGTCTTTCCCTCTCCTTCCCTCTTTCCTGATGAAGCAACCGTTGGTTGCGAAAGCTTGAATTTTGTGTGTATGTTTGTGTTTGTTTGTGCGTCTATCAACATGCCAGTGCTTTTGTTTGGTAAGTTACATCATCTTTGTTTTTAGATACAGGTAAAACTGAAAACAGTATGTAATAAGCAAGTGAAGTCTCCATGTGTAGACAAACTAATTTTATTTATTTAAGTTATTAATTTTCAATAATTTGGATTTTTTGACATTTGAGAGAGAGAGAGAGAGAGAGAGAGAGAGAGAGAGAGAGAGAGAGAGAGATTTACTTGTTAACTATCTCTGCAAACACCATATAAATGCTGGTGAACTTCTCTCTCCCACTAATATCTAATTTTATATCATATGTACTTGCCTTAGCTTTGTATAAACATTTGCCAGACTAAACAATGAATAAAGAAATGTATACTTCAGCAACAAATATCAGTATGTGATAGTTTTACAATTCATTCTCACTTGTCATGCCATGATCTTGAGGTGTGTGGTGGCCTCTGTGCTTCATTTCCCTAGATTCTAGCCATATCTAAACATGGCGCGTATACAGGGTAACTGAAGTAACGATTAATTTTCATGAAACGTGATTAATATAAAAACATAGATCTATACAGCAAGGACACTTATGAGGTATAAGAAATAATTTAAGTTCAATGTGGCCAGCCGACATGTCAATACAGAGTGACTGTCTTTCTGTCGCAGCCCAAACACATTCTGTAATTGATCACGTGTGATGCTGTTAACTGCTTCCACAATCCAGTCACACGACTGATGGAGGATACTGATTCTAACTGTGCACATGTTGAACTCTGTGTAACCCAGATGAAGAAGTCTTATAAGTGGGTAAGGTAAGGTGACTTTGGAGCCCACTTTTCCAGTGAAACTCTAGTGATCCAGCATCCAACGATCATATGGGCAAGGTAACATCAAACAATGAGAAAAAATGGGAGGAGACTTGGCTTGCAGGTACACGACAAAATTTAGAATTCCATCAGTCTTAAATTGTGGTTCCAGGAAAAGTTCAAGCATGTCGAGCTACCTGGTTCCTCTTATCATTTGCTCAGCATAGATAGAATAGACCATAAATCTTAGCCTTACTCATCCCTAGCCATACGTTCAGTTTTGAGGTGTTTCCCTCTCTTTCTTGCACCTCATGAAGATTGTTGTCAGCCTACATCTGGCAGTTGTGTTGGTTGACAAAACCATGTATGTGAATATGGCTCGTCTGAGCAGAGGAGCTTATTTAACAGGTTTTCATTTTCCACATCCTCCAAAAGGTCAGCATACATTTCCATACGAGTGGAATAATCTCCTCCTCTGGGTGACACATTAGCTAGATGTGACACGCTGTCTGCTGTAGCAAAAAAAGAAAGAGTACACCAGACAGTGGCTTGTAGAATGACCAGCTCGCTCCCCAGCCAATGAACGGAAGTGTGTGGGCTCTTCTCAGTGGCCTTGTCAGTGCTCCAGACTACATTTTTGTGTGTTGATGGTTGTCCAGGACATTCCTCATGAAGCACACCTCCTTTTTATCAGAATTCATTGACAAGAAAGCTGACATCAAATGTTTTGCCACCAAGTTTCCAGGAAACAATGGCTATCCTTTCTTCTATGGAGAGACTGTTAAAGACCTGTGAAAGAAGAATCGATTATACAAATAACTTCATGAAAATGAATCCTTGCATTTGGGACACACTTTATTATTGTTAAAGTCTTTAAATGGCTCTGACTAATATTGATATGTAAAAATTTCAGAAATAACAACTGTCGAAGGTATAATTGACAGAAGTATAAATGGGTTAAAACAAGATCAACCACAGAGGCGTGAAGAAAATCCAGAAGCTGCAGAAAAAATAGAGCAGTTCATATCAAAGTTGAAAGATTTAAAGGAGATGAAAATGCCTTTTTCTATGGTTGGTATGTTTTTGTAGTTCTCACATAATCGTTATTGATTACTATAAAATTTTTATGCTTTAGTGACTTGTCATTATTTGAACAGAATTCAAAACTTTAGCCATGTCACTATAAATTAGTTGTTTTGATGTGTAATGTGACATGCTTTTCTAAAGATGAAGAAAAATTTAGAAAAGCTAATCACCAATAAAAATGTATATTATTTAAGAGTAAAGGAGACCACTCACCGAATAACAGAAGTGTCAAGTCGTCGACAGACACACACAATGTGTGTGTGTGTGTGTGTGTGTGTGTGTGTGTGTGTGAGAGCGTGGCGCGTGTGCCTGTGGTGGTGGTGGTGGTGGTGGTGGTGGTGGTGGTGGGGGGGGGGATGGGGGGGGGGGGTTAGGGGTAGGATTTATTTCTACATCTGAATGTACATCTGTACTCTGTAAACCACTGTGAGGTGCACGGCAGAGAGTACGTCCCATTGTACCAGTTATTAGGATTTTTTCCTGTTCCATTCACATATGGACTGCGGGAAGAATGATTGTTTGAATGCCTCTGTGTGTGTGTGTGTGTGTGTGTGTGTGTGTGTGTGTGTGTGTGTAGTAGTTATTCTAATCTTATCTTCACGATCCCTGTGTGTGTGATACATAGACAGTTGTAGTACATACCTAGAGCAATCATTTGAAGCCAGTTCTTGAAACTTTGTTAATATTTTCTCGGGATAGTTTACGTCCATCTTCAGGAGTCTGCCGTTTCAGTTCCTTAAATATCTCTGTGGCACTCTGCCATGGATTAAACAAACCTGTGACCATTCATGCTGCCATTCTCTGTGTATGTTCAGTATTCCCCCATTAGGCGTATCTGGTATAGGTCCCACACACTTGAACAATATTCTAGGATGGGTCTCAAGAGTGATTTGTAAGCAATCTCTTTAGTAGACTGTCTGTACTTCCCCAGTATCCTACCAATAAACTGAATTCTACCACCTGCTTTACCCGCGACTGAACCTGATTATTTCATATCCCTGCAAAGTGTTACACGCAGGTTCTTGTATGAGTAGGCCAATTCCAACACTGGCTCATCGATATTATAGATGTAGGTTACAATCTTTTTTGTTTTGTGAAGTGCATAATTTTACATTTCTGAACATTTAGAGCAAGTTGCAAATTTTTGCACCATTTTGAAATCTTATCAAGATCTGACTGAATATTTATGGTTCTCCTTTCAGATAGTACTTCATTATAGATAACTACATCATCTGAAAAAGTCTGAGGTTACTATTAATATTGCCTGCAAGGTCATTAACATACAACATGAACAGCAAGGGTCCCAACGTACTTCCCTGGTGTTCACCTGAAGTCACTTCTACGTCTGACCAAGATAACATGCTTTGTCCTCCCTACCAAAAGTCCTCAGTCCAGTAACAAATTTCATGTGATACCCCCACATGATTGTATTTTTGACAAAAGCATAGGTGTGGTACTGAGTCAAATGCTTTTTGGAAATCAAGAAATACTGCATCTACCTGATTGCCTTGATCCAAAGCTTTCAGTATGTTGTGTGAGAAAAATGAATTAGGTTGTTTCACATGATCGATGTTTTCAAAATCCGTTCTGGTTGGCATTGAGGAGGTCATTCTGTTCAAGATACCTCATTATGGTTGAGCTCAGAATATGTTCTAAGATTGTACAACACATTGATGTCAATGGTATTAGAGAACAGGGCACCATTTTTTCTTTGAGGGATTTACAATAGATTATAGTTAGAAGAGGGGAGGGGCCTCTCAGCTGCAAATTCAGTACAGAATATGACAGGAATCCCTTTGGGGCATGGAGCTTTGTTCAGTTTTAATGATTTCTGCTGTTTGTCAACACCACTGACACTAATGCTTATGTCATTCATCTTTTCAGTGGTACAAGGATTGAACTGGGCCAATTCTTCTGAGTTTCCTTTTGTAAAGGAACATTTGAAAATGGAGTTATGCATTTAAGCTTTTGCTTTGCTGCGCTCAATTTCAGTTCCTGTCTCATTTGCTAGGGACTGGATACCAACTTTGGTGCCACTAACAGCTTTTACATATGACCAGAATTTCTTTGGGTTCTGTGAAAGATCGCTCGACTGTATTCTGCTGTGGTAGTCATTAAAGTCATCACACATTGCTCTCTTGAAAACTAAATGCTTTATTTTATTTATTCTGAAAGCTAGCAAGTTTTCTTTCTCTTTTACATGTGTTTCTTGAAGACTCAATGCTTTTGTTATTCGATGAGCAGTCACCTTTACTTCTAAAGTATTTAAATTCTACTAGAACTTTACTACTATATTTAACCAATAAAAGTGAAATGTTTGACAAGGCTTAATTTGATGTCACTTAAAATAAATAAATAAAACCCTTTGATAGTCAAGATTTGAATTCTTGCATTTCAGATTTTTGTTGACATAAGTGGGAATATGTTCATAGAAAATCCTAATGCACCACACAGGGATACTGGTGTTACCGTTACATATTTCAATCGAACAAAAGAACAAGACCATTCCTTGGGCATCTATGAGCATACTGAGATCGAAGAGAGTGGTGGTGATGAACCAGGAATTTTGAAACCTCTAAGAGAAGGAGAACACACTTTGGAGGATCTGCAAGGAGAAGTTCTACAGTTTCCAACAAACTGTCCCGATTGTAACTGTCCTTGCCAGACAAATATGAAGTTGACTAGTATCCTTTATAGAATCTGCTTGATACGGAATTGTGACATTACATAGAAATCGAGATGTGATTAATGTGATATCTTTATATGTATTTTAAGTAAAACCGCTGTCTGCACTGTAATTTATTTCTCCCAGATGCATTTCGTCTTTTTTCACTGTAAGGCATCTTCAGTGAGATCAGAACAGTGTAGTTTTTTATATGTGTTATTTTTAGATTATCAAACAATTCACATTGCATTTTTATGTAAATAAGTAATTACTTACAGTTTGTTGGCATCTGCGTTACCTCTCATCTGGTCTGGAGGTAACATTTCTGAAACATAAGCTCATTTATATATTCCAAACTTTGTCTTCACACTTTTCAGTATGTTTACCTTAATTTTTGTGGTGCACTATTAGTCTTTTGCCACTAGTTGTAAATATTTGTTCCAAAACTATGTATTTAAAGATGTAAATATTGTGAGTTCATTATGTGCTTCCTCCTGTGTGGTTTGTTTACCCACAAATTGCCAAGCTAACAAAGTACATGTTGAAAACTTACGTCTATTCATGAGGTTTATATCTGTGTGTGTGTGTGTGTGTGTGTGTGTGTGTGTGTGTGTGTGAGAGAGAGTGAGCGTGCACGCGCTTGGTTGTATGGGTGCAGGGCGGGGGTGGGGGGAGGGGGGGGAGGGAGGGGGGAGTGTTGTTGGTGGTTTGAGTTGTCGAGTGTTGAATATGAATGTAATAGCTGTTAGAGAGTGATTGAAAGCTTTGGTGATCATCTGGTTTGAGTTTTGATTTAAATGTTATGTGGAGGGGTCCACGGTCAAATGAGTGAAAAGGTGTTGGGTGATATTATTAACTCTACAGCTCAAATCACAAACACACCTCCCCCCTCTCAACACTCCCCATGCCACGTTGCACACACACACACACACACACACACACACACACACACACACACACATCATGAATAGACATTAGTTTTCAACATATACTTTGTTAGGTTAGCAACTTGTGAGTAAATAAACAACACAGTAGAAACACATAATGAACTCACAATATTATTAAGTCCAAAATAGTGATTGTGCACTATGAAAATAAAAGTAAACGTGATGAACAGTGTGAAGAAAAGTTCAGAATATAAAAATGTTCTTATGTTTTGTAGATAAAGTAGTAGTGCGACCTCCAGACCAGGTGAGAGGAAATTCAGGTGCCAACAAACTGTAAGTTTGCCTGCCAACCCAAAGTTTGGTATAGATTTATTGATGACATCTTCATGATCTGGACTCACAGTGAAGAAGAACTCCAGAATTTCCTCTCCAACCTCAGCTCCTTTGGTTCCATCAGATTCACCTGGTCCTACTCCAAATCCCATGCCAGTTTCCTTGACGTTGACCTCCATCTGTCCGATGGCCAGCTTCACACGTCCGTCCACATCAAACCCACCAACAAGCAACAGTACCTCCATTATGACAGCTGCCACCCATTCCACATCAAACGGTCCCTTCCGTACAGCCTGGGTCTTCATGGCAAACGAATCTGCTCCAGTCCGGAATCCCTGAACCATTACACCAACAACCTGACAACAGCTTTTGCATCCCGCAACTATCCTCCTGACCTGGTATAGAAGCAAATAACCAGAGCCACTTCCTCATCCTCTCAAACCCAGAAACTCCCACAGAACAACCACAAAAGTGCCCCACTTGTGACAGGATACTTTCCGGGACTGGATCAGACTCTGAATGTGGCTCTCCAGCAGGGATACGACTTCCTCAAATCCTGCCCTGAAATAATATCCATCCTTCATGAAATCCTCCCCACTCCACCAAGAGTGTCTTTCCGCCGTCCACCTAACCTTCGTAACCTCTTAGTTCATCCCTATGAAATCCCCAAACCTTCTTCCCTACCCTCTGGCTCCTACCCTAGTAACCACCCCCAGTGTAAAACCTGTCCCATGCACCCTCCCACCACCACCTACTCCAGTCCTGTAACCCAGAAGGTGTACACGATCAAAGGCAGAGCCACGTGTGAAAGCACCCACGTGATTTACCAACTGACCTGCCTACACTGTGACGCATTCTATGTGGGAATGACCAGCAACAAACTGTCCATTCGCATGAATGGACACAGGCAGACAGTGTTAGTTGGTAATGAGGATCACCCTGTGGCTAAACATGCCTTGGTGCACGGCCAGCACATCTTGGCACAGTGTTACACCGTCCGGATTATCTGGATACTTCCCACTAACACCAACCCTTCTGAACTCCGGAGATGGGAACTTGCTCTTCAATATATCCTCTCTTCCCGTTTTTCACCAGGCCTCAATCTCCGCTAATTTCAAGTTGCCGCCACTCATACCTCACCTGTCATGCAACAACATCTTTGCCTCTGCACTTCCGCCTCGACTGACACCTCTGCCCAAACTCTTTGCCTTTTAATATGTCTGCTTGTGTCTGTATATGTGTGGATGGATATGTGTATGTGTGTGTGTGTGTGTGTGTGTATGTGTGTGTGTGTGTGTGCGCGCGCGCGAGTGTATACCCGTCCTTTTTTCCCCCTAAGGTAAGGCTTGCCGCTCCCAGGATTGGAATGACTCCTTACCCTCTCCTTTAAAACCCACATCCTTTCGTCTTTCCCTCTCATTCCCACTATCCTGACGAAGCAACCGTTGGTTGCGAAAGCTAGAATTTTGTGTGTATATTTGTGTTTGTTTGTGTGTCTATCGACGTGCCAGCGCTTTCGTTTGGTAAGTCACATCATCTTTGTTTTTAGATATAAGTAATTACTTATTTGCATATAAAAAAATGATGTGAACTGTTAGTTAATCTAAAAATAACCCATATCAAAATGAAACTGTATTGGTCTAGACCCCACTGAAGATGCCTTAGAGTGAAAAAAAGTGAAACCTGTCGGGGAGAAATAAATTATAGTGCTGCAAGAAAAGACAGTTTTATTTTCAAAACAAAATAACATATCTGTGCTTGCTGTTGATGATGGCCAACAAACAAACTTGTTTCAACATCCATTATTTGTGCACTTTCTTTTGTACTGGTGACTAACAACTCAGTGCATATTTTACAGAAGGACAAAGCCCAGCCACCAAGTGCGAAAACTGAAATATAAACTTAAAATATTTTGAATATTGAGTCTTCACCTAAATATATGCAAGAGAAATAACAGAGAACCCTTCTCAAGAAAAAGGTAACGAGCAGAGTAGTCAAAGGGCTTGAAAGCTGGGGGCTTGTTTGCATAGCTGGAGCATCATTTCCAGCCTTACGGCCTCGAATTATGAATCCGCTGTCTGGAGTGTTCCACAAAAGTGAGTGTTTTATGTGAAAACTTGCAGGTTTGATGCATAACCACAGTTCACTACAAATATGTGAATGAGCTGCTTTACAAGTGTTTGGAATGCAGGGGCTTACTTCCTTCAAGAAAACTGTGTCTTTGTAAGGAAAGTACTGTCATCCTCACATTGACCACAGGAATGAATTTTTTAGTTATTTCTTTGCATTCTATAGTGACTGAAGCTAATGCCACTGATTTGAAAATGAGTTTTTTCAGGTATTTATCACACAATGATCATGACTGACAGTTTCTACTGTGTATGCTAGAAGAGAAAAATATCAGTTGTAAGATTTTCACTATCCATGGTTGTGAAACCAACCACAGTTTGGTAGATAATGGTTAAACAATTTTGTATCTCGGTTTATTTGAGTTTCTTGTCTACTGCGACAAACCTACCACGACCATTTCACATAAGCCTATTCTTTTGATATACACTTACATTTTCCCCAAAAATCTCACTGCTATCAATTTCAGGTTTTAGCCCACTTTTTGTGCCTAGTATTACGCGAACTTCACTGCTTTTAAGGAGCACACTTAGCTCTGGCACTTCGTTGTGAACGCTTCAACAGTTCGCCACTAGGATTTTAATACTCTTACCTTTGGGAGGTACGTCTTTCGATCTTACACTTGTACTTGTACTTGTGGATTTCCTACAGCTGTCATTATCTGGATTGTACGGAGAGTTTGCTTATCTAAAAACCACTTGTGTGCACCCGACACACAATCAGCTATGTGGGGAGCAGAGGCTTTGATACGTAGCGCACACCTGATAGTTCTCAACCCTATGGTGCACGTCCAGAAAGTCACAGCCTAGCTTGTCATAGAACTTTCAAAGTCTGTGGTGCCATCTATCCATTTGACTCTGAACCAAAGGGCCACAATCAGCTGTGGGGCAATGCTGCAAATTGTGAGCTTCTTAACTTCACTAGAATGACCCAGTAATGATCTCAGAGCCCAGATGGCGGGCATCATTTGTTCCAGCATGTGCCACAATCTGCAGTTGGTTGCACCCAGATCCATCAGTGGCTGCCGGAATAGCCGCTTTAAGATGTTGAGTGAGGCCTCCAGGCATACACCTGAGTGCACCTAGTGTCCTTTCTTGTCCCTTGCTACCGTTTCCCTAATGGGTACCATCATTCAGTGTACATTTGAACTGCTGACAATTAATAGACCCGTTTCCTTTTGCATTGGACTACTGCTGATTTTTTTATTTTTTTTGCATTTGTCAAGCTGAAAAAATTACTAATTTCCTATAAGAATTGTAACAAATACACAAAATAAGAATTCTGATAATGCAACAGAAAAACCTGTGGTATAAATTACTTAGTTCCTAAAACTTTTTGAGGTTGGTTATAGTTATTACGAAACCAGAAAATGCAGTTTATTTACAATTAAATGTAGATAATATGTACTCCTTTTTTAAAGGAAAACTATGTAATACAATATTTTAATTAGAATGTCTGCTACAGTAACTAAATCACAAACTCTGATTTACTAGAAATTAGATTACGCACTGGACAATGATAATGTCCAAAAATTCTCAAAAATGCATGTTTGTTAGCGTTGATATGTAATGAAATTGTGATCTATTCTTTGGAAGCAACTGTCAGTCACAACTGTTGTTTTGCTGAGACATAAAGTCATCCAAAAACTCTTGTACTGGTAACTTACAAAAATATTGTTTTGTAAACAAAAATATGGTTTCATAAGTGCCCGAAAAGTCTAAAAAATGACTTATTTATCATTTACTTATACAATTAAATTAGAGAACTAATGAAACTTCCTGTCAGATTAAAACTGTGTGTCCGACCGAGACTCGAACTCGGGACCTTTGCCTTTCGCGGGCAAGTGCTCTACCATCTGAGCTACCGAAGCACGACTCACGCCCGGTACTCACAGCTTTACTTCTGCCAGTATCTCATCTCCTACCTTCCAAACTTTACAGAAGCTCTCCTGCGAACCTTGCAGAACTAGCACTCTTGAAAGAAAGGATATAGCGGAGACATGGCTTAGCCACAGCCTGGAGGATGTTTCCAGAATGAGATTTTCACTCTGCAGTGGAGTGTGCGCTGATATGAAACTTCCTGGCAGATTAAAACTGTGTGCCAGACCGAGACTTGAACTCGGGACCTTTGGCTTTCTGTTGATAGAGCACTTGCCCGCGAAAGGCAAAGGTCCCGAGTTCGAGTCTCGGTCGGGCACACAGTTTTAATCTGCCAAGAAGTTTCATATCAGCGCACACTCCGCTGCAGAGTGAAAAATCTCATTCTAGAGAACTAATGTTTGAACAACGATAGGACTTCTCTCTCTCTCTCTCTCTCTCTCTCTCTCTCTCTCTCTCTCTCTCTCTCTCTTTTTTTAAAAAAAGAGAACAAATAAATTTCCTTCTACAATTGTTGATAACAGGTGTAATTTATTGTGGCACTCACTAATGTTCAAATTTCTCATTATATCACTGTACAAACATTTATTAAACAACCGAAAAGATTTTGCAGAAACACAACAAACAGTAAAGTATGTGAATGTAGAATACCATATTCGCACGCAAATCAGTGAAGTATGTGTATGTAGGATACCAAACTGTCACAGAAATCTGTGACTTTGTAAGGAAAGTATGGTCATCCTCACACTGACCACAGGAACGGATGTTTTAGTTATTTCTTTGCATTCTATAGTGGCTGAAGCTAATGCCGCTGCTTTGAAAATGAGGCTTTTTTTTCAGGTATTGATCACACAATGATCATGACTGGTAGTTTCTACTGTATATGCTAGAAGAGGAAAATATCAGTTGTAAGATTTTCACTATCCATAGTTATGAAACCAAGAATAGTTGAACAGTTTAAACTTGGGCGAGGGGGAATTAATGATACTGATATTCACTGATGTGACAAAAGTTGTGGGATAGCGATATGCACACGCATTGTGATTCCCGACGATATACAAATATTTTAATACGTTATTCTACAAGTAAATCTAAAGAAAAAGTTTCACATAAATATAGGTCCCCTAATGCTTAGTTACGGAGTTACAGCTAATAAAAGATTTTGTCTAAAATTAAGTAACTTTGCTAATATGAACATTTATTGTGAATGTATTGTGAAATTGTATGTACACTGTACATCTTCCTTAACACTGAACTTTGTTTTCTCCAGTTTAACATGAATTCACGTGTACTATGGTATTCGTTATTACCATCATTTTTCCAAAATTAAATTCTCTACAACTTCTGTTGAAAACTTTGTGCAATTGTCTGGAATTAAAAAAAAAAAAAAAAAAAAAAAAAAAAAAAAAAAAAAAAATTTGGGCAAAGTAGTTAATAAATTAAAAATTTTGCTGGATGTTCTGGAAAACTACTGCAGATACATGCCTGGGACATGTTATATTACATTCATCAGATCAATAACAACAAAATAAATGGAAATTGTGCTTTACTGTAATGTCATACAGTTTTACGAGGGCTTCATATCAACGAAGTCGCTAAATTTCAGGCAGAATCTTTTATTAGTGCCAACTCTGTAACTAAACATTTGCAGACCTAAGATTATATGACCCTTTCTTTCTTTCTTTTTTTTCCATTGTAGAATAACATATTCAAATATTTGCACGCCTTCGTGTATCACCCTGTATATAGACGGTGGTAGTATCACACACACGAGGTACAAAAGGGGAGTGCATTGGAAGAGCTGTCGTTTGCATTCAGTTGATTCGTGTGAAAAGGCTTCCAATGATGAGAATTAACAGACTTTGAATGTGGAATGGTAGTTCGAGCTAAGTGCACGGAGCATTCCATTTCAGAAACCCTTAGGGAATTCAATATTGCTCGATCCACAGTGCCGAGAGTACTAAATTTCAGGCATTACTTCTTACGACTGACAAAGTAGTGGCCGACAGTCTCCACCTTAACGACTGAGAGCAGCAGTGTTTGCATAGTTTTTTCTATTTTGAATGTGGCTTTTAATTTCTATTTCTTCCAACAAATTCCTCTATATCGATTTCTAAGCAAAATGTAGTATTTCTAAGTTTTCCTTTAATGCTATTCTGTGTGTTGGACTGTGTGATCAGGAAAAGTTGATTAGTTTAAGTTGCTTATCCTGAGTACATGCATGTATCCTCTTGACATTACATTGATACTCTTACCAGTTTAGTCAATATAAAAATTAGTGCACACAGAACAGTTCAGTTAATAAATACCAGATTTGTTGTGTACTTATTTTTTTAACTTAAGCTACAAGTTGGTTTATCTTTCATTGTGTTATTTGTGGAGAAACTAATCTGCATATTTTAGTGTAGCCAAGTTTCAGTTTTGTATGACATCTTACCATTGAATGACACGCAAACATATTTCACAGAAAGGGGTGGGTGATGTAACTGATCTAAAGTGGTGTTTGTTGTAAATGTAGAGCTATTTTGGTTACTGTATTTGTTTTTATTGTTGCTGTGAAGCTTATTGATGATGGCAAATCTATACTCATTGTTATGAGTTATTAGTTTAATTGTGTTTGGTTCTTGTAGTTTCTTATTCAGCATGCAGGGGAATTATTTCCAATCTATTGAAAATTGTCATATAATGTTCTATTGTGTGTTGCTTGGGATAACATGAAGGGCTATTGATTGTGTTGGAACCTGACTACATCTTGATGACCAGCTAGAGCTGAGAATTTGAAGCCATTTTGACTATTTTTCTACTGTGACTGTCTCAAAATACATGTAAAGGTTTTTAAATACCGCTACCAGTCACAAACTTTGTTAACTAATGTATTATTTAATTATTGTGCAATATGTTTTGAGGGCATACCTCATCATCAGGCTATATGGCATTACAAAAACAATTTCATAATAGGATCATGCAGATGTTAAACAGACTTTTCATAAATGCTGAGGTTATCCTGTGGAAGAAGATGAAACCTAGTAAGAGACGATGTTACTTCGTAAGCTGGACTGATGTTTGCGACTGATGTTTGCGGCTGATGTTTGCGGCTGATGTTTGCGGCTGATGTTTGCGGCTGATGTTTGCGGCTGATGTTTGCGGCTGATGTTTGCGGCTGATGTTTGCGGCTGATGTTTGCGTGAAAATGCTTTGTAACAGTTACTCACTTTGTTCTTATGGTGTGGCAGTCTCGTTGTGATAAGCTGGGATATTTCCATTTCTGTGGCTCTCTTGGCTTTTTTGATCACTGTTCACAAATTTTCAAAAACGTACCAGTAACTTGGAAATACAATCACAAAAACAAATATAAAGTTCACTGGACAAGATGGCAGTCAAAATACAGGTGGTTTCGATTTGACGATCGATCTGTCGATCTTTGTGGTGTCAGATGTTTACAATGTCTTCTGTACGTCTTGTTACAATATTACAGATGTAGGTTGGCAAAATACATTAAAATTTGAGCACCAGTTACAATATTATTGTACAAACGAGGTATAGGCCTAGCAATGGGAAGTCTTCCAAGTGGAATCATTGCAGAAATTTTCATTTACCACCTTGAAAATAAACTTCTCAGTAACAAAGACATAATAACCCAGAAAATTGTACACTACTGCAGATATGTTGAAGACACATTCATTGTATACAGTGGAACTGATGAAATAGAAACTCTATTAAACAAGTTTAATAATTTACACAATAACATCCAGTTCTCCAAACAGCGTGAGAAAGATAACAAAATTAGTTTTCTAGACATGACAATAACTAACACAGACCAAACCCTAAATATCAATGTGTACAGAAAAAAAAACAACATACAAAGACAGAGTTATTAATAAATCTTCCACACATCCCAACTCACATAAACAAGCTGCATTCAGATCCTTTTTAAACACAGCTGCCGACTACAAGGCACTATCAAATACATTGCACATAATAACGGCTATCACAGACATGAAAAAGACACACTTTCACAACGAACAACCAAAAATGACAACAAATAATGTGTCACAGCTTCCTTACACAACATCCAAAAAAACAAGTATATAATGTTACCATATTTAGGTGTCGTATCAGGCAAAATATCCAAACTGTTTAAAAAAACCAGACATCAGAATCACCTTTGCTACCAACAATTACTTAAAAAAGAAACTGATACATGACATCTCACATCCTACAGAGAAACTTAACAGAGCAGGAATTTATAAAATTACATGCAGTCATTGCAACAAATATTATATTTGCCAAACAGGAAGAAATTTTAAAACCCACTTTAAAGAACACATCGAGTGTTTCAGACTTGGCTAACTAAATAAATCAGCTAGGGCAAAACATATAAATGAAACAGTACACATTGTTGCAATAGACCACGATCTCAACATACTACATCGGAGCGTGAAATGTCATATCCCTTAATCGAGCAGGTAGGTTAGAAAATTTAAAAAGGGAAATGGATAGGTTAAAGTTAGATACATTGGGAATTAGTGAAGTTCGATGGAGGGGGAACAAGACTTTTGGTCAGGTGAATACAGGGTTATAAATACAAAATCAAATAGGGGTAATGCAGGAGTAGGTCTAATAATGAATAAAAAATAGGAGTGCGGGTAAGCTACTACAAACAGCATAGTGAACACATTATTGTGGCCAAGATAGACACGAAGCCAACGCCTACTACAGTAGTACAAGATTATATGCCAACTAGCTCTGCAGGTGATGAAGAAATTGATGAAATGTATGATGAGAGAAAAGAATTTATTCAGGTAGTGAAGAGAGACGAAAATTTAATAGTCACGGGTGACTGGAATTCGAGAGTAGGAAAAGGAAGAGAAGGAAACATAGTAGGTGAATATGGATTGGGGCTAAGAAATGAAAGAGGATGCCACCTGGTAGAATTTTGCACAGAGCATAACTTAGTCATAGCTATCACTTGATTCAAGAATCATTAAATAAGGTTGTATACATGGAAGAACCCTGTAGGTACTAAAAGGTTTCAGATAGATTATATAATGGTAAGACAGAGATTTAGGAACCAGGTTCTAAATTGTAAGACATTTCCAGGGGCAGATATGGACTCTGACCACAATCTATTAGTTATGAACTGTAGATTAAAACTGAAGAAACTGCAAAAAGGTGGGAATTTAAGGAGATAGGACCTGGATAAACTGAAAGAACCAGAGGTTGTACAAGGTTTCAGGGAGAGCATAAGGGAACAATTGACAGGAATGGGGGAAAGGGTTATTTCACGAGGGGTAAGATAGATACTGCCTACAGGAAAATTAGAGAGACCTTTGGAGAAAAGAGAACCACTTGTATGAATATCAAGAGCTCAGATGGAAACCCAGTTCTAAGCAAAGAAGGGAAAGCATAAAGGTGGAAGGAGTATATAGAGGGTCTATACAGGGGCGATGTTCTTGAGGACAATATTATGGAAATGGAAGAGGATGTAGATGTAATGGGAGATATGATACTGCGTGAAGAGTTTGACAAAGCACTGAAAGACCTAAGTCGGAACAAGGCCCCAGGAGTAGACAACATTCCATTAGAACTACTGACAGCCTTCGGAGCTCCAGTCCTGACAAAACTCTACCATCTGGTGAGCAAGATGTATGAGACAGGCAAAATTCCCTCAGACTTCAGAAGAATATAATAATTCCAATCCCAGAGAAAGCAGGTGTTGACAGACGTGAAAATTACTGAACTATCAGTTTAATAAGTCACAGCTGCAAAATACTAAAGTGAATTCTTTACAGAGGAATGGAAAAACTGGTAGAAGCCGACCTCGGGGACGATCAGTTTGGATTCCGTAGAAATGTTGGAACACGTGAGGCAATACTGACCCTACGACTTATCTTAGAAGAAAGATTAAGGAAAGGCAAACGTACATTTCTAGCATTTGTAGACTTAGAGAAAGCTTTTGACAATGTTGACTGGAATACTCTCTTTCAAATTCTGAAGGTGGCAAGGGTAAAATACAGGGAGCGAAAGGCTGTTTACAATTTGTACAGAAACCAGATGGCAGTTATAAGAGTCGAGGGACATGAAAGGGAAGCAGTGGTTGGGAAGGGAGTGAGACTGGGTTGTAGCCTCTCCCCGATGCTATTCAGTCTGTATATTGAGCAAGCAGTAAAGGAAACAAAAGAAAAGTTCGGAGTAGGTATTAAAATCCTTGGAGAAGAAATAAAAACGTTGAGGTTCGCCGATGACATTGTAATTCTGTCAGAAACAGCAAAGGACTTGGAAGAGCAGTTGAACGGAATGGACAGTGTCTTGAAAGGAGGGTGTAAGATGAACATCAACAAAAGCAAAACAAGGATAATGGAATGTAGTTGAATTAAGTCGGGTGATGCTGAGGGAATTAGATTAGGAAATGAGACGCTTAAAGTAGTAAATGAGTATTGCTATTCGGGGAGCTAAATAACTGATGATGGTTGAAGTAGAGAGGATATAAAATGTAGACTGGCAATGGCAAGGAAAGCGTTTCTGAAGAAGAGAAATTTGTTAACATTGAGTATAGATTTAAGTGTCAGGAAGTCTTTTCTGAAAGCATTTGTATGGAGTGTAGCAATGTATGGAAGTGAAACGTGGACGATAAATAGTCGGGACAAGAAGAGAATAGAAGCTTTTGAAATGTGGTGCTACAGAAGAATGCTGAAGATTAGGTGGGTAGATCACATAACCAATGAGGAGGTATTGAATAGAATTGGGGAGGAGTTTGTGATACAACTTGACTAGAAGAAGGGATCGATTGGTAGGACAAGTTCTGAGGCATCAAGGGATCAGAAGCAGCTTGCACTGGATAGAGTAGCATGGAGAGCTGCATCAAACCAGTCTCAGGACTGAAGACCACAACAACAACAACAACAACAACATAATAATTTAGAAAAGAGCTGGAAAATAGGCATATTGGAAGAAATGGAAATATTAATCCATGGCTACATGGGGAATAACGAGATGCTGAATGAAATGACAGACTTCAAAAATCCACATTTCTTTTCCAATTTAACTAAAGTACTCTTAGAATAAAAGATACATAACATCACATTCATTTGACAATAGCTTAGCTTAGCAATAGCTTAGAAATGTTTAAAATAAATTGTTCTTATATCATCATTTGTACAATAATATTGTAACACGTGCTCAATTTGTAATGTATTTTGCCAACTTACATCTGTGGTATGATAACGAGACGTGCAGAAGACATTGTAAACATCCGACATGACATAGATTGACAGATCGATCGTCAAATCGAAACCAGCTATCTTGCCCAGTGCACTACAGATTTGTTTTTGTGATTGTATTTCCAAGTTACTGGTACATTTTTGAAAATTTGTGAACAGTGATTAAGAAAGCCAAGAGAACCACAGAAGTGGAAACACTCCATCTCGTCACAACGAGACTGCCACGCCATTAGAACAAAGTGAGCGACTGTTACAAAAGATTTCCATGCGAACATCAGTCCAGCCTACAAAGTGACATCACCTCACCTCTTACTAGGTTTATTCTTCTGCCACAGGATAGCCACAGCATTTATGAAAAGACTGTTTAACATCTGCATGATCCTATTGTGAAATTGTTTTTGTATTGCCATATAGCCTGATGATGAGCTATACCCTCGAAACATGCCGCACAATAAATAAATAATACATTAGTTAACAAAGTTTGTGACTGGTAGCGGTAGTTAAAAACCTTTACATAGAGCTGCGAAACCAAATATATACACAAAATTTCATCCAACTTCTGTTATGTTGCACTGTTAGAGAGAATATGTAACCATTTACAGTCAGATTAGTTAATTAATCGAACAGAAAAACCAAACATTGCTGGGAAAACACTTCTTCTTCTTCTTCTTCTTCTTCTTCTGCCTCTTGCATTACGCCCTCTGTGGAACTACAGGTCAGCTCTCATGGATTATGTTGTGTTGGCTGAAGAGTCAACACCGTGTTACTAGAGGAGGCCGAAATGCACGTGTTGTAGCTCACGCAGGCTGGCGTGAGGAGGGAGGGACTATACTGACGTGAGGTCTGGAACATGACAAGGAATTAGCATTCAGAAGGTGGGCGTGCTTAGTTTGATACTTAACTTTAATCCATTAATGATGAACGTCGCTCTTGATGGTACATGATTCACAATATTATCTGTTCAGAATACATTCATAGTAACTGAATATGGCGCCTTGCTAGGTCGTAGCAAATGACGTAGTTGAAGGCTATGCTAAACTGTCGTCTCGGCAAATGAGAGCGTATGTAGACAGTGAACCATCGCTAGCAAAGTCGGCTGTACAACTGGGGCGAGTGCTAGGAAGTGTCTCTAGACCTGCCGTGTGGTGGCGCTCGGTCTCAATCACTGATAGTGGCGACACGCGGGCCCGACATATACTAACGGACCGCCGCCGATTTAAATGCTACCACCTAGCAAGTGTGGTGTCTGGCGGTGGCACCACAGATTACATTTTCTCAGAGCATGTTCATCTTTTCTCTACTGCTCTTTCACCAGTATTCTGACATCTTTAGTTTCCGCTTATTGTGTCTGTTCCACTGGCGACACACTATACCTTTCCTGTATCCTTCCCTGTTGTCAGTCACCAGCTTATTGGTTGGTGTGTACTTTTCTATCACCTTGATCTCCATTACTTACCAAAGCAACCAAATTGTTTCCTGTGCTTGCTGTTGCTTCCCATACTCTTTTCACCATTCTGTCTGTATTACATGTCATGCAAACCTTGCCCTTTCCAGTCCGATTGCTCCTGATGTCATGTTCCAGTACAGTTATTCCCTAGATCTTCGCCGGCCGGTGTGGCCGAGCGGTTCTAGGCGCTACCGTAGCGGTCGCGCGTTCGAATCCTGCCTCGGGCATGGATGTGTGTGATGTCCTTATGTTAGTTAGGTTTAAGTAGTTCTAAGTTCTAGGGGACTGATGACCTCAGATGTTGAGTCCCATAGTGCTCAGAGCCGTTTGAACCAACCCTAGGTCTTCATAGCCATCTCTGACCATCTCTTTTAGGGCCTGCCATTTTCTTCAGTAATTATCTCTCTCTTTCTAGTTGATATTGTCAACAATTTTTCGTCTTTAGGGCCAGCAGCATAATATATTTCTGTTAATGACACGATTATTAGAGTAGATTCACCAAATAGCTGCTTATAATAAGTAATCTTTATTTATGACAGACTGTTTCGGCTTTATCGCTGTTTTCAAGTACCTGCAATTACAATTTTGGTGAGAACAGGTATGCATACCAATGTCATTTATATTAAAACACCTGTATTATACTCAGATCTAGATTGATGTGATGTCCACGTTATGTGGACTCTTTTATAATTGTTACTGCTTTGTTACTGCTTTAATAAGATGGTAAATGATGTAACAATGTTGAAAATAAAATGTTAATTACCACATGACAGCAGTTTGATAGTTCCACTCTTACAACGCTATATATTTACAAAGATTGTGCAAATGAACAGCGATATTATTTTATTAACTGGAATTTTTTATGATTGTCTTTATTTGTTGCTTATGTTACTTCCAATTTATCCATTTTCATTTTCTAAAAGTTCAATGAAATTTTTGAGATAGTACTTGTGTTTGCATTTTGTGTGTTTGTTTAATATTTATTGTGGATATTTTCTCGTATACATATAGTTTCTAATTCTTCAAGAATGTTCATTCAAAAACCTTCTGGTATTCTGTGCAGAATCTTTAAAAGTTAAATGTATAGCCTCTACCAAGATTTAGGCTAAGAACAAGAATCATTGCAGCAGTGTGTCACAGCAGTAGAAGTAGTCCATTACTGTACCATGTTGTTCATTGGTATCACCAATCAAATCACTTGCTAACATGACTTCAGATATTCAGTCAATCAGATCTTCAGATACTTGACAAGAAGAAGGGACCGGTTGGTAGGACATGTTCTGAGGCATCAAGGGATCACAAATTTAGCATTGGAGGGCAGTGTGGAGGGTAAAAATCGTAGAGGGAGACCAAGAGATGAATACACTATACAGATTCAGAAGGATGTAGGTTGCAGTAGGTACTGGGAGATGAAGAGGCTTGCACAGGATAGAGTAGCATGGAGAGCTGCATCAAACCAGTCTCTGGAGTGAAGACAACAACAACATCAACAACAACAATAATTTATTTTGCTGGTGGGACTCACGTAAGCTCATTATTAACATTGTCCTGAAACATCAGTATGTTAATTGCCTTTGGTAAACATATATTAAGTGCTCAAGGTGCCACAGAATATGCTCTATCTTATATTGTGGAACCATGGTTTCAATAGGTGAGAAATTTGAAGAGAGTTTTGAATTTCACAGGTATACTTTTGGCTAAAAGGCTTTGATATCTCCTTAACAAAAATCATAAATTCCTCATTTTAAGGAGGTCATCATAATGGCCACAAATTGTGAAAGCTGTGGGCATCGCACCAACGAAGTGAAATCAGGAAGTGCTATTGAACCAAAAGGTGTTCGTATAGAAGTAACTATTTCTTCACCCAAAGACCTCACTAGAGATTTGCTAAAGGTAATTGTCTTGCATAATTTTTATTCATTATATTAAGATAATGTTCATTTTGGCTTGACATACTGCACGTTATTCTTTGTAGTTACAATCAATGAAATGTCTTTGTAGTGAAGGTTACAGCATACACTGAACTGCCAGAGGAGCCATGACTATTTTGCGGATTTGTGTGCTCTGAGTTGTTGTAGAATTTTTCTCTTTTTTCCTCCCAGACTACTACTACTACTACTACTACTACTACTCCTCCTACTCCTCTGACTATCTCATCTCGAGACTCCATTGATCCCAATGTGAAGGCTTTATGTTGACATGACTATTTCTTAGCTTCTGAATCAGATTTCTTACTTTCCTTTCTTCTCACACACTTTTGGCAAATTAAAGTGAAGCCCCTACTTTTGGGTTTGGTTAACTTATTTATTCTTTTTTCAAAATTTGTACTTTAGTAAAGAATGGCAGCTAGCTCTAAATTTAGATAAATGTAAATTAATGCAGATGAATAGGAAAAAGAATTGTGTAATGTTTGAATACTCCATTAGTAGTGTAGCGCTTGACACAGTCACGTCGATTAAATATTTGGGCGTAACACTGCAGAGCGATATGAAGTGGGACAAGCATGTAATGGCAGTTGTGGGGAAGGCGGATAGTCGTCTTCGGTTCCCTAATGGGTACCATCATTCACTGTGCATTTGAACTGCTGAGAATTAATAGACCTATATCCTTTTGCGTTGGCCTCCTGACACCAGAGAAAACATGTTTCCCAAAACAAGTGAAGTGAGTCCCACTGGCTCAGTTTCAGTTTCAGTTTCAGTGACAGACCTTGTCGGTTTGGGGGATCAGTACAACACCCTGCATCATCCCTGATCCCCACCCACCCTGTACAGTACTCCTAGATCTACCATTGACACGCCACTCACAGTCAAGTCGATGAGTAAAGACAGGTCCTGTACTTCCTGCGGAGGAGATGGGTTCCACAGGAGAGAATAGTACTTTAGATACCTTCGGTACTGGTACCACTGGTACACGACTCTTGGGAGCTCTTCCGACACACTGATTTGCCAGCAGGTGCCAATCATTTGACAGTAGCCGAGGCAATTTCCAACTGCTTTCAAACTTCAGTCAACTCATCCCGTGTTAGAGAACAGCATTCACAGTGGGGCTGCATTTTGGCTGGTGCAGGACAGTGAACACGTAACTTTAAACCTGCTGATTATTTTTTACATTTGTCAAGCCGAAAAAATTACTAATTCCCTATCACAATTGTAACAAATACACAAAACAAGATTTCTGATAAGGCAACAGAAAAACCTGTGCTAAAAATTACTAAGTTCCTAAAACTTTTTGAGGTTGGTTATAGTTATTAGCTAACAAGAAAATGCAGTTAATTTACAGTTAAATGTAGAAAATATGTACTCCTTTTTTAAGGGAAAACTATATGTAACACCATATTTTAATTAGAATGTCTGCTACAGTAAGTAAATCACAAATGCTGATTTACTAGAAATTAGATTATGCACAGGACAATGATGATGTCCAAAAATTCTCAAAAATGCATGTTTGTTTGAGTTGATATGTAATGAATTTGAGTGTGATCCATTCTTTGGAAGCAACTGTGAGTCACAAATGTTGATTTGCTGTGAAATAAAGTTATTCAAAAACTCTTGTACTGGTAACTTTCAAAAATTTAGTTTTTTAAACAAAAATATGTTTTCGTAAGTGTCCGAAAAGTCTCAAAAATGACTTATTTCTCATGTACTTATACAATTAAATTAGAGAACTACTGTCTGAACAAGTATAGGCCTTCTCTTCTGAAAGAAAGATCACAAATTTAGGTCTACAATTGTCGATAACAGGTGGTGTTTATTGTGGCACTCACTAATGTTCGAAATTTCGCAATATATCACTGTACAAACATTTAATAACAGTCGAAAAGATTTTGCATGAACACTGCAAACAGAATGTGACTGCAGAATACCAAATTGGCACACAAATAAGTGAAGTATGTGTATGTAGAAAACCAAATTGTCGCACAAATTGTTCAAACATTGTTTCTCTTAAAGGAAATTCCGAAGTTTTCGTTTGTATATAAATAAATGCATAAATAGCACAGCTTTTTTACTTAGCTGTTTCTGTGCCAAATTTTGTCGTCATTCCCAGCATTGACATCTTTATCTGTCACATGCTGCAATGATCATAAGTCACCCACAAAGTTACGCATAATGTGCTTCACAGTCTGTCATGATGGTGTGCCTCAAGTTTATATGACAACTTGTTGCTGAATACCATAAGTCTAAACTGATATCTCACTTATTGTATCACTTTTGAGTTGTGATAATCCACTAACTCCTACCTGAACAGACTCGATAACCTTCTGTGAATTGCCACACTTCAGCTGCACCTTATTTTCCTCACCGAAGAGCCAGACCTCGTGATGCCGTACCAGTTTCCATTTTGAAACTGAAAACAAATACTGATCATCCGTGGTCCATCACTCTTCTACAATCTCTATCCAGTTGCTGCCATTCTGTGGTTGTTCTGTGTCTTGCACAGTCTCTAATGTGTGCCGTCAGTAATTCTGTCTTAATAAAATGATTTATTTTATTTGTTGTTGTCGTCTTCAGTCCTTAGACTGGTTTGATGCAGCTTCTCATGCTACTCTATCCTGTGCAAGCTTCTTCATCTCCCAGTACTTACTGCAACCTACATCCTTCTGAATCTGCTTAGTGTATTCATCTCTTGGTCTCCCTCTACAATTTTTACCCTCCACGCTGCCCTCCAATGCTAAATTTGTGATCCCTTGATGCCTCAGAACATGTCCCACCAACCGGTCCCTTCTTCTTGTCAAGTTCTGCCACAAACTCCTCTTCTCCCCAATTCTATACAAAACCTCCTCATTAGTTATGTGATCTACCCATCTAATCTTCAGCATTCTTCTGTAGCACCACATTTCAAAAGCTTCTATTCTCCTCTTGTCCAAACTATTTATCGTCCATTTTCCACTTCCATACATGGCTACACTCCATACAAATACTTTCAGAAACGACTTCCTGACACTTAAATCTATACTCGATGTTAACAAATTTCTCTTCTTCAGAAACGCTTTCCTTGCCATTGCCAGTCCACATTTTATATCCTCTCTATTTCGACCATCATCAGTTATTTTGCTCCCCAAATAGCAATACTCATTTACTACTTTAAGCGTCTCATTTCCTAATCTAATTCCCTCAGCATCACCCGACTTAATTCAACTACATTCCATTATCCTTGTTTTGCTTTTGTTAATGTTCATCTTACACCCTCCTTTCAAGACACTGTCCATTCCGTTCAACTGCTCTTCCAAGTCCTTTGCTGTCTCTGACAGAATTACAATGTCATCGGCGAACCTCAACGTTTTTATTTCTTCTCCATGGATTTCGATACGTACTCCGAACTTTTCTTTTGTTTCCTTTACTGCTTGCTCAATATACAGATCGAATAACGTTCGGGGAGAGGCTACAACCCTGTCTCACTCCCTTCCCAACCACTGCTTCCGCCGGCCGAAGTGGCCGTGCGGTTAAAGGCGCTGCAGTCTGGAACCGCAAGACCGCTACGGTCGCAGGTTCGAATCCTGCCTCGGGCATGGATGTGTGTGATGTCATTAGGTTAGTTAGGTTTAACTAGTTCTAAGTTCTAGGGGACTAATGACCTCAGCAGTTGAGTCCCATAGTGCTCAGAGCCATTTTTGAACCACTGCTTCCCTTTCATGTCCCTCGACACTTATAACTGCCATCTGGTTTCTGTACAAATTGTAAATAGCCTTTCGCTCTAGGTTTGCCTTTCCTTAATCTATTTTATAAGATAAGTCGTAGGTTCAGTATTGCCTCACATGTTCCAACATTTCTGCGGAATCCAAACTGATCTTCCCCGATTTACTTTGGCTATATAGATAACATCACGGGCATGTCATGAAAATGATCACAGCAAGGGCAGCTCTTCTGTTTTTATTGGTACAGTACTATGGAACTGTGGAGCTCCCAATTATTAGACGTTATGTGCACTGACTGTAAGAAATGAAATAGTTTAGCAGCATCCTACCACCCTAGCATACAAAATGTCATAATGGTGTTTTTGTATTTATCCGATAATTTCTTTTTTTGTTCCACAGTCAGAAACGTGTTCTTTAATCTTGCCAGAGCTTGACGTTGATGTGGGCCCGGCGGCATTGGGAGGTCGCTTCACGACTGTGGAAGGGATACTTGTCGCAATGAAGGAGCAGCTGGCTGAACGCGGAGCAATGTTCGGCGACAGTGTGACTCCTGAAACCTCAGAGAAGCTCTCTGCTTTTCTTGCCCGACTCGACTGTGTGCTAAACTGCAAAGAATCTGCTACTTTGGTTCTAGACGATCCTGCTGGAAACAGTTATATTCAGGTATGAAGCTCATGCACTACGATAACAATGTCAGTTTCCAAAGTTCTGTTGTTCCCATGTTATAATAGAAAAGAGATTCATGATAGGAGACTGTGAAGATGTGGACAGATGTGGTGCAGTATCTTGACTGATAGGTATTCTGGGAGTTGGCAATACTTTGTGGAGGATGGAGGTTATGTATACTAAAGTCTTGGAATATTACCAAATGGGCATGGTTTACCATGGTCATTTCATTACTAGTTACATAGAGTGAGCTACCATTTCTGCATATTTGTGGAGCAAAAATTGAAATATTAAACTATTTTAGCGTACTTGAAATTTCAGTATCTAAAAGCTCCAAAACCCAAGAGAAGCTTTATATTAAATTTGCTTTTGCACCCAGTTAGCTTATATATTTAACTTGTAGTTAGAATGTCTCTTAAGAAGATTTCAGTGCTGTATTGAATCAGAACCTTTCAGTTATTAGTGGATCACATAAAAAGGTTTATTACAGTTGATTTAAAATATTAAAGCACTTTTACTTTAGAACATTGTAAACCTGGAGAGGAACTTCCTTCAAAAGTGTAGAAACCTTTACTATTAGGACACTAGTGTGAGAAATTGAATTTTCTTGTTGCTCTTTTTTTGCCTGTCTGCTATTGAATTTCAGTTTAATGTAGTTTAGTTTGGTAGTTACAGGCAGTGGGGAAAGTGGGAGATGTTTGAGGGGCGAAATGTGATTGGTATGGAAACTGGATGATAAGTGCTGATAAAGAACCCACAGTATAGGGTGAGAATTTGTTACTGTGATTTGGAATTGGAAATGAGTTTTGCGGAGGGTGAAGAATGGTACTTTGCCGGCTGGTGTGGCCGAGCAGTTCTAGGCGCTTCAGTCTGGAACCGAGCGACCACTCCGGTCGCAAGTTTAAATCCTGCCTCAGGCATGGATGTGTGTGATTTTCTTAGGTTAGTTAGGTGTAAGTAGTTCTACGTTCTGGGGAACTGATGACCTCAGATGTTAAGTCCCATAGTGCTCAGAACCGTTTGAACCATTTTTTTGAAGAATTGTGTTTTGAAAGTTTGCACATTCAGGAGATAATGCCAAAGAAAAGGAATGACTGGAGAAATACAATATAAAAATGCAAATTAGCAGTGGTGTTCAAATGTTTAAGACTGGAACAAATGTACTGTGGAATGCGGTTCAGAATGAGAATGTAATGTTTGATAAGTGCTGGAAGTGGCCAATAGTTAGGGACATGGCAGACAAAAAGGTAGAAATGTGAGATATTAGCAAAGATTCAGATAAAAAAGAGAATGAAGTCATGGAAAAAATTACCAGTACAATTACGAAATGGAGATCGTGTCAGAACGCTGACAAAGAAGTAACTATGATAAAAGTAACACTAAATTATAAATAGATAAACATAAAAAAGTAAAACTAACCAGATAATAGGAATAATCATATCAGTCATAGACATTGTGAGCGAATTTGAACAGATTAGTTTACTTTTCCTTTCTTCAGATTCTCTGCATCCCTTTTTTCTCCTTATTCAATGCTTGGAGTGAGTTTTCTTCGTCCTTTATTCTAATGATGAATTTTTGAAAGGTCTCACAGTTCAAGATTTGGCTATTTCTAAATTTTTGTATGTGCCGGTTCTGCTTCAATCACATTTCCATAAGAAATGTTATTAAACAAGTAAAATATACCATACATAACATTATTTTGTCTTAGTGCTTACTGATATGTGGCAGAAAAACGAAAACTAATTTGACAATCACTGATGTTTCAGAACCTAACAGATGATTGTGGCGAAGACCACGGGCTTAAAATAACTTACTACGAAAGATCATTTGAGCAGAATGAAGAACTGGGACTGAATGATATGAAAACAGAGAACTATGAACAAGATTGAAGAGTCAAAACTTTACATTTTATGTAATAATTGTTTTTTATGTATTAGTTACTGAATAAATTTGTTCATAAATTTTTTTTCCTCTTGTAACACACTGCAATTAACATGGCTGTGACTGTAACGAGCGTTAGGTACACAAACAAGGGACAGCAGTAGTTGTCTCTTTCGCACCGAGTTAGAAGAAAAAACTAACTCTGGGCCTGATCGGATCCACAGCCAGATGATCAAACATCTCTCATCTGACTACAAGCGACGTATCCTTGTCATCTTCAACCGGATCTGGTGCGGTGACGTCCTTCCATCACAATGGCGGGAGAGCGCCATCATTCCGGTGCTCAAACCCGGTAAAAACCCACTTCATGTGGATACCTATCGGCCCATCAGCCTCACCAACTTTCTTTGTAAGCTGCTGGAACACATGGTGTGTCGGTGGTTGGGTTGGGTCCTGGAGTCACGTGGCCTACTGGCTCCATGTCAGTGCAGCTTCCGCCAGGGTCGCTCTACAACTGATAATCTTGTGTCCCTCGAGTCTGCCATCCAAACAGCATTTTCCAGACACCAACACCTGGCTGCCGTCTTTTTCGACTTACGTAAAGCATACAACGCAACCTGGTGACATCATATCCTTGCCACATTTTATGAGTGAGGTCTCCAGGCCCCACTCCAAATTTTTATCTAAAACTTCCTGTTGCTCTGTACTTTCCAGGTCCAAGTTGGTGCCTCCCATAGTTCCATCCATATCCAGGAAAATGGAGTCCCGCAGGGCTCTGTATTGAGTGTCTCTCTATTTTTTGTGGCCATTAACAGTCTAGCAGCAGCTGTCGGGCCTTCCGTCTCACCTCCTCTGTATGCAGACGACTTCCGCATTTTGTACTGCTGCTCCAGTACTGGTGATGATGAGCTTCACCTACAGGGAGCCATCCACAAGGCATGTCAATGGTAGATCCAGGCATCATGTAGAGAGTGGACGGTGCCAGGCAGGACTCAGGGTGTTGTACCGATCCCTTTAACCAACAAGTTTGAGATGCTGTCTTTCACTGAAACTGAAACTGAGCCAGTGGGACTCACTTCACCTGTTTTGGGGAAACTTATTATTATTTTTTTTTTTTTTTTTTTTTTTTGTGTCAAGATGAGGCAAGTGCAAAAGGGTGGTGGTGTATTAATCTTAATCGTCGGCAATCCGTATGTTCTGCAAATGATGGTACCTCTGAGAGAAATGGCAACAAGGGACAGGAAAGAACACAAAGTGTACTCAGTGTGTATGTGTAGGGATCTCAATCAACGTATTGAAGAGGCTATTTCAGTGGGCATTGATGGAACAGGTTACAACCAACTGCAGATTGTGGCGCATGTTGGAACAAATGATACCTGTTGTCTGGGCTTCAAAGTCATTCTTGGGTCATTTCAGAGACTGGCAGAGAAGGCTGAGAAGACTATGCGTGCATGTGGAGTTTCAACAAAGCTCAGAATTTTCAGCATAGTCTCCAGAACTGTTTGTGGCCCTTTCATTCTGAGTTGAGTGAAAGGATTGAACCAGATACTTCGAAAGTTCTGTGACAATCTAGGCTGCGACTTCACAATCTAGGCTGTGACTTCCTGGATGTCCACTATAGGGTTGAGAACTGTAGGGTCCCCCTAAATAGGTGAGGTGTGCACTACACTTCAGAGGCAGCTACTCAGGTAGTTGACTGTGTGTGTGATCCACTAAAGGTGTCTTAGGTTAGGCAACTCTACATCCAATCTAGATAACAATGGCTGCAGGAAACCCAGAAATAACAGTGCAAGATCAGAAGACATGCCTCCCACAGGAGATAAACTGCCGAAGCATTCGAAACAAAAGTGCAAGAGTTTGCAGTACTCCTGAAAAGCAGTGAATCTCAAGTAATACTAGGCACATAAAGCAGGTTGAAACTTGAAATTGATAGCAGTGAGATTCCTGTGAAAATTTAAGTGTATATTGAAAGGATAGGCAAATGGGAAATGGAAGTGGTGTATTTGTTGCAGTGGACAAAAAACTCATATTCACGTAGATAGAAATTGAAGCTGCATATGTGATTTTTTGTTCAAGACTCAGTATCGAGGGGGGGGGGGGGGGGGGCAGAAAATGATAACTTGATCCTTCTATCACCCACCAGACTCTTCACCTCCTGTAAAAGAAAACTTCACGGAAAATCTCAGTGCACTTGTATGTAAGTTCTCCAAGCATGCTGTAACCATCAGTGGAGACTTTAATCATCCAACAATTAATTGGGAAAATTACAATTTTTTAGTGGTGGGTGTGTGGTAAGACATCCTATGAAACCTTACTAAATGCTTTCTCTGAAAACTACTTAGAACAGATAGTTAGGAACAAAACTCATGATGTAAATATAGTGGATCTAATGGCAACAAATGACCTGATCCTTTGAGGACATCAACATCAAAACTGGTATCTGTGACCACGTGGCAATGATGATTACCAAAGTTCAAAGGAAAACTATAGCAAGCAGAAAGATATATATGTTCAGTAAACTAGATAAAAAAATATTCAGTCATATCTTGATAAGATTTCAAAGTGGTGCAAAAATCAACCACTTGCTCTAAATATTCAGAAATGTAAAATTTTGCACTTCACAAAATAAATTAAAAAAAAAATGTATCCTATGACTATAATATGAATGAGTCAGTGCTGGAATTGGCCAACTCATACAAGTACCTGGATGTAACACTTCGTAAGGATATGAAATGATCACATAAGTTCAGCGGTGGGTAAAACAGGTGGTAGACTTCAGTTTATTGGTAGAATAGTGGGGAAGTACAATCAGTCTACTAAAGCAGTTGCTTACGAATCACTCGTGACCCATCCTAGAATATTGGTCAAGTGTGTGGGACCCATACCAGATAGGATTAATGGGGGATATTGAATATATACAGAGAAGGACAGCACAATTTGTCACAGGTTTGGTTAATCTGTGGGTTTGTCTCAGAAATACTGAAGAAACTGAAATGGCAGACTCTTGAAGACAGACGTGAACTGTCCTGAGAAAGTCTATTAACAAAATTTCAAGAACTAGCTTTAAATGACTTCTCTAGGGATATACAACAACTCCCTATGGATCGCTCACACAGGGACCATGAGAATAAGAGTAGAATAATTATTGCACACAGAGGCATTCAAATAATCATTCTTCCTGTGCTCCATATGTGAATGGAACAGGAAGGAACCCCAATAACTGGTACAGTGGGTTGTATCCTCTGCCATGCACCTCACAGTGGTTTGCAGAGCGTAGATATAGATGTAGACTTATGCACAGAGTACTTAAGCCTCTATTTAAAAAAGGCACCAACAAACATATTTGAAAAGGTAGTCACAATACAAGTTCCAAATTTCATAGAAAAATTTAAATTGATCTCCAAAAATCAGTATGCATTTCAAACAGGCAAAACCACAGATCTACTATAAACCATTTTGTAGATAAAATTAGCTCCTCTCTAGACAACTCAGTGCATACCACAGGAATTTTTTGTGACTTATCAAAGGCCTTTGATTGTGTGAACCACTCCTTGCTACTCTGTAAACTGCTGGAAAAGCATGGAATTAGGGGCACTGTATTAGAATGGTTTAAGTCCTACCTAACCAATCAAAGACAGTGATAATATTATCAGAAAGAGGAACTTGTACTTCAAAATGGAAAACCATTTAACAAGGAGTACACCAAGGTTCTGTCTTAGGTCCCAGTTTGTTTCTGTTTTACATAAATGATGTACCACTTAATACTGAGTGTCACTCAGTTTCATTTGCAGATGACATATATGTAATCATTGAAAGTAATAGTATTGACCAAATTCCTACTGTGTTAAATACTTTAGAAAAATTAGGTAGCTTGTTTGATTTAAATGGCTGAAAATTAAACTTGGGAAAGACTCAGTTAATGTAGTTTAAAACAAAATAAGCAAAACTACATGATATTCAGATCGATCACAAAAACTGGGATTTGCTGTGTGAAATTCCTGGGAATGCAACTAAATAAAAATCTGTCATGGGCCTCTCACTTATAGTACCTCACAAACAAATTAAATAGCCTAGCATTTGCAATGAGGATATTGTACAATGTTATCAGCATGGACATAAGAAAAATTACTTTGAATCAGTAATAAGGTAAAGAATTGTATTTTGGAGCAGCTCCAACGAAATGTGCTGAATATTAAAACTTCAGAAAACCATCATTAGAATTACGCACAATGCAGAACAAAGAAAATCATGGCATCCCCTTCTAAAAAATCTAAGTATATTAAGTGTTTCCTCACTGTACATCTGTGAGCTGATTATCTTTATACACAGTAACCTTGATTTATTTGTAGAAAATCATTTTCAAGCAGGAATCAAAATAATTTTATGCTGCACACCCACCATTTAAAATTTTATGCTCAGACTCCACAGTATATGGGTATGAAAGTTTATAAGAAAGTGAAAGGAAGAGAGCTACTCAGTATACATTTAGAAACACTGAAAAAGTTTTGTATGAGAAACTAGAACAGAAATGTTACTGTTCAGTAGAAGAATTCATGGAGGAAAACCTGAAAATTCGAGCAGGAGATAGCAAGCACTTAGCACTGCTAATTTTTAAAAGTTTGTTGCTTTTTAATGAAAAATTATTCCCCCCCCCCCCCCCCCCCCCCGTTCAGACCATTTCTGTTTTTTCTCTCACATGGTCGCATGTTGAAACCCGCCCTTCCAGTTCATTTATGAACATTTGAGAACTTTGCATCAAAATTTTATATTTTCTTCCTTTTCAAGATGTTTTTTTGTGCATTACAAGTGATGTGAACACTTTAGTGATGATCCAGCAATCAGCTAAAATGTTTAATATGAAAACTGCAGTAGTTTTCTCTCTCTCCCCCCGTCCCTCTGTTTGCCTTTCCCTCCCAGCCCCCTATCTTTCAGCGCGCGCGCGTTTGTGTGTGTGTGTGTGTGTGTGTGTGTGTGTGTGTGTGTGTGTGTGAAGAAGAAGAAGAAGAAGAAGAAGAAGAAGAAGAAGAAGAAGAGGAGGAGGGGGGGGGGGGGGGGAAGGAAAGGGGATGTGTCTCCTTGTAGGCAGTACCATGAGAAGAGTAATCAGCAGACTTCAAGATTTCATGATAGGACGCACCAATACTAGTTTATTTGTTGTTTTAGCTTGGTTTTTATTTTATAAAATTTACTACAAGCTATCGACGAATTTAATCTTAAATACAAATTATTGTTTTGCGATTTATCACACACGTAATTGCTATAACATGACTGGTAAATTTATATTATAAAACGCCCCTTCATTCAGTCATTCGGAAATAACTTCAGCTTTTTTTTAAACAGCCTCGCTTTCTTTACCAACTTGATGTTGTTCACAAGGTGATGTGTAGTTGTTTTCCACTGTGAGAGTTACTTTTCGGATAGGCAGATGTTCTGGCCTAGGAGAAATGAATGTTAATACAGCTTCCTGTTCTGTTATTCAGCACAAAGCTGTTTTGCTGATATGTTTTGGAGATTCCTAAGTATTCTTAGAGAAAGAATATTCTTTTTTTGTGTATATACGGGTGTGCAGCATTCAGTATGTTTGGTGTAGGGCAGAGATAATGATGTGAATCTTGACTCTTTACGCTGCATATGGGTCTGTTTACTTTTTTTGAGCTTTGAATACAGTTCAGCTATGGGATGAATTCCCTCTGAATATTATCCCGTATCTGATTGTGGACTGGAAACATGTGCCTGTACTACTGTCGCTCTGTTACAGCTTGTGTCCAGAATCTGTAGCATATGAAAGATTGATGATAGTTTAGCCGTAAGAACTTGAATATGTGTGTTCCATCTTAGATCTTGATTGCTCTGCAGATATATTCCTAGTAATCCTAGGAATTTTACATCAAACCCAGATTCAACTTTTGTTATTTATGTTCAATGTGTGGTCATTTTGTTTCTTCCGGTAGGATATACGAAAGTTTTTTTTTTTTTTATTTTTTTTTATTTTTTTTTTTTTTTTTATGTTCTCCATACCAGTGTGTTAGTCCCATCGATGGTGTGTCTGCTGATATTTGAAGCTCTCAAATTTTCTGTTTGGCCTGAACAGATAATAGACTCTTGCCTGGAAATGTGCCATTTAGATATAAAATAAGTTTGAAGATCGGATCGCTTTCAAATACTCCACTTTATTATATGCACACAAACTGAGAAGAGGGCTCCACCATCAGTCCCTGTAGTAATTATGACATCACCTACCATTTTGTCAAACTACAACAACAACTGCAAAAAACTTACATGTTCACAACTAGGAAGATTGGCTGTGGTGTTCCATGAGCAAGCCACACTCTCAACTTTCAAGAGGATGTCCATTGGCATGCAGAAGAGATTTCAGTGATGAGTACTCCAGACACTGCCTGTGCCATGGGCTCCTGTAGCCCACACAGTTCAGAGCTCATTGTCTCTGCTGTGTGTGTGTGCTGTGAAGCGAGAGATTCAAAAGTGGTCCAGTCTTCGAACTTATTTTACATTCAGATGATTCATCAATAAAAACTGTAGGTACGAAGTCTCCTCTGCAACCCCTAGAAACCTGTGATGGAAATTGTGAAACACCCTTTATACAAGAAAAACGGGATTTTTGATCTAATGTTTATCCTTGTGGCACACCATATTTGATTACAGTTTCTTCTGATGAGTATGTTGCTGTTTTTCTTTTTTTTCTTTAATATTTCCAGTGTTTATGCTTTGCTTAAGACATTCATTTGGTATACCTCTAATTTCCTTTCTTTCCAACTTGTAGTAGAGTAGCACAATTTATAACATCAACCTCTTTGGACAGGACCAGAAATACTTCAGCACATTCTCCCATTTCATCTATAGCTTTTAAGATAGCTATGAATTTAGATTGCCTGAAGCTATGCTGGTGATTTGACAGCAATGAATTTTTGTTCATAAATTCTAGCAGCCTATTATAAAAGGACTTTTCAAAGATTTTTTGAGAGCCCGTTAAGCTGTGCTACAGGCTTGCAATTGTAAACACTGTCTGTGATTCCCTTTTGGTGACCTTCACAAGCATTAGAAGCTTGGAAATGTATGTGTGGAAAAGAAATGATTAATAATAAACTCCATAGATTCTACAATATAGTGTCCTGTTTGTTTGGTTTATAATACAGCTTGGACTATCATCAAAACCACACACAGAATCTCTGCGGATTTGTAGTTTTCAGTGTGGTGCATATTGGGAGTTCGAAAGTTGTTTTGGGCAAGACTGTTTCCTATTTTTCTAAAGTACTCATTAAAAATATCAGCTACTGAGGTTGTATCTGATACTTTTCCATTTTCCAGTTTTGGGCCACATGTTTTGTTCTTGTTTTAGACCTGATAATGTACCGTGTGGCATGTGTCTTGTATTTTGATTTGCAAGCTATGACAAAATGCGTGCATCTCACGTGTAAGATATATGGGCCTCAGACTTTAAGAAGAATATGATAATTCCAATTATCCAAAGAAAGCAGGTGCTGACAGGTGTATTACCATACTATCAGTTTAATAATACATGGTTACAAAATACTAACACAAATTCTTTATAGAATAGTGGTGTAGCGCCGATGAGGTCGACACCAGCATCGATCTGAGTATCGTCTTTGAACTAAGCTAAGATTATCTTTGAGCAGTTCCACCATGTCAGTTCTTTGTGAGCCTTTGATGTGTTTAGATGAATAAATGAACTACTGCAAAATGGGAGTGTTGTTTGGTGTACCTGACCCGAACGTCTGCCTCACTGGTGACCCCGAGTTGTAAAGTCTTCCGTTTTCGCCGTTTTACTGTGTCCGCCACCTCCACGTCGTTTATTTTCACGTGTACTACATCAACACAGAATTCGAAAAATGACTTCGGCCCAGCGCCTAACGCCGGATTTTGTGTTCAACATGCATCGTGTTGCGGGCGATGTACACCCGCCAGGACTGCAACACGATGCCTCTCCCTAGACGATTACACAGGTTTTGCTGGACGTTTTCGAGCCTGCTACAATTAGTGAGGTTTAGGAGTGTGCATGACGTCTTTGTTCCCACCACATGTGCCCTCTCTCATCGACGGTGCAGTTACCTCTTACGCATCTCCGTGCAGTGCGGGACCAATGCCAATTTCTGCAAATGCTTCGCTGGACAACCTTCTACCGCCAGGATAATGATTTGCCATGCTGCAATCCATACAGTACCACGCGGATTCCTGCCACGTGGCCGGAACTTCTTCGTTCTCAGCATCCGACCACGCCCGTGCCTGCCTCGGCTCAGCATCATCACATGCCTTCCTATTTCGATACCTCGGCCTGCAACAGGAACAATTACTTGTTATCTGTGCCTGACCTCCATCTCCGTCCCACTGCTACGCCTCAGCGTTTTGTGCCACTGAACATTCACACATTCCGTCCCACGTTCGACACCATTTCCCACGCTGTGCTTCTGGACAGCCCGCACCTCCGCAGCCTCCCTGCAACACAGGTGGCCCCAGCTCTGATCATATGTCGAGCTTCCCGCGGACTAACAACCATTCTCAAACTTTGAACTTTTTCTCACCTGTCTCCCCCACGTCGGCTCCAGTCAAGCTTCCGCTACCGTTCTCGGCACATCTCAGTGCCTCATCTGGGTTGGTCTTCTGCGACGCGTCAATCTGAACACACCCGCAACGTGTTGAGCTTCCGCAACCGCAATCGACACATTACGGTGTCTCACCTGCGTCGGCCTTCCGCGTGCGACGGATCGCACTCAACCACAACTCGCCACCTTCACGCTGCCACGCGACCAGCCATCGTCGCCACATCCCCCGGAGGCACACTCTCCTGGAATACTACAGCAACAACAGCTCGTTTCAGGCAGTGCCCCGACGAATTCAAATAACCTGTTCTTCCGAACATTCTACAACACTTACCGACACTGCCGCCGTTTAATCCCTAGAGAGCAACAACCTGGTTCAAAATTGTGGACGAAGTGTTCGACCATTACAAACTCGACGAGTCAACCAGGTTTCTGTACCTCATCACCCACCTGCATGACCAGGAGGACTTGATTGCTGACCTGGTCGACGCCCTGACTCAGCTATTGGTACACTCTAGCAAAAAAGACAGTTCTATGTCAGCTTGCAGGCTCAACTGAGGCAGCAATATGGCAAGTGCTCCATGTTGAGCAACTAGGCAACAACAAACCTTCCCAGCTTTGGAGACAGCTACGTGCCCAGCTAAACTCTCCCCTCACATCTGCTTTGCTCTAGCTCAAAGGTCTCCTGAACCTGTCGAGCAAAGAATGACAATTGCTGACAAGCTACACGATGCATTACTGCTCTATGTCGCCAGCCACTGCCTACCTGACAAGTCTCAGGTTCAGGCTCATCACACTGCAGCCGGACGCGGCCGGGGCCGTGCTGTGCTGACCGTTCCGCTCTCTTCGGGAAGCAGTAAACAAGCAACTTGGACGTCACTGGCTCCGCCCACAGTCACGCCCCCTCCTGCAACAGAACCTGCTGCAGCCACCGAAACTCGGCCACCGCCACTGGCAACGAACTTTCCGCAGGTAATGCAACCGCACTACCCGTACTGTTACTTTCACACATGGTTTGGCGAGGCAGTACAGAATTGCAGACCACACTGCTACTTCCCAAACACCTCCTGCGCACAACATGACAGGCACCCCCCAGTTTTCCATTCTGTCCGGGAACAACTGGATAATTGCAGACAACTTTACATTAAAGACATTTTGTCGGGATGCCTTTTCCTAGTGGACACAGGTGCCGATGTATCGCTGCTGCCTACATCCTTAGCGTTGTCGAACATCTGCCTTCATCATACTTCACTGCAGGCCGTGAATTCAACTAAACTACAATGCTTGGGTTCAACTTCCCACGTTGTCTCACTCTCCGCAAACTGCAAACTCGAGTGGACTCTTTTAGTGTGCGAAGTTGACGAACCTATACTAGGCATTGACTTCTTGCGACACCACAAACTTCCACTGGACCTAGTGCGAAACACCGTGTTTCATCACCTGTCCAAGACTCACTACCCCTGTGCTCTGTCGAGCAAACCTCCCTGCGACGCATCGGTCCGGGCTCATCTCATCCGTACATGCTCGTCTCTGTCGACAACGTTACAAGAAACAACGCACAAGTGGCTTGTCGAGCTTGAAAACATTGCTCACCTATGCAAGGAAAACTTCGAGCTCTCCCTCCGGCTCCACAAAACTCAGCTCCAACTCTCCAATGCAGCAAAGGAATTGCAGACACTACAGCAAGGACAGTAAGTGCGCCAAATCTGCTTGCAGTCCCAGCAATCGAGCCTCTGTGTGTTTACCTCCCGCTACCCCTTGCAACTGTGCTATCAACACTGCTGTAACATGTACTTGACAGCTCCGCAGGGCCACAGCCTCCTAACATGGCAGCGTTTGACACTTGGCCAGACATAAGTGCACATGCGCGACGAGCGTCACGTGTTCCCGAACTGACGGCTCCTATCCCACCCCTCGCGGACAGCACCACAAACTATGCAACTTCGGCTCCTGCGCGCCGCCACTGACAACACAAACAGTGCACTCGCGCCAAGTGTTTCACCCGCGACCGTGCTGCCACAGGCCGCGCCCTCGGATAGTGGACTCACTAACGGCTCCCAAGCTCTACTGAGGTCACCCGGCCACGGTGCCACTGCTTCGGGTCAGCAGGAATCTTGTCGCGTTGACTACTGAGACACTTTGCCGCCTCGGCTCCTGTCGGATCCGCCGAGTGGCTCTGAACACCACGACCATGCCTCGACTGCCACACTTGCCACACATTGTAAACAAACCGCCTCCCACACCGTCGCCAACATTTCCATTGTCACGAACGGCACGGTTCACAAGCTTCGCCTCACGCCAGGTCCTTCGATCTCCAGTAAACCACGTCGATTATGTCCTGAGCGCCTCTCCGACCTTAAATTTCAGATTTCTGGACTACTAAGCTCCGGAGTCATTGAACCCTCTGCCAGTAGATGATCCATGCCCATACATATGACACCCAAGAAAGATGGCTCCTTGTGCATATGCGGAGACTACCATCGTCTAAACGCATGAACAATTATGGACACATACCTCATTCCCAAAACTGCCGACTTTATGAGTTCCCTTGCAGGTGCGACCACGTTCTCTGTCATTGATTGCAAACGGGCCTACCACCAGATCCCCATGGCATCTGAAGACATCGAGAAGACGGCAATCACCACCCCAATTGGGTTATTTCAGTTTTGATTCATGCCCTACAGTCTGAAAAACGCAACCCGGACCTGGCAACGCTTCATCAGCGAAGTGCTATTCGAACTAAAATTCTGCATGGCATATCTTGATGATATCCTTGTGTTCAGCTCCTCCGTCGAGGACAACATTCGACATGTGGAAACTGTTATGAACACTTTCGAGGCAGCAGGCATCGAGACCAACCGAGACAAATTGCAGCTACATCAACCTGCTGTCACTTTCCTTGGTTTTCGGGTCTCTGCCGACGGCATTTCACCGCCCCCTGAGAAAGTACAAACAATACTAAACCTACCCAGACCTTTGTCATTCAAAGAGCTCCGGCGCTTTCTGGGCACGGTTAATTATTATTGCCGACATCTACCTCGGGCTGCGGAGATTCGGGCCCTACTGACGGACGCCTTGGCAGGCACCAAAACTTCTGGATCTCGGCCCGTTCCATGGACCCCTGCTATGACTGACTCTTTCACTGCCCTCAAAAATCTTCTTGCCAAGGCCTGCACCGTCGTGCATCCTCATCCCCAATTCACAGCTTTTCATCACCACAGACACGAGCGATACTGCCATCACCACTGTCCTTAGCCAGACAATCGACGCCCGCACTTCGCTTCTGCAGTTCTTCTTGCACAAGCTCACCAATGCACAACAGAAATATTCCGCGTTTGACAGGGAGTTGCTCACAGTCTACGAAGCAATCAAGCATTTTAAGACTGACATTGAGGGACACCCTTTCTATGTTTTAACGGACCACAAACCCCTGGCTGCGGCCATTACAAACCCGCCAGCCGACACGCCTCCTCGCCGCTTCAGATACATGGACTTCATATATCATTCAGTTCACCACCGATGTCAGACACATAAAGGGTGCTGACAATATAGTTGCTGATTCCTTTCACGAGTCGACGCCAACCATTCACTATTAGACCTATCTGAACTGCCTAACCTCCAACCCACCGATGAGGAGACACAAAACCTAATTTCAGACTCTACCTCTTCACTACACTTCGTCCGCACCACCTTCCCTGGCATTTCTTGTGAGATCTGGTGCGACGACAGTACGGGCACCTTACGCCCCCTCACCCCAACCACGCTCCGTCGAGCTGTCTTCAATGCATTGCTTAATTTAGCCCACCTCGGTGTTCGTGCGTCCACCCGCCTCGTAGCAGAGAGCTTTGTGTGGAGAAATGTCAACAAGGACTGCCAGCAATGGGCACACTCCTGCGTTGCATGCCAAAGCTGCAAAGTACACATCACACTTCACCCCCCCTTGGCGCCTTTTTGATTCCTCCTGGGCATTTCCAGCATATTCATATTGACATTGGCAGCCCCCCCTCCCGTAACAGCTTTCGTTATGTTCTCTCGTGTATCGACCAAACAACTCGCTGGGTCGAGGCCGTCCCCCCTCCCCATTATTACGGCAGAAACTGTTGCTCGAGCTTTCGTCGAGTCATGGTTATCGCGTTTCAGATGTCCAGCTACCATCACAACTGAGCAGGGCAGACAATTTGAGTCAGCCCTGTTCAACATTGCCACATTTGTGGCATCCGGCGCATCTTTACCACAGTATATCACCCGCAAAGTAACGGGCTAGTCAAACGCTGGCACCGCACTTTTAAGGCAGCTCTTTGATGCCACGACTCTCTATGGACGGAGGCCCTTCCCCTTGTGCTACTCGGCATTTGTGCGATCTATAAGGAAGAACTCAAAGACACAATAGCTGAGTTCGTATACGACCAGAACATTGTTCTCCCTGGCAAACTCATGAGCCCTTCAGCTTCTCTCCCTCAGTCTGACTTACCTTCCTTCGTGGACTGCGTCGGACGCCACTTCATCAACCTCCACATCCCTCCGCCTGTGAGCCATTCCCGCCCTATGGTTCACGTCATGAAATTTCAGGACAATTGCGAGTACATCATGCTCCGAGATGACACTGTCCATGCTCCCCTCCAACCTTCATATACCGGCCCATACCGAGTTCTCTGGCGCTCAGCCAACACCTATGACATCTAGATGAAAGATTCAGCTGTTACAGTCTTTCTCAACAGACTTAAGCCTGCTCATGTCGAGCCTTCTTCTACCCCCCTTCAGGCCACGACCATGCCACTCACTTCCAGCTCAGCTCCAATCGTCGAGCTCTCCTCCGACCTCGCCCCTACCCCGGTCTCACGCACTCCATTGAGTGACCACTTGCTCCCCATGTCGAGCTTACCTATGATCAAGCCCTCGCCGCCGGTCCCTTCGACCTCTCACTCGTCCCCTGCCTTGCCCTGTCGAGGTTTCTCACCCCCCCCCCCCCCCAAATCTTGCACGTGCCTTCGCTCGAGGTGTTCGTGCCTGTCCCCCCGGACATAATCCACGACATCTAAATAATACTACGCGATTATACACTGTTTGTCGTGTGTTTCCCTTCATCCAGTGCTCATGACACAACCTCCACCATTCCCTGCCACCTGGTGAAATGTGTTCCCCTCTTGCCTGACGTCAACCTGGACATGCTTTGTGTGTTCGCCACGCCCACTGGAGACATCGTTGTCGTTGCTCCGTTCCACCTGCAAACCGCCGGCCTACCTGTTGCCGCACGACCAGCATGCCCAATATGACGCCCGGCTCACTTCAACGACTTCCAGGTTCGGTAGCCGACCCTTCCTTCACGACATCTACATACACAGTTCCCCGGCGATGCTGTCGAGCTGACCGTGGTCTGGCTCCCGCAGACCACCCCTGCCGACGCCATAGTCACCCCCCCCCCCCCCACCCACCGCCCCCTCCACCCCCCCCCCCCCCCATTCCCCCGGCTTCTCAAGAGTACTCCGTACTGCGGGGGGTAGCTATGTGGTGCCGATGAGGTCAACACCAGCATCGATCTGAGTATCGTCTTTGAATTAGCCTAAGATTATCTTTGAGCAGTTCCACCATGTCAGTTCTTTGTGAGCCTTTGATGTGTTTAGGTGAATAAATGAACTACTGCAAAATGGGAGTGTTGTTTGGTGTAACCGACCTCAGTGGAAAAACTACTAGAAGCTGACCTCAGGGAATATCAGATTGGAACTCATGAGGCAATAATGATTTATTATAGAAGATAGCTAAGGAAAGGCAATCTTATGTTTATAGCTTGGAGAAAGCTTTTGACTATTTAAAGTGGAATATTCACTTTCAAAATTCTGAAGGTGGTAGGGGTGACATACAGGGAGTGGAAGACTATTTACCATTCTCCAAAGATCACACAGCAGTTATTAGTGTCGAGTGGCATGAAGAGGAAGCAGTAGTTGAGAAATGAGTGAGACAGGTTTGTAACCTATCCCTGATATTATTCAGTCTGTGCACAGACTATGAAACCATAGAAAAATTTGGAATAGGAATTAAAGTTCAGGGAAAGAAATAAAAACTTTGTGGTATGCCATTGACATTGTAATTCTGTCACATACAGCAAAGGACTTAGAAGAGCAATTCAGTGGAATAGACAGTGTCGAGATAGAATAATTTAGGACGAACATCTACAGTTTAAATCTGGTGATTCTGAGGGAATTAGATTAAGAAACAAGGCACTTAAAATAGTAGATGAGTTTTGCTATTTGGGCCACAGCATAGCTGATGATGGCTGAAGTAGAGAGGATATAAACTGTAGACTGGCAATGGCAAGAAACATTTTTCTGTGGAAGAGAATTTGTTAAGACAGAATACAGATTTAAGTGTTATAAAGTCTTTCTAAAGATAATTGTTTGGAGTGCAACCTTGTATGGAAATGAAATGGGGATGATAAGGCGGTTCAGTCTTTCAATGCTCATGTTACGTTATGTTAACCAGCGATCTAGAAACGATGCAGAGTGCAGAGGCTCCATCCCGGCCGCAGCCGCAGTGGTCCGCAACCCCATGATGACTATCACAGTCCACTTCACCCCTCTGCCGCCCCACACCGAACCCAGGGTTATTGTGTGGTTCGGCCCGCAGTGGACACCACCCCCCTCCCCCCCCCCCCCCCCCCCCTCCCAGGGAACGTCTCACACCAGACGAGTGTAGCCCCTATGTTTGTGTGGTAGAATAATGGTGGGGTACGCGTACGTGGAGAACTTGTTCGTGCAGCAAACGCCAACATAGTGTAGCTGAGGCGGAATAAGAGGAACCAGCCTCCATTCGCTGAGGCAGATGGAAAACCACCTAAAAACCATCGACAGACTGGCCGGTTCACCAGACCTGGACACAAATCTACTCGGCGGATTTGTGCCGGGGACCGGCACTCCTTCCCGCCTGGAAAGCCATGTGTTAGACCCCACGGCCAACCGGGTGGGCTTCAATGCTCTTAGTGAGTTACTAGTCTTCATACCATCTAATAAGTTTAATCTGCTAAGACCTTAACTTTACTGTATATTGTTTGGGGAGACATGTAATTTGGAATGTCCAGATATGCAATAATTAAGCTAATGCACATATAGTCACACCAGGAATTGTATATACAGAAACGCACACGGGTATACATGCGTGCATGTTAAGAATGTTGTGGAAATTCTGAAACATTACTTAATTTTTAGTGTGCGGCTTGGTATTTACCTCTCTTTTCATGTTGACTTCCTCTTCGAAGAACTGAATTTTAAAACGCAAGTCCTAGTTGCTTTGGGAGAAGGAAATTAGGACATAACTCAGTAGTAGAATGAAAACTTGAGACTTTTACTTAACCCAATACTGAGACAAGAAGTCGCGAACACCTTTCTCGCACCAGCTCAGAAGACCAACAGACACTGAGAATGGTGAAAAAAGACAAATGAGGTACATAAGAAAAATTATGGTTTTCCCTTCAACTATCTTACTCAGATAATTGTACCTCCGTACACATCTTTGCTGAATGGGGCTGGCACGAATGTTTATTTATATGTGTAGGTCATTTAAAGAGCTTATACAGTTGTACCCCTCAGTCGCCGTATACTCGCGGGATCCAGGTCACTGGACGTCAGTATATGCTATTTGCTCCTTTTTTGTACTTTACATTTTTGGCCAGTCATGCTACTGAGGCCTTTATTCAGGACCAAGTTTGTCATTTACTCCCTGAACATGTCATTACATAATATATGTATGTAATTTTATTTCCTGTACACTTTACAGACTATTTCTACTACTATTTACATTTTTTTTTCTTAAAGGTTGTGTCAACAGGCACATTCAAATTCATAGTCTTTAATTTGATGGTTGGGATCCAACCGCCGCTATTAACGGCATTGTCCAGTGCATGCAACTCACGTGACACATGCTGTGCACGGACTAGTGTTTGTTTGTTATTGCTACAGTTAAGCTAAGGTGTCCATGAGTGCGCTGCAGTTTTGCTTGTTTACCCATAGTCAATAAAAGTATTCATCCCATTGCTGCAACGTTGTGTGCTGAGGCTTGTGCATAGTGGAAGGTGAGGAGGTTAATCATTTGCGACCCGGGTATTTGGTCCAGTAAGAACCCACACGTCTCAGTGGTTGAACCAGGCTTACACTATCAGCAACCTGAAGACACTTGAGTGGGTTCAAGGTAAATCTCCAGTGCCTTTATTCATTAACATACACCCTCTCTGTGGTAGAATGTCTTGTCGGAAGCCAAATCCAGTAAGGATATAAATATTTGTTCCTACCCAGCACTGGTACATGTTTTTTACAGAAACATACAGAATTATGGATTTCAAACCTCCCCAAGATGTTCATAGCAAATTTACAGTTTTAGTTCTCATACGGAGTACTGGATAACATACACAATTTTTACATTTCATCATTGTTATGATAACCTAAGTATTTACATGGTAAAATATATTGACAAACCTGGCTTGAATATTTCTTACTCCATACATATACATTTTTACATGGCATTACATTTTTACATGTCATTTACATTTCTTTACATGAATGCTGTACACAAATTCACATAAACACTGCACAGAAGTCATGCATACAAGACAGTTAATATTATGAACCTCTGTTGTGATTTTATGTCGCATAACATCTTTCATTTTCGCGTTTACGGCCCCCACTCCCCCCATGAACCATAGACCATGCCGTTGGTGGGGAGGCTTGCGTGCCTCAGCGATACAGATAGCTGTACCGTAGGTGCAACCACAACGGAGGGGTATCTGTTGAGAGGCCAGACAAACGTATGGTTGCTGAAGAGGTGTGAGCAGCCTTTTCAGTAGTTGCAGGGGCAACAGTCTGGATGATTGCCTGATCTGGCCTTGTAACACTAACCAAAGCGGCCTTGCTGTGCTGGTACTGTGAATGGCTGAAAGCAAGGGGAAACTACGGCCGTAATTTTTTCCCGAAGGCATGCAGCTTTACTGTATGGATAAATGATGATGGCGTCCTCTTGGGTAAAATATTCCGGAGGTAAAATAGTCCCCCATTTGGATCTCCGGGCGGGGACTACTCAGGAGGACATCGTTATCAGGAGAAAGAAAACTGGCGTGGAATGTCAGATCCCTTAATCGGGCAGGTAGGTTAGAAAATTTAAAAAGGGAAATGGATAGGTTAAAGTTAGATATAGTGGGAATTAGTGAAGTTCAGTGGCAGGAGGAACAAGACTTCTGGTCAGATGAATACAGGGTTATAAATACAAAATCAAATGGGGGTAATGCAGGAGTAGGTTTAATAATGAATAAAGCAATAGGAATACGGGTAAGCTACTACAAACAGCATAGTGAACGCATTATTGTGGCCAAGATAGACACGAAGCCCATGCCTACGACAGTAGTAAAAGTCTATATGCCTACTAGCTCTGCAGATGACGAAGAAATTGAAGAAATGTATGATGAGATAAAAGAAATTATTCAGATAGTGAAGGGAGATGAAAATTTAATAGTCTTGGGTGACTGGAATTCGATAGTACGAAAAGGAAGAGAAGGAAACATAGTAGGTGAATATGGATTGGGGTTCAGAAATGAAAGAGGAGGCCGCCTGGTGGAATTTTGCACAGAGCACAACTTAATCATAGCTAACACGTGGTTCAAGAATCATAAAAGAAGGCTGTATACCTCGAAGAAGCCTGGAGATGCTATTGGTTATGAACTGCAGATTAAAACTGAAGAAACTGCAAAAAGGTGGGAATTTAAGGAGATGGGACCTGGATAAACTGAAAGAACCAGAGGTTGTACAGAGTTTCAGTGAGAGCATAAGGGAACAATTGACAGGAATGGGGGAAAGAAATACAGTAGAAGAAGAATGGGTAGCTCTGAGGGATGAAGTAGTGAAGGCAACAGAGGATCAAGTAGGTATAAAGATGAGGGCTAGTAGAAATCCTTGGGCAACAGAAGAAATATTGAATTTAATTGACGAAAGGAGAAAATATAAAAATGCAGTAAATGAAGCAGGCAAAAAGGAATACAAACGTCTCAAAAGTGAGATCGACAGGAAGTGCAAAATGGCTATGCAGGGATGTCTAGAAGACAAATGTAAGTATGTAGAGGTGCATGTCACTAGGGATAAGATAGATATTGCCTACAGAAAAATTAAAGAGACCTTTGGAGAAAAGAGAACCACTTGCATGAATATCAAGAGCTCAGATGGAAACCCAGTTCTAAGCAAAGAAGGGAAAGCAGAAAGGTGGAAGGAGTGTATAGAGGGCCTAAACAAGGGCGATGTTCTTGAGGGCAATGTTATAGAAGTGGAAGAGGATGTAGGTGAAGATGAAATGGGAGATATGATACTGCGTGAAGAGTTTGATAGAGCACTGAAAGACCTAAGTCGAAACAAGGCCCCGGGAGTAGACAACATTCCATTAGAACTACTGACAGCCTTAGGAGAATCAGTCCTGACAAAACTCTACCATCTGGTGAGCAAAATGTATGAGACAGGCGAAATACCCTCAGACTTCGAGAAGAATATAATAATTCCAATCCCAAAGAAAGCAGGTGTTGACAGATGTGAAAATTACCGAACTATCAGTTTAATAAGTCACAGCTGCAAAATACTAATGCAAATTCTTTACAGACGAATGGAAAAACTGGTAGAAGCCGACCTCGGGAAAGATCAGTTTGGATTCCGTAGAAATATGGGAACACGTGAGGCAATACTGACTCTACGACTTATTTTAGAAGCTAGATTAAGAAATGGCAAACCTATGTTTCTAGCATTTGTAGACTTAGAGAAAGCTTTTGACAATGTTGGCTGGAATACTCTCTTTCAAATTCTGCAGGTGGCAGATGTAAAATACCGGGAGCGAAAGGCTATTTACAATTTGTACAGAAACGAGATGGCAGTTATAAGAGTCGAGGGGTATGAAAGGGAAGCAGTAGTTGGGAAGGGAGTGAGACAGGGTTGTAGCCTATCCCCGATGTTATTCAATCAGTATATTGAGCAAGCAGTAAAGGAAACAAGAAAAATTCGGACTAGGTATTAAAATCCATAGAGAAGAATTAAAAACTTTGAGGTTCGCCGATGACATTGTAATTCTGTCAGAGACAGGAAAGGACTTGGAAGAGCAGTTGAACGGAATGGACAGTGTCTTGAAAGTAGAATATAAGATGAACATCAGCAAAAGCAAAACAAGGATAATGGAATGTAGTCGAATTAAGTCGTGTGATGCTGAGGGAATTAGATTGGGAAATGCTATTTGGGGAGAAAAATAACTGATGATGGTCGAAGTAGAGAGGATATAAAATGTAGACTGGCAATGGCAAGGAAAGCGTTTCTGAAGAAGAGAAATTTGTTAACATCGAGTATAGATTTAAGTGTCAGGAAGTCGTTTCTGAAAGTGTTTGTATGGAGTGTGGCCATGTATGGAAGTGAAACATGGACGATAAATTGTTTGGACAAGAAGAGAATAGAAGTTTTAAAAATGTGGTGCTACAGAAGAATGCTGAAGATTAGATGGATAGATCACATAACTAATGAGGAGGTACTGAATAGAATTGGGGAGAAGAGGAGTTTGTGGCAAACTTGACTAGAAGAAGGGATTAGTTGGTAGGACATGTTCTGAGGCATCAAGGGATCACGAATTTAGTATTGGAGGGCAGAGTGGAGGGTAAAAATCGTATAGGGAGACCAAGAGATGAATACACTAAGCAGATTCAGAAGGATGTAAGCTGCAGTAGGTACTGGGAGATGAAGAAGCTTGCACAGGATAGAGTAGCATGGAGAGCCGCATCAGACCAGTCTCAGGACTGAAGACCACAACAACAACATATTTTGTTTTTACATTATCTTTATCACATTTTGCTGTTGGGTATTACCCTATGGAATATTCATTTGTGAGCAATCTGTATTCATATTCTCTTCTTACTTTGACATTACACATTTTTCAATCTCATTTTCCAGTTTTGACAAAATATTTGAATACAGCATTATCACAATGTATGTAAGTTTTTTTTTTGATACACTGCACTTTATGTGAGTATCCATAATTACAGATGCAGAGGAAGGAAAGCTTTATAACATGAAATCATGAAAAGCCTACATAACTACACTTAATTACTCCTCTAACAAGTTTATTAAGATGTGACCTCTGGTCTACAGGAAATGAACTATGGACAGGAGAAAGCATTCAGTTTTTATTCTACTACTGCATCACAAGAGAACTATTGACAGCATCATTTCGTCACTTGTGTTAATCCACTTAGGTTGTGTTTACTATTTACTGATTCATTTTGACAGCAGAATATTGTGTTATACAAGTGTCATCATCAACAGTAAACAGTGCACTCAGTGTCAGTGACTTATACTTCCCTCTGCTATATGATATCACTATTCTGTATTCTGTTGCGCATGAATATGTCTTTACGAGAATTGTGTGAATGAACAAGTGTAAAACACTGTTGAGACAAGTTGTGTTCACGTGCAGATATACTGTAATACTTTTTGCTTGCTTTCTTCTCTGTCACGTGGACTTGTAATGTGTGGTCTGACCCCTTTTTGTTTGGTAGCACAGGATCTAAGTTCAACCCTTTTATACCTCTGGCATACTGTAGCTTTTTCATACATGCATTCACACCACCATACTCACACATTTTTTATACGTACTTATTTTCGGTGTGGGCTTTATACTTTGGTACCAAACAGTAAACTATTGTGTTACCTATTGTATCCAGGACGTAACTGCATCATTCACTGGAAGGACACTTAAACATTAACTTGAAACTAAATGTATAGTTGCTAACTGGCTGCTAATGCATCTCGCTTCCAATATTCATATTTTAAATTTCTATCAGTATGCAGTTTATTCTTATCAGGTTTTCTTTTTTTTATGAATTGTAGGAGTGCACATGCTCATACTGCAGTTGTCGTTTTGACTTACCTTTTTGCACCTGGAAAGAAAAGTGTTGTCGTAAGTGAGGCACAATCCTATCTTCCATAGTACACTCAATAGTTAGTTTATATTGCTTAATTACTCATGTAGATATCCCCTTTCATGTAGTGTGTAAATAGTCACTTGTATAAAAGTAGTAATTGTCATAGACTGCAGCTAATTTTCTGTAAATGTGTATTCCTTAGCTTAGTTCTTCCTTAATCTTACTTTAGTTCTGTAGTGTAGCGGTTTTATTTCCTTACTCCTATTATAAAGTTTTCTCTAAATGTAGATTGCTTGGCGTTTGTTTGCCAAGCCGTGATCACTGTCTCGCAGCGATCCGTTGGCTTACACTTTGCTGTGCGCATGTGTGGTGGTTGTCAGCCTTAAAGCTAGCTACTGTGTGTGTGCAGTTCTGTCCTCACTCCGCTTTGCTGCTTGTATGCACTGCATATCTACACTGAAGCTCCAAAGAAACTCGTATAGGCATACGTATTTAAATACAGATATATTTAAACAGACAGAGTACGGTGCTGTGGTCGGCAACAGCAAGTGTCTGCCATAGTTGTTAGATCAGTTTCTGCTGCTACAACGGCAGGTTATCAAGATGTGAGTGAGTTTGAATGTGGTGTTAGAGTGATGGGACACAGCATCTCTGAGGTAGCGATGAAGAGGGGATTTTCCTGTACAAGCATTTCACGAGTGTACCGTGTACACTTCTGCAAATTGTTGCAGATTTCAATGCTGGGCCATCAACAACTGTCAGTGTGCAAACCGTTCACTGAAACATCATTGATATGGGCTTTCGGAACTGAAGGCTCACTTGTGTACACTTGATGACTGCATGGCTCAAAGCTTTACCCTCACCTGGGCCTGTCAACACTGACATATTGGACTGTTCATGTCTGGAAATATGTTGCCTGGTTGGACAAGTCTCGTTTCAAATTGTATCAAGCGTGTATGGGTTTGGAGACAACCCTCATGAATCCATGGACCCTGCATGTCAGCAGGGGACTATTCAATCTGGTGGAGGCTCTGTAATGGTGTGGGGCATGTGCTGTTGGAGTGATATGGGACCCCTGATACATGTATATGTGGCTGTGACATGTACATAAGCATCCTGTCGGATCACCTGCATCTATTCATGTCCATGTACATTCTGACAGACTTGAGGAATTCCAGCAGGAGAATGTGATGCCCCACACGTCCACCAAACCCTCCAGACATGATCACTGCCAAGCATATCTGGGATGCCTTGCAATGTGCTGTTCAGAAGAGATATCCCCCGCCCCTCATTCCCTTACTGATTTATGGACAGCCCTACAGGATTCATGGTATCAGTTCTGTTGAGCACTACTTCAGAGCCGGCCGGGGTGGCGTAGCGGTACTAGGCGCTACAGTGTGGGGTATTAGAGGTACCAATGTGTACAGCAATCTGGACCGCCACCTCTGAAGGTCTTGCTGAATGGTGGCTGAACATGCAATGTGTGGTTTTCATGAGCAATAAAAAGGGCGGAAATGGGGTTTATGTTGATCTCTATTCGATTTTTCAGTTCAGGTTCCAGAACTGAGGTGATGCAAAACTTTTTTTATGTATGTAGAATAATGGTGAGGTAATAAATAATTATCTGCAGTGATGGGAGATATGTGTCTGATCTGGACTGTTACAAGAGCAAGAAAAAAGTGAAATGATAATTAAAATGATGACTAACTTAAACCCTAAGCTGCCGACAGGTGTTGTTGATATACCTCGATGTGGACAGTTGAAAATGTGTGCCCCGACCGGAACTCGAACCCGGGATCTCCTGCGTACATGGCAGACGCCCTATCCATCTGAGCCACCGAGGTCACAGATGAATAGCGCGACTGCAGGGACTTATCCCTTGCACGCACCCCGTGAGACCCACATTCCCAACACGTCGACACCACTACATTCGTAGTGCGCCTAATAGATGTTCGCCCACCACACTTATTACTCATGGCAGATTAATCTACCCAGTCCCTTACGAGTTGGGACATAGCGTGTGCGATCGCACGAGAAGGTCAGTGGCTGGGTACAGGTATTTCGATGTATGTGGAATGTCTTTAAAGCCAAGGTCTGTAAAAAAAATAAGGTTGAGCAGTAAGCGTTCTATCCTGCCATTGGCTAAGGCTGTGACATCACAAAGGAACCGCCGCTGCCTCGAGAACAGCGCTACAAGACGCAGCCCACGCATTTAAGTGATGTATTTCTGGAATGTTTCAGTTTCTACAGAAATAGTAAAATGTAAATTGTTATTCTGCTATTTCTAGAAAGTTACTGCTATATTCTGTATATTGTCCAGCTTTTAAACAGACACGGCTGAGTGCTGACTTAAATAAAATCAAAATATAAAAAAATAAGTCCAAAGTACAGTCTGTTTTGCAGTTTTCTACAAAGTAAATGTTCGAAATGAGCATTCAATTTTCTAACTTTGGCTCTGGGAAAAGATTTAACTAGTATACAAGCTCTATGTAACGCTCTTTATATTCTATTTACAACCGCGCGCACACGTGCGCGCGTGCACACCACAGACACACACACACACACACACACACACACACACACACACACACACACACACTCTCTCTTAATTTTCTCACACGTCAAACCTTTGGCTTATTTTTTTATCAAGGTGGCTGTATTATGTTGGCCCTAGTTGTTAAAATTCACTTATATAAAAGGGCATTTAATTAAAAAAAGTGCTGCAAAATACAATTCACAGGAAATAGTGGTAAATTTACTTACCGAGTCTGCCATTCAGCAAAGTTGGTATGTAGTGAATAGTGTTTTACTCGTCTCATAAGATACAATTTCTCATCATATGATTAGTGTACAGAAGACACATCAAGAAAAGGGATACCTAATTGGTACAAAGAATTTTAACATTAATATAAACTTTTATTTTTCTTTCCTCCCTTTTGTGAAGGACGGCTGCATTTACACACAAGACTATATGTAAATTTATTCTGCTCAAATGTTCAGTTCATCCTTCATGAACTCTACAACAGTGTAGCAGCAGCGTTTGACAAGTATATCATATAACTGTGTTTTCAGTGTCTCTAGGCTCATACTCGGAACATTCTTTCCTTTTAGCTTGTTATGTATTTTCGTTGCCATATACTGAGGAGACTGCGTATATAGGTTTAAGCGATGAGTGGGTAGCATAAAATTGTCTTTGTTTCTTGTGCTATACGTATGATTGAAACAGTTTTTCTTGAATAACTCTAAATTGCTGTGTAGAAAGATGATAATATCATAGATGTATAAGGAGGGAACTGTTAATAACTGTTGTTTTTCAAATAGTGGGCGACATGATGCCCTTGGATGGGCAGTACACATGTTCCTTATTATTCTTTTCTGTAACTTTAGTATGCGCAACATATTGCTTGAATTTCCCCAAAAAATAATACCATACCTTACAACTGATTGAAAGTAGCTGTGGTATGCAATTTTCCTGGTATTCATGTCTGTTGCACCAGCTAATATTTGCATAGCAAATGCAAAGCTACATAATTTGTTTAACAGGTAGTCAACATGTTTATTCTAATTTAAATTTTTTTCTAGGTTTAACCCTAAAAACTTCACAGAATCCACTTCTTCTGTACCCTGATTTTTATGAGTTATTTTAATTTCTTGGGGCTTTGACTGTTTTGTTCTGAATTGGACCATGTGTGTTTTGGGGACGTTCAATCTTAACCCATTCAGTTGGAACCACGTTTCTAGTTTGTTCATTGTGTTTGTTATGTAGAGAGGGATGTTTTCTGACTCCTGGTTTTCAATTAATACAGATGTGTCATCTGGAAATAAAATCAATGGAGCATTTATATTGTTCGATAAATCATTAACATAGGAAAAAAACAAAGTAGGTCCCAGAATCGACCCTTGAGGGACACCTTGGGCTACTGTTTTCCATTTTGAATAGTAATTTGCTGCGTTTGATGAGATAATCACTCTTTGTTTCCTATTTGATAAGTATGAAGTAAGCCAATTTAGAACATTACCCTTGATCCCATACTTGTCAAGCTTATAGATGAGCAGTGCATGATTTACAGAGGCTTTTGGGAGATCACAAAAGGTTCCTGCAACTTTATTATGGTTGTCTAATGATGTGCCGATCTTGTCGATAAACTTGTTAATTGCATCAGCAGTACTTTTGCCATGCTGGAAACCAAATTGGTTTTCTGTAATAATATAATATTTCTCCATAAAATTTCGAATCTGATTAGCAGCAGCATTTTCAAAGATTTTTGATAGGACTGGAAGGAGGGAGATGGGACGATAATTCCCCATATCCTCTCTTGACCCTTTTTTGAGAAACTGTTTTACTTCTGCATACTTCAGCGCCTCTGGGAAGGTTCCTTGTTCAAAGGATTGATTTATTATTTTAGATAGCGTGTATCCTATTATTTTACACACAAATTTAAGGACTTTTGCTGGTATTCCATCCCAACCTGCAGAATTTTTGTTTTTTAGTTTTAAATTTAATTTTTTCTACATCTATTGTTGAAATTGTTTTGAATTTTGTGAGGCATTCATAATCCTGATTTAGTCCAAAGGGACATACATTGTTCTCATAATCTGCAACATTAACCTCTGGTTTCACTACATTAATGAAGAACTCATTGAAGCGTTCTGAAATTTGAGCTGGATTTACAATGATCTCATCTTCAAGCTTAATTGTACTAATTCCATGTCTAGAGGCTTTGATACTTAATTCGTATTTTACAACTGGCCACACTACCTTTGATTTATTCTCATGTTTTAAGATTAATTTATTATTTGTCATTTGCTTTGCTGCTTTGACAACTTTCTTACATGTGCTTTTGTATCGTTTAACGTACGCAATAAATTCAATTTTTTTAATATGTCTTAGTTCCTTATGTAGCTGCCTTTTCTTAGCATTGGAGATTTTTATATATTTAGTGATCCATTTTAATTTTGTCATTTTATTAAAATAAGTTTTTTGTTGAAACATTTCATTGAAAACACTTAGAAAATTCCTTAGAAATGCTTCAAAATTTGCTGTCCATGAAATATTTTTATCAAAGTGCCATTCTGTCTCCTTCAGCTTATCATGGAATAGAGTCAAAGTTTCTTGGTTGAAGATCCTTTTTACATAAGCTTTTTCACATGGGACTTCTCTACCTGCTCTGGGTTGCTCAATGAATAATGCTGAATGATCAGAAATTCCTAGATCTAGACAAAATTTATATCCATCTTCAAATACGAAATTCGTTAAAATGTTGTCAATGCATGTAGCTAACTGAGCATTTTTTCTTGTAGATTCAGAAAGTTTTAATTTGAAGCCACATTTTTTATTAAGTCTGTAAATTTTGATACCTCACATGTTTCATTCAACACATTGATGTTGAAATCAGCAGCAACTACAATTTTTTTTCCTCTTTTCTTTACTGAGGTATTCTAACAAACTCTGAAATTTACGTAGGAAATGCTCAGTTGTCACCTTCCCTGGGATTCTATAAATTGTGATATTATAACAACATTTAAGTCCTTTAACTCAACACAGCAACCCTCAAAAATACACTCTTAATTTAAACAGTTGAAGTCACAACTTACATGGTAATCTAAATCAGAATGAATGAGTATGCATGAACCTCCTTGTGACTTGTTTATCCTACAAAAGCTGGTAGCTACCTTGTAGTTTTCAATTTTATTTAAGATTTTTATGGAATCACTACTAAGGCAGTGTACATTTAAACAAATTACTTTAATATTTAGGAATTCAGATAAAAAAACTTGTAGCTCATCTAACTTGGAGCTTCTGTCACATGAGTATTCAGCACTTAAACCATTTATATTACAGTGCATTATATAGTTACTACTAAGATCATCAATTTTATTTTTTAAACACCTAATATTTAATAATGAGCCATCCTCACAAAAGGTAGGTCTGGATTCTTCTGTAGCAGCCCATCAGCTTGCTTACTTGGCTTGTACATTTCTTTGTCATTTTGATATTGTGTACTTACATCCGTAGTTACATTCTTGATGGCACTGGATCTGGACAGTGCTAAAGTGATTTCCCTGGTGCCAGCCATAAAAAATCACTGTTCCTCTCTGGGGCTTTCCTTGTTCTGGAAGACACACGTACAGCAGGTTGTTTGTCTTCCAGTATTTTTGGAGCTTGCAAAATTTGTGCTTCATTCTTTTTGGCTTGAACCATTTCGTAATTTGAGTTTTTTCCCAGTTTGAATGTTACTTTCTCGCCTAATGGTTTTAAACCATTTCATGATTTGACACTGATTGATGGCTATATTGTTCGCTGCATGAAAAGAACCCTTTGTTACTTGCGATCGATTTCCACTTGTCCTGGGTACTTCATTGCACCGCGAAATACGAGTAAAAATTTTTTCCGTAAGTACCTCCTTTCCTAATGCATTCAAATGAAGACCGTGAACTGTATGGAGCCTTCGCTCCAAACTGTTTATGTCAACAACGTCTGCATTTACGAAGTGAGTACATATTTCACTGAAACTCTTGTTTGCGGCACGAATTTCACTGTTTGCACACGACCACCTCGGTAAATCGTGACGATGCGGGATATTTACAACGAGTACATTCGTGAGTGTGGGAAACAATAAGCCAACCCTTGACAGTGTCAGTGTAGAGTCTTGCTAGTTGTGAAACAATCACAGTCAGAGGACCTTCACTTCTATCACTAAGTTTATATATTATTTAACTTTCACGAATATTGTTTATTTACATTCTAAAGCGATGACACATACCAGCCTGTGGCTAAGCCATGTCTCCGCAGTATCCTTTCTTTCAGGAGTGCTAGTTCTGCTAGGTTCGCAGGAGAGCTTCTGTAAAGTCTGGAAGGTAGGAGACGAGATACTGGCAGAAGTAAAGCTGTGCGTACCGGGCGTGAGTCGTGCTTCGGTAGCTCAGATGGTAGAGCGCTTGCCCGCGAAAAGCAAAGGTCCCGAGTTCGAGTCTCGGTCGGGCACACAGTTTTAATCTGCCAGGAAGTTTCATATCAGCACACACTCCGCTGCAGAGTGAAAATCTCATTCTGGTTACAGATGTAATGTTTGAAACTGGAAAGATTAGACATAACGTATGGATACATCAGCAGACAAGCCCAAGCACACATATACTATAATGGACAAACGCCTAAAGCAACACACTAATATCAAACCTACACAATACTCGCGTTAGGAGTGTGTGTATGGCCTTCGCTTCACATAAACATGCGTTATGCAGTATGAAGTGCATCTAATCCCTTGCTAGGTGATACTGTTTGGTTGTCGCGTGGTCTTATGAACACATCAATCAGTCACGAATAGTGTTTCACCGACGCTACAGTTAGTCAATTATGTTGCCTCAAAAATATGTTCGACACAATTGCGTAAATGTCATCATAGCATTTGCGTTAAAATTTCGGCTGATATTGTTTATGTACATTTGGCGAAGTTACTTATAAGTAACATGCACAACTTAAATGAATGTATAGTAACGACGGTAGTTTCTTTCAGTTAATTTCCTTACTTTCCTCGAGACTTTTCCAGCTGATTGCATGTCATGCTGGATCTAGCGGCAGTGGCCGCGCGTTTGGTGAGAAAATAGTGACTTTGTGAGGCAAACATTATTGGTATGGCCTAGAGTCTGGCAGCATTGACCAATAGATCATCCGGCCAGGCACACGTGCGACCCACGTCGCGAATGTTATGTAAGAACAAAGCCGCATTTTCACGGGTCTTCCCAGGGAAGGTGGGAATGAAATCGGCTGCAGGAAAATTGCTTACCGTCGCCACGTTAGCAGCAATTACGGCACTTGCATTAGAGACAGGATTAGAGTTAGTTGCCACTATTTGAGCATTCGTTACAGTGGTGAAGCTAGCCACAGGTACGGAAGTTCGCACACTAGCTTCCAGCGTCTGTTTCGAGACGCGGTTTTGTTCGAGTAGCTCCAGATTTTGTGTGAACAATTAGCGATTTGTGCATTTACGGCCTCGAGCGGGTCTTGCGAGGCAGGTGCCTCTGCAGGAGTATCCCGTCGGCACGTTTACAAATTTAAGGAACGCTAGTGACCAAAAAATAATAATTGTAACAAAAAAGGACGGCCACAAAGTTTCCTAATCCAGCAGCGGACGATCGATTATGTTAATGTCGGAAGCATAGCGGCGACTTACACAGTAGTGGAGTTGGCGCGACGTACAGGTAGCGGCGACGGCGTCACGGAGTGGCGGCAAATGTGTCGGTGGCGGACGACGCCGGCTCGGCCGGTTCGCGATGGCGGCAGGCCCCCGGAGCGTCGCCGACAGCGGTGGGCGACTGTGGGCGGCGCGGCGGCTGGCGTGGGCTGCCTCGCTCACGCTTTGAGTGTTTACTGGAAAGAATGTAATGTAGCGACAAAGTCGCTACGGGAACGGATCCATACTTCTGACACCAGTTGTACGGGGTGGGCGTTTGTGACGGCGGTGGGCGTTACGCAATGAGCGGGATAAAATTGAGACAAATACCATTTATTGGCGAAAGTGTGTTAAAAAGGGGTCATATAGCCAGGCCTAGGGAGGCGAGGGTGAGCCAGAGCGTAGAGTTTGGCGAAAAGTAGTTCACGAAGCTAACGAAAATTGGCGTCGGCCAATCGCGCCAGTCCGAGCGGCATGCCGGCTGCGAAAAACTGAGTCCCTGGAGGCGCAGCACAGGGAGAAGCGGGAGATGTTCACTGCTACAGGGTGCGCGTCCGAGAGAGCAGGAAGACGAGAATACAAGTGAGCAGGTCTGGCGATGGGCTGCCGGGTATATTCGACGCACCACACGGATTCCTCCACCCTGATTGGTCGGGATCGAGAAACCCGCAGGGGCGGCAATGGAACTTTCCAGAGCGTTGCCTGCTAAGCGACGCCTGGGGCGGCGTTACCTCGTCAGCACGTGAGAGAGGCGTGTGATCGAGGTCCCCTTCCTCGGTGCTGACTTCCTGTTACTAAACTGTGGGACGAAAGAATTTACAGGCACCTAAAACTGCCGGCCGTGGCTTGGCCGTAATGGAAAAACGAAGTTACCGTTTGAAAGCTCATATAATACAGTAAAATCCTCTTCTGTCTGGCTCATCCTTTACAGCACTTTTCCCCCTCGGCTTATCTGTTTTAAACAGTCCCGCGTCATGACGCTAATGGTCGCTCCAGTATCAACCAACGCTTCAACAGTAACATTATTTATGCGTGCTGGAATTATTGCCTGTAAAATCTGTCCGCACTTGTTAGAAACATTAGGTTTTTCTTCAATTAATTCATCCCTTATATCCGTATCATTATTAGTACATTTAACTCGTAATGATGCCTGCCCTCCAGTGATCCTAGGAAGGCATTCGATGACTGGTTCTAGTTGAATCTCTCCTGCTGTGTCATTGGTGGTGGTTCAGGTACTTCCACGATCCGTGCAGTATGGTCAGAGCTATGATGCCTATCGTGTCACATATTTGATACTCCATCGCCCATTGGTAAGACTCCCTGTGTTTGATAAGGACTCTTTTCCCATCACCTCAACGAACATTATGCTTCGGATTATCTTCCAATGGTCGAATACAATTAGGATCATCCTCCGGATACATGTTACGCTTATTGGTAGTACCACTATGCCCGTTCACGTATCCATATAGACGTTTATGATTCGGCTTTATTGCACTAATCTGATTTACTTAGTTAACTTTACCTCCATAGCTACTTTTAGCACAGTAAGTATCTCTTTTATATTGATTACGATTATTATTCTTATTGTAACCGTAGGACTGATGTTCTTCTCTATCTTGTGACATGTGTTTGACATTCTTTTCCGTATTATTATTATCACATGTCAAATTATTATTATGATTGTTAAGCAAGTTGCTACGAGGGTGAGTAGACATTTGGCTACTACTCGTCTGTCTCGCATCTTCCATAATCATATCTATAGAGTCAACTACCGATAAGAATTGCTCCACGTCAGAGTCAGGAACATTTATTAATTTTTCCCGTATGTGAATGGGCAACCTTCCCTTCAAAATTCTGTTCACTTATTTGTGAGACATCAGATCACTCCAGTATCTCGTCTTATTTAGGTACTTTTCTAAGTATTGCCTTAAAGTACTTATTTTGTTGTTAAAATACTCTTATTGTAATTTCTCCTGTTTACTTAGTGGCCAGTGTTTGACTAAGAAAAGTTGTTCAAAGTCAGCATAAGTCTTGCAACTTTCACTTGCTTCTGCAGCCCACAATGCTGCTTCTCCTGTTATTTTGGGTACTACAGCCGCGCGGGATTAGCCGAGCAGTCTGGGGCGCTGCAGTCATGGACTGTGCGGCTGGTCTCGGCGGAGGTTCGAGTCCTCCGTCGAGCATGGGTGTGTGTGTTTGTCCATAGGATAATTTAGGTTAAGTAGTGTGTAAGCTTAGGGACTGATGACCGTAGCAGTTAAGTCCCATAACATTTCACACATTTTTTTGGATACTATAAATTGAAGTCTGTTGTATTCCGACCAACTGCGTGGAAATATTCATTTGAAATTATTGATAAAAATTTTCGGGTGGGGATTGTTCTTTTCAGTGGAAAATGTTGGAAATTGCCTACTTTTGAAAATACTATTCTCCACCTTTAAAAACCGAGCGATGTGGCGCAGTGGTTAGCACACTGGACTCGCATTCGGGAGGACGACGGTTCAATCCCGTCTCCGGCCATCCTCATTTAGGTTTTCCGTGATTTCCCTAAATCGCTTCAGTCAAATGCCGGGATGGTTCCTTTGAAAGGGCACGGCCGATTTCTTTCCCCATCCTTCCCTCACCCGAGCTTGCGCTCCGTCTCTAATGACCTCGTTGTCGACGGGACGTTAAACACTAATCTCCTCCTCCTCCTCCACCTTTAAGGAAGACATATATCCTCCCTGAACAAAACAATCGTATTCTTTCCCAGAAGAATTATCAACATCCCACTGTAGATTTTCATAATAGGCTATTTGCATTTCGGATCACCACAAACTCGTTTGTTTTTCAAACTAGTCTCTGAACATTCGTCCTCAGTTAACAAATCTTTATTGGTTTCCTTTTACCATTTAGGGAACTCATCAAGTATTTTGTCTTTAATTAGCTGAATTTCGCTAGTGAATAGCTTAACTAATTCATCATTACTACTTTGGTGTTCATTGGTAGCTTCATTTTGATGGGGTTCAATAGCAGTCTTGACCTTATCTGCAATTTCGCTTTTCTTTACTTCAGTCCATTCAGATAGATCTTCCTCGAGCGTTTTAGTTTGATCTACTAAATATTTGTCGATCCTCTTACAGCATCCGACTCAAACTCTGCTATTTGTTTCGAAAGGTCTTCTATTTGTGTGTTACCATTGAAACAACTACTTTCACACTTTACCATCCTATTGAACAGATTATCACAACTCTTGGAAACTGTTTCATATTTGTTTTCTACAGCAGTGATTTTTTTCATTAATTTAGTCTGTTGGTTTTATAAGGTGTCAGAAAACTTAAGTCCAGTTCTCTAAATTTGGATTAACTGGGCCTTTAATTCTTTCCTAGTATTTTCCAATTTCTGATCAAAGGTATTAAGTTTAGCTTCCAACGAATCCATTTTACCATCAAACGAACAAAACTTGGCCTCAAATTTTTCGTTTAACTTTTTATTGTCCTCCTTTAATTGTTTATTTCTTTTTTTAGTGGACTTATGCCCTCCTTTAATGGCTTATTATCCTCTTCTAGCGAACTAAGTCTTCCACTCATCAAACCCATTTGAGTATTTATTGATATTAACATATCGAACATTTTTGTATTAATATTTCCAATTTTTGGATCAGCTGGCTGATCTACTTCCGAAACCCTCGATATCTTTGTTTCTTCACATTGCTTATCGTACTTGCCATTGTATCTGTTTCTACTGATAGCTCTCAATCAATAACATCATGATCATCTGTACATGTCTCCTGTTCCGTACTAGGCCCGCATCATCGTCACTTTCCTCCCTCTCTCTAATCGTTTCCATACTCGACTACACATTATCACGTTCTCTTTTGGTTCGTTTCGACATGATCATTCAGTACTAAATTATACACTTTCCAATATATACCAAAATCACTTATCAAAATTCCTTTTTCAATTATAATGTTATTTTACTCAAACCTGGTGGTATCGCTTACTTTAAGCGATTATTTAAGTGTACCTCCTTCCTTGGGCTGATTCGCTGTCTGCTACAGTGTTCTTCAACTCCATGGTTCGTGAATCTGGATGGCACTCGACTCGATGCAGCAAATCCTCCGTGATGAAGCCGCTCGTTGAGGCGCCACTCATACCGTGACGTCCGTTGTTATTGTATTGTAAGGCGCCATTTATACCGTTTGTATACGTATACGTGTATTTCGCCGTTGTCTCTCCTTTCCCTCGTCGATAACAGAGCATGGGAAATGTCTATCTTAGTGTTTACCTATTTGTTGTCGACAACACAAAACTACACGGCTACGGTATCACCTGATCCCGGAATAGCTTAATATAGTATAAAGATAGTGGGTTTCGATGCTGCGTTATTTAAGTGTGATACTATTCTTCACTTAACCTTTGAGACTTTAAGAAGCCGCTACTCTTAATCAGGCCCAAAACTCGACTTGTAACGAGAGCACTTACGATCAGTCTGTCACAATATTAAGAATACGTAAGGCTCTACACCACTATAAGAAAATATCACTGTTCACGAAAAAACGAAATATACGGATAAACTTTTTTATATCTTTCCTTTTCTTAGTACACTGCTTCTGCTGATAACCATGTATGAGCTTTTGTGTTGCTAGGCTACTCCGATCAACAGGATTTATATTGAATTTTGAAAATAATTTTTCTATCCAAACTTACGTCCTCCACAATGGCCCATCAACAATGGGGTAACCATCAATTAAGAATTCGCGTGAATTGTATTTTCGCGAATTTAAAGGAAACCATCGGCGGCGCGAAAGTAATATTGATAAGGCGACATTCGCGACGCTTACTAGCCTGTCACGAAATTGACCTGCATACATCTACAATCAATTCCAAGGTCATAATTCGCCCCACGCCATTGTGTGCAATTGAACTTCGTCAAATCAGTTATTTCTCGAATCGTAATCACTGACCCCGTCACTGACCGTTCATAAACGCACAATTAACACTCTCTTCTTCTAAGAGTAAAAGAATGACGTCACGTTATCTACATAGTTATTAAAATATTATTCCAAATTACCTAAAACATTTATCGTCATTATATTTTAACGGTAATCAGAGAAATATGATTTATTATCGGAGAATAAAACATGACAGATCGCACGTAACTAAATGACAGCTTTGCATAGCGTCGGGACTTAATCACGCAAAACTATGTAAAGAAATGCCCGAAATCTCAATTTCTTCATACCAGCTGGCAAATACAAATAAGATATTAAAGACCTCATAGATCAATCGCGACCTGTAATGTTAAAACCGTGTTCCTGTAACAAAACAAGAAGAAAAGGCATGAGTTGTGCAAAGTGCAAGAGGAAATTCCTTTACTCGTGTGTAAATGAACGAATGGAGTGAAAAGCTGGAGATGTAGTGATTGTTTTCGAACTGAATGTGACGATATGGACGAAATCAAAACAGACCTGTTAAAAACGGGTGTGTGTGTGAAAAGTTCATGAATGAATTCAGAATAGTAAGAAAGGAACTTAAATATTCTTAAACAGTTATACATGTACTAACAAACGAACTACACAATCGAGAATCAGCCAAGAAAGAAATGTGTAAAAACTACAGATTTGAGGCATCCAACATAAAACACGATTCACACCACACTGTGCATGCCAAATCACAGAACGCAGTTCAAAAAGGAAAGCAGTCTAAGGGTGCAACAATCAAAATGCAAACCTTTGCTCCTGAGAGTGAGTTAGTGAGTAGGGGACCCAAAATATTCGTTGCCTCTGATAGCCATGGCAGAGACTGTGCAAGAAATATTTTAAACTCAGCTTCAAATAAATTCAATGTTGAAGGGAAGGTGATACCAGGTGCCCCCACTGGTGTAATTAAAACAAAATGCAGTGACCTGCATAAGCTGACAAATGAAGATTTTGCAGTTATTTGGGCAGTGGCTAATGATGCAGCAAAAAATGAAGCCAACTTGGCAATTAGTTCACTACATAAAGCCTTGTCAGCATTACAAAATACAAATGTGATTGTAGCTGGTGTCCCACACGGGCATGACCTGCCTGAATGGCCTTGTGTACACCAAGAAATTCAATCCGCAAACAGAAAACTGAAAAAAAAACAGTGAAAGGCTTCCATAACACTTGTTTTGTTAATACTCTTGGTAACGAGGAGCTATATACAGCACATGGACAGCACCTAAATGCAACTGGTAAAGAACTAATTGCCACAAGGATTTATGAATCAGTGGAAACAAACAGGGAAGTGTACAAAATAGCAATAGAACTTAAATGGAAGGATACTGCAGTCTCAGATCAAGAATCAGTGAGAATTGTTGCTGACACAACTCCAGTACAAATAACAGTAGAATCCTTAAAAGAGAATTACGTGTGTGTGGAGAGGACAATTACTCAAGAAATAAATATACAAAAGTGATCAGTGCAAAACTTAGAAGAAGCAGAAAATGATGTAGCAGGAAAGAAGACACCATATAAAAAGAGAGAACTACTTGCAAAAAGAAGAATAGCAACTCAAGCTCAAGGAATGAGAATACCAACTGGTGGGACACAGCAGTCAACCTGGAGAAAGAAACCACAACCAAGCGACCAGGATTTTTGGTGGGGTCAGCGGTGGTTTCACAGAAGAAAGCAGTTAACAAAGTGAGTCATCAAGTGGATGAAAAGGTATGTGACTATCATAACACAGATGATCACAGTGCATCATGATTAAAGACATTAACTGTACCTACAACTTCAAATATAGAGTCAAATTGGTCTCAGAGGAACACAGATAGAGACAAACTACTTACTTTTCTATCAGTTAACATATGTTGTATTAGAAATAAGATTTTACAACTAAAACGTTTATATAACACTGAGCATGTAGATGTTATATGTGTATATGAGCACTAGTTAACCCAAGAACAAGTAAATATGTTTGTTCCCCAAGGGTATGTTGTGGGAAACATGATACATAGAAAACAGAGAAAGAATGGTGGTGCTGGAATTTTTGTCAAAGATGGAATAAAGTTTTCCAAAATTGATGTATCCATGTACTCCTTAGAACTAGGTGGGGAGTTTAGTTGTGTAAAACTAATGAATGAAAATATAGTGGTAGTTAGTCTATATAGGTCACCAGATGGTGATGTAAATTTGTTTATTGAAAAATGTGAATTAATAGTTAAAAAGATATTGAAGAGTAAAACAAGAATTGCTGTATGTGGTGTTTTCAGTGTAGAAATGGTAAACACACATAGGCCAGTTGCTAAGACATTTTGAATATACTAAGATCATTAGACCTCTATTGTACAAATAACCATGCCACATGTAAGAATGCCTGCATAGACAATATTGTTGTGAATTTCCATAGGGAAGACTTTACAGTCAGACTTGCAGGAGTGGACTTGCAGATCATGAGTCACTACTCCTTACACTCTATAGGAGGCAGCCAGTCAAAACTGAAGAACCTAAAGTAGTGGTGGTATGAGGACAAAAGGAAGAATACATACGTATGTTTGCTGATAGATTAGGAAGTGCAGATTGGGACTTCATATAGAATTGTCAGTCTGGAAAAAGGGAAGCTGAAGTTACCTTTAATAACTTCTTAAAAAGTGAAATGAGATATCCAAGTGAAATGAAAAAGAAAAGTCTGATTTGGTTTACAGAAGAGCTAGCAGAAATTAGAGGAAACATGCATTTGCTGTACCAGATGCACAAGCAAGCTACTAACCAAGGAGCAGAACAGAGTATGAACATTTATAGGTCATATCTGAAATGTAAAATATACTGCAGAGCTAAACTTCTTCTGGCAAAAAAGCAAGCAGTGGAAAACTACACTCCTGGAAATGGAAAAAAGAACACATTGACACCGGTGTGTCAGACCCACCATACTTGCTCCGGACACTGCGAGAGGGCTGTACAAGCAATGATCACACGCACGGCACAGCGGACACACCAGGAACCGCGGTGTTGGCCGTCGAATGGCGCTAGCTGCGCAGCATTTGTGCACCGCCGCCGTCAGTGTCAGCCAGTTTGCCGTGGCATACGGAGCTCCATCGCAGTCTTTAACACTGGTAGCATGCCGCGACAGCGTGGACGTGAACCGTATGTGCAGTTGACGGACTTTGAGCGAGGGCGTATAGTGGGCATGCGGGAGGCCGGGTGGACGTACCACCGAATTGCTCAACACGTGGGGCGTGAGGTCTCCACAGTACATCGATGTTGTCGCCAGTGGTCGGCGGAAGGTGCACGTGCCCGTCGACCTGGGACCGGACCGCAGCGACGCACGGATGCACGCCAAGACCGTAGGATCCTACGCAGTGCCGTAGGGGACCGCACCGCCACTTCCCAGCAAATTAGGGACACTGTTGCTCCTGGGGTATCGGCGAGGACCATTCGCAACCGTCTCCGTGAAGCTGGGCTACGGTCCCGCACACCGTTAGGCCGTCTTCCGCTCACGCCCCAACATCGTGCAGCCCGCCTCCAGTGGTGTCGCGACAGGCGTGAATGGAGGGACGAATGGAGACGTGTCGTCTTCAGCGATGAGAGTCGCTTCTGCCTTGGTGCCAATGATGGTCGTATGCGTGTTTGGCGCCGTGCAGGTGAGCGCCACAATCAGGACTGCATACGACCGAGGCACACAGGGCCAACACCCGGCATCATGGTGTGGGGAGCGATCTCCTACATTGGCCGTACACCACTGGTGATCGTCGAGGGGACACTGAATAGTGCACGGTACATCCAAACCGTCATCGAACCCATCGTTCTACCATTCCTAGACCGGCAAGGGAACTTGCTGTTCCAACAGGACAATGCACGTCCGCATGTATCCCGTGCCACCCAACGTGCTCTAGAAGGTGTAAGTCAACTACCCTGGCCAGCAAGATCTCCGGATCTGTCCCCCATTGAGCATGTTTGGGACTGGATGAAGCGTCGTCTCACGCGGTCTGCACGTCCAGCACGAACGCTGGTCCAACTGAGGCGCCAGGTGGAAATGGCATGGCAAGCCGTTCCACAGGACTACATCCAGCATCTCTACGATCGTCTCTATGGGAGAATAGCAGCCTGCATTGCTGCGAAAGGTGGATATACACTGTACTAGTGCCGACATTGTGCATGCTCTGTTGCCTGTGTCTATGTGCCTGTGGTTCTGTCAGTGTGATCATGTGATGTATCTGACCCCAGGAATGTGTCAATAAAGTTTCCCCTTCCTGGGACAATGAATTCACGGTGTTCTTATTTCAATTTCCAGGAGTGTATATAGAAAGGGCTCCCAATAAATGCAAGGCAGCATGGCAAATAATAAAACAAGAGAATACACAAAAATGCACAGAAACAGCTCTGCTTTAACCTGAGGAATTAAATCAATACTTTTAAAACTCAGTTAAAGAAGTAAGTAACAGTATTAAAGCAACAAATTCATCTGCAATGGACCTTGCTGGAACACCACTACCTGTTAACCTGCTGATGTTATAAAAGCTGTATCCAAATTTTCAGGTTCTAAAAGTATGGACTGTTATTGGTTATCAAATAACATAATTAAAAGACAATACACTCAATCGCCAAACCACTAGCTTTTATTTTTAATAAATGTGTAGAATGTGGAATTTTTCCAGATGCACTTCAGGTATCAAAAATTGTCTCAGTTTTTAAAAAAGGGGACAAAAATCTTCCCCAAAGCTATAGACCAGTCTCCATTGTTCCAATATTCTTAAAGATATTTGAGGCACTCATACACACACAAATAAGCAGCTTCTTTGAAAAACACAATATCATATGTAGCAATCAGTTTGGTTTTCACAAAGGGAAAAACACAACAGGGGCCATCTTCTAAATCATTGACCAAACCTTAACAGCTTTTGAAAACAATAACATGGTAGCACTGGCATTATGTAACCTAAGCAAAGCTTTCGATTGCATTCCTGTTGACGTACTACTGGGGAAACTAGAGTTTTATGGGGTGAGAGGGAGCACTTAAGCTGTGATAAATTCTTATTTAAGTAACCAAAAACAATTCGTTTCAGCCAGAAATGTAAATTCTTGCATAATGGAAATCAGCACAGGTGTACTACAAGGGTCTATCCTTGGACCCTTCTTCATTGTAGCTATTAACAATTTACCTAAAATCATAGCCCACCCTGTTGACTGTTATGCTGACGATACAACACTACTTACCACACATCAGAACATTTCAAATCTGAATAAAATAAAAAAAAGAACACCACTTGATAAGGCCCTGGACTGGTTTGCAGCCAATAAGCTCCTGTGCAATCTTGATAAAACCCAACACCTTTTTATGGGAACATCAAATGAAGTAGGCAATAAGTTGGTAAAACTCTTAGGTATTGACATTGACTAAACAATATTGGAGGGACATGTCAATCACATATGTGAAAAAATATCTTGGGTGTCATACCTTATCTTGAAACTACTTGGAGTACCTTAGGGTGACATACTTTGGGCTATTCCAGTTACATATTTCATATTGTCTGATTATATGGGGGCACTCCCCTCACATCAAGAACATATTGAAATTACAAAAACTAATTCTTATGCATAATATATAAAAGAGGCCATAGGGAGCACTGTCGTCCTCTTTTATACAGACTCAGAATACTCACAATTATAAATTTATACATCTATGTGTCTGTACTCTATATTAAAAATATTTCAGAATTTATTGCCAGAGGGGAAACAGATGAACACAACACCAGAGCTGAAGGTAATTTAGACATACAGCGCCACAGATTAGCAAGAACAGGAAATTCCCGCAAAGTAAACCCACTCAGATTGTTCAATAAACTGCCAATTCATGTTCATTCTATGGATATAAATTTTTTTAAAGTTAAGTGGTACAGCTGCCTGTCAGATCATCCATTCTATGACATTAAAGAATTCTTTGAGATGACTGAGGAGGATATTAGCATTTAAAACTTGTCTGTAGTTAAACATTATTATGTGCTGTGATTAATCGTGTGTAATTACATAGCGTATACAGTAAACAATACAATAGTATATTATATTAGATTATAGTATAGCTTATTGCATTAACTTTTGGAAGCCATCCTTGTGTAATTTGTTACACTGCCATGCTTGAAATGTATTCTGTTATGTACTTGCGGTACCAATAGCTAGGATGCCAAGGCGTAGGTACAAGTTCTAAAGTTGGCACTACGACAGACACCAAAGACAGCACACACTAGCCAGAGCAGGAGGGATCTACGAGCTCCGTTCCTGATTATGCCCACTGGATTTAGAGGACACTTCGCACCTCATTGCAAAGTTATGTAATATGTTTAACACTAGTGAACGTGCTTTAACTGTATTTGCAGTACCGACGTGTTTTACTTTTTCCTGCTCCTACGCACCACCTTTCCCACCACCTGCCCAGAAACTAAACCTTACGATGAAGTGATTGATGCTTTGAACTCCCACTTCCGTGACAGTGTAAATGTGGTAGCTGCACGCTACAAATTCTTTCGCCTCCGGCGACGCCCTACTCACTCCAATAAAGCTTGGTTAGCGGACATGTTGTTGTTGCGGTCTTCACTCCTGAGACTGGTTTGATGCAGCTCTCCATGCTACTCTATCCTGTGCAAGCTTCTTCTTCTCCCAGTACCTACTGCAACCTACATCCTTCTGAACCCGCTTAGTCTATTCATCTCTTGGTCTCCCTCTACGATTTTTACCCTCCACGCTGCCCTCCAGCACTAAATTGGTGATCCCTTGATGCCTCAGAACATGTCCTACCAACCGATCCCTTCTTCTAGTCAGGTTGTGCCACAAGCTCCTCTTCACCCCAATTCTATACAATGCCTCCTCATTAGTTATGTGATCTACCCATCTAATCTTCAGCATTCTTCTGTAGCACCACATTTCGAAAGCTTCTATTCTCTTCTTGTCTAAACTATTTATAGTCCATGTTTCACTTCTGTACATGGCTACACTCCATACAAATACTTTCAGAAACGACTTCCTGACACTTAAATCAATACTCGATGTTAACAAATTTCTCTTCTTCAGAAACGCTTTCCTTCCCATTGCCAGTCTACATTTTATATCCTCTCTACTTCGACATCATCAGTTATTTTACTACCCAAATAGCAAAACTCCTTTACTACTTTAAGTGTCTCATTTCCTAATCTAATTCCTCAGCATCACCCAATTTAATTTGACTACATTTCATTATCCTCGTTTTGCTTTTGTTGATGTTCATCTTATATCCTCCTTTCAAGACACTGTCCATTCCATTCAACTGTTCTTCCAAGTCCTTTGCTGTCTCTGACAGAATTACAATGTCATCGGCGAACCTCAAAGTTTTTAATTCTTCTCTATGGATTTTAATACCTAGTCCGAATTTTTCTTGTTTCCTTTACTGCTTGCTCAATATACGGATTGAATAACATCGGGGATAGGCTACAACCCTGTCTCACTCCCTTCCCAACTACTGCTTCCCTTTCATACCCCTCGACTCTTATAAATGCCATCTGGTTTCTGTACAAATTGTAAATAGCCTTTCGCTCCCTGTATTTTACATCTGCCACCTGCAGAATTTGAAAGAGAGTATTCCAGCCAACATTGTCAAAAGCTTTCTCTAAGTCTACAAATGCTAGAAACATAGGTTTGCCTTTTCTTAATCTAGCTTCTAAAATAAGTCGTAGGGTCAGTATTGCCTCACGTGTTCCCATATTTCTACGGAATCCAAACTGATCTTCCCCGAGGTCGGCTTCTACCAGTTTTTCCATTCGTCTGTAAAGAATTCGCGTTAGTATTTTGCAGCCGTGATTTATTAAACTGATAGTTCGGTAATTTTCACATCTGTCAACACCTGCTTTCTTTGGGATTGGAATTATTATATTCTTCTTGAAGTCTGAGGGTATTTCGCCTGTCTCATACATTTAGCTCACCAGATGGTAGAGTTTTGTCAGGACTTGATCTCCCAAGGCTGTCAGTAGTTCTAATGGAATGTTGTCTACTCCCGGGGCCTTGTTTCGACTTAGGTCTTTCAGTTCTCTGGCAAACTCTTTACGCAGAATCGTATCTCCCATTTCATCTTCATCTACATCCTCTTCCATTTCCATAATATTGTGCTCAAGAACATCGCCCCTGTATAGACTCTCTATATACTCCTTCCACCTTTCTGCTTTCCCTTCTTTGCTTAGAACTGGGTTTCCATCTGAGCTCTTGATATTCATGCAAGTGGTTCTCTTTTCTCCAAAGCTCTCTTTAATTTTCCTGTAGGCAGTATGTATCTTACCCCTAGTGAGATAAGCCTCTACATTCTTACATTTGTCCTCTTGCCATCCCTGCTTAGCCGTTTTGTACTGCCTGTCGATCTCATTTTTGAGACGTTTGTATTCCTTTTTGCCTGCTTCACTTACCGCATTTTTATATTTTCTCCTTTCATGAATTAATTTCTGTATCTCTTCTGTTACCCAAGGATTTCTACTAGCCCTCGTCTTTTTACCTACTTGATCCTCTGCTGCCTTCACTTCAGGGACTAACTTCTGATTATGACTTTAATTGCTCGTGTGGACGCTCATATGCGGAGATAATGATTAGAGACGGTATTGCGCAGAATGTGGCGGATCACCACATCCACGAGCAAATCCTCAGATTTAAAAACCCGTCTTTGCAGGAAGTAGTGAACTTGTTAGACAGACACGATACATTAGACATGGCTACTCCCACGCTCGACGCGACCCCCGGGTGTGTGTGCTGTTAGCGCAGCACAACACGTGCCCCCCAGCCCAGCCAGCCGCACCACCTCACTTGCGCACGTAAACACGTTTCAAAACAGGCCCCCACTAAGAAACTGAAATCATGTCCGAACCGCTTTCGCGCCCACCCACGGGACAGTTGCCCGTCCCGTCAAGCACAGTGCTATTTTTGTAATAAGAAGGGACATGTACAAGCCGTGTGCAGTAAGGAAATTCTGAGTCACAACCTGTCTCCCGTTCGCGTGACTCGTGTGGTCGTCACCGCAACGGAAACTGCAATGATCACGATTCACATCAGCCTGTGGACGTTAATGCCATTTATTCGAAGCCTTCTGCTTCACGTGCTTCTACAGCTCGTCGTGTGAATCAAGTTTTGCCTGGCACTTCTCTCGAATTCAGCGCGATGCGAGGAAACTTTTTGTGACTTTGCTCATTTGTGAGTGTTCTGTTCGCATGCAGCTGGACACTGGTGCGTAAGTTTCCTTACTGAACAAATCAACTTATGACTTGCTCAGTTCGCCCCCGCTTCGCTGTTCGCATTCCACACTGACTACATTTACTGGACAAGACTCCCCTGCGGGTTCGGGGGTAAGAATAGGCCCGCGGTACTCCTGCCTGTCGTAAGAGGCGACTAAAAGGAATCTCAACTGTTTCGGCCTTTAATGTGATGGTCCCCATTAGGGTTTGACCTCCATCCTTCCAAATTCAACAGAAGTACGAGCCTTTTGGGGAAGGACACTGTACGTGGTGCACCATCAGTCCTCTGTGCCCTAAGACCTTGGCACTCTTCATCGTCTTGGCGTCATAACTGCACCCATACTTTCGGGTATACATGCCTGATGGGTTGTGTAAGTTAAACCCTTAGTGCGTCACCATCTGCACCCACGATAACTGTGGACATCCCGTGGCACCCAAAATCCAGCACAGTAGCCAGCCTGTTGTGGTGGGGTCGTCGTGTACCCCCTAGGTTGTAGCCCCCTGACAACACAGGATCGTACTGCCGAAGCCTGAGCTGACACCTCCCTACGTAAGCCAAGGAGTAGCTGCCCGTCTCTCTGGGGCATCGGGACTCCCGGCAGCGACCATCCTGCCAGGTGGCCTTTTCTGCGGCTGGGTGGCGCCTGTGGGGAGAGCCCCTGGTCGGAGTGGGTGGCATTGGGGCAGATGACCCACAATGAAGTGGATGAAGTCTCAATCCGGTGGTTGTACGACTGCCAACGTCTACAAGCATGGTAAGGTAGAATTTAACGCTGTGACCTATAACCCCAAATTGTTCCCTTCCCTAGCCAAGCCATGGGAGGGACGTAGGGCTACAGAGAAACAGGAGCCGTATTCACTGCGATACCTTGTGTGCAGCAGAACCGATGGGGATTCGTTTTTGGGGACTAAGCCTCTCTTCTTTGTGAACAATCTTGAAGATAAGTTTGGGGAAGTGGCGTCTCTTTCCAAAATGAGGAGCTGATACAAGCAGCTTCGTCTGCACAGTCACGGGCATTACTCACCCGTGAAAAACTTGGTGACATACCCGTTAACGTCACTCCCCATAAGTCCTTAAATTTGGTCCAGGGGATTGTCTTTCGTAAAGATCTTCTGCTACAGTCTGATGACGAGCTATGGCAGAACCTGGCACGACGAGGTGTACACTTTGTCCGTCGTGTCTTTAGGGGGCCCAAGGATAATAGGATCGCTACCAGTGCTTTCATCCTGGCCTTTGAGGGCGACTGCTTGCCCGAGAAGGTCAAGGTCATGATCTACCGGTGCGATGTCAAGCCCTATGTCCCACCCCCTATGCGATGCTTCCAGTGCTGGAAGTTCGGGTGCATGTCCTCCAGATGCACTGCCAGCCCCACGTGGCGAGATTGTGGACGACCTTCAAATCCCAATGCTCCGTGTGCTCCGCCTCCCACCTGCATTAACTGTGGAGAGCATCATTCTCCCTGCTCGCCAGACTGTGCAGTCTACCAATGAGAGCGGAAGATACAAGAAATTAAGACCCTGGACCGTTTAATTTACCAAGAGGCAAAGAAGAAGCTAGAATGATTCAACCCCACACCTATGTTGAGGAGTATGCTGCTGTAACACTGCCACCACAAGTTCCTGCAAAGAATCCTCTCTCAGTTGGCCCACAGAGCAGCCAAGTTACGCCTGACCCACCACTGGTAGGGGCTACTCCATCTTCCACTACTCCTGAAACACCCAGTTTGGGAGCAGAACGCCCCAAACAACCGGGGACGTCAGTCCCCAGCTCTCAGCCGGAGAAGCGACAGCCTTCTCCGGCTACTCAGCTGGAGAAGTGACAGCCTTCTCTGGCTACTCAGCCAGAGAAGCAACAGCCTCCTCCAGCTTCACTCGTTCAGAAGGGGTCCCTTGGGGGAGTCCCTTCCAAGGACTTTACCAGTGTCTCCAAAGACACTAGCCAGTGGCTAAAGAAGCCACCAGCTGCTGGTCGAAGGGCTTCACGCTCTTCTTCTGTTCCTGACAATGCATCAGGAAAGCCCTCCCAGCTTGTGTACCCTCCTCCTAAAGACAAGAAAGAGAAGAGGAAGCTCTCTAAGAAGAATAAGGGACCCAGTGGTTCTCACACCACCGCTTCCTGTCAGCTCAGCCTCTGAGGATGAGGTCGAGCTCTTTGCGTCCCCTGATGATCTGGATCTCGCCATCTCCTCAGAAACGATGGCTGTTGAGACATCAGTCACTCAGTCAGTGGCAGCATGTGAGCCTGTGAAGTAATTTGCCTTTTCAGTGCCTTTGTGCCCCTACAGGACACGCTTTGTACAATCCTCCAGTGGAATTGCAGCGATTATTTTAGCCATCTTCCTGAGCTACGTCAGCTTCTAAGCATGACACCTGTTTTCTGCATTGCCCTCCGGGAAACCTGGTTCCCAGAAGTACGGACCCCTGTCCTTCGTGGATACAGGGGCTATTACTGTAACCTAGCGCTTACAATAGTGTGTCAGGTAGAGCCTGCATGGAAGCTGTGGGTGTCAGAGAAAGGACTACCCAGGACATAACCATCTGCAGTGTCTATCTCCCTCCAGGTGGTACAGTCCCCCTGACCGAATTGGCTGCACTTGTCCCCCAACTCCCCACGCCTTTTCTTCTTCTGGGGGATTTTAACGCCCACAATCCCCTGTGGGGTGGAATGATGATTACTGGCCGAGGCAGAGATGTCGAGAATCTCATCTCGCAACTCGACCTCTGCCTCTTAAACACTGGCGCCGCCACACATTTCAGTGTGCCGCATGGCACGTTCTCGGCCATGGATCTGTCATTGTGGAGCCCAGGGCTTGTACCATCAGTCCACTGGAGAGTTCACGACGACTTGTGTGGTAGTGACCATTTGCCCATCTTCCTTTCACTACCCCAGCGTCGCTCCCCTGAACACTTGCCCAGATGGGCGTTTAGCAAGGCAAATTGGGAAGTGTTCTCCTTTGCTGCCACTGTTGAATCTCTCCCCCATGGTAACATCGATGTGGCAGTTAAGACACTGACTACAGCGATTGTATTGCTGCGGAACATACCATTCCTCATTCGTTAGGGTGCCCCCAGCGAAGTCAGTGCCTTGGTGGTCGCCAGAGGTCGCTGAAGGCATTAAAGAGCGTCGTCGGGCTCTTCAGTGACATAAGCGGCACACGTCTTTGGAGAACCTCATTTTATTCAAACGTATCCTTGTTCAGGTCCGGAGGCTCATCAAAAGGAGGAAACAGGAGTGTTGGGCGAGGTACGTTTCCACCATTGGTTCCCGTACTTCACCCTCCCAGGTGTGGATGAAGATTCGGCGTATCTTCGGATTCCAGCACTCTACAGGTGTCCCAGGGCTTACCATCAACGGGGCAGTATCCACCGATGCTGATGCGATTGCCGAGCATTTCGCTCAGCACTACGTTCGGGCCTCTGCATCGGGGAATTACCCACCCATGTTTCGTGCGCTAAAACTCCGGGAGAAAGGCAAACTACTTTCTTTTCCTTCTCGCCACCCTGAGGCGTTTAACGCCCCGTTTAGTTTGTGGGAACTCCAAAGCGCCCTGGCACGATGCCCCGATACAGCCTCTGGGCCAGATGGCATCTACAATCAGATGCTCAAACATCTGTCCCCAGACTGTTAGCGATGTGTTCTTGCCATCTTCAACCACATTTGGGGCGATGGTGTCTTTCCATCGCAGTGGCGAGAGAGTAGCATCGTTCTGGTGCTGAAGCCTGGTCAGGACCCGCTTAATGTGGAGAACCTATCGGCCCATCAGCTTAACAAACGCTCTGTGCAAGCTACTGGAACGTATGGTGAGTTGATGGCTCTGCTGCTGCTCGAGTCTCGGGGTCTCCTGGCTCCGTGCCAGAGCGGCTTCCGTCAGGGCTGTTGCACCACTGATACTTTGGTCTTCCTTGACTCTGCAATCCGCACTGCTTTCTACAGGCACCAACACCTCGTCTCCATCTTTTTCGACCTCTCCAGAGCATATGACATGACGTGGCAGCACCATATTCTCACCACGTTGCACGGGTGGGGTCTCCGGGGCTCTCTCCCATTTTTATTCAGAATTTTTTATGTGTTCGGACATTCCGCGTTTTACTTGTCACATCCCATAGTTCCCTTCATGTCCAGGAAAACGGCGTTCCACAAGGCTCTGTATTGAGCGTGCCACTTTTCCTTGTGGCCATTAATGGCCTTGCAGCAGCAGTAGGGTCGTCTGTCTCACCCACGTTATATGCCGACGATTTCTGCATCTTTTTCAGCTCCTCCACCTTTGGTGTTGCAGAACGTATGTTGCAGGGAGCCATACGCAAGGTGGAGGCGTGGGCCCTCGCCCATGGGTTTCACTTTTCTCCTGCAAAGACTTGTGTTAAGCACTTTTGTCAGTGTCGAACTGTCCATCCCCACCCTGAGCTCTATCTTCAGGATGCCATGCTCAGGGTTGTTGACACTTACCGTTTTCTGGGATTGCTGTTCGATGCCCGGCTTACTTGGCTTCCTCATATTCGTCAGCTCAAGCGTAAGTGCTGGCAGCATTGGAATGCCCTCCGCTGCCTCAGCAACACAACTGGGGGTGCAGATCGTAATATGCTGCTGTGGCTCTACAGAGCCCTCATGCTGTCCCGACTCGATTATGGGAGTGTGGCGTATGGCTCAGCGTCGCCATCAGCGTTGCAACTGCTGGACCCCGTTCACCACTGGCGACAGGAGCATTCCGCACCAGCCCTGTTAATAGCCTCCTTGCTGAAGCTGGGGTTCCTCCACTTCGCATCCGGCGTCAACAACTCTTGGCTAACTATGATGCACACATCAGTTGTTCGCCCCGTCACCCTAACTACCGACTCCTTTTCGCTAATGCGGCAGTCCATATTCCACACTGGGGGCTGCGATCAGGACATACAATTGGGATCCGTGTTTGGTCACTCCTTAGTGAACTCGAGTCTTTGCCTCTTCCATCTGCTTTCCAAGTCCACCCACAAAAACCACCTCGGTGTGTTTTTTCGGCCGCAGCTTCGGCTGGACCTCTCACGATGGCAAAAAGATTCAGTTCCTCCCGCAGTCTTGTGCCGCCTATCTCTTGCTCTCCTAGACGCATCCCGTGACTCGGAGATTATCTATACCGATGGCTCGATGGTTGATGGCTGTGTGGGGTACGCTTATGCTCATGCGAACTATGTAGACCAGCACTCCTTGCTGGAAGGCTGCAGTGTTTACACTGCAGAGCTAACAGCCATTTTTCATGCCCTTGAGCATATTTGTACCAGCACGGGAGAGTCCTTCGTCATTTGCAGTGACTCTCTCAGTAGTCTGCAGGCTCTTGACCAGCGCTAAACACGCCATCTCATTGTTGTTGCCATCCAGGACTCCGTTCACGCTCTTGAACAGCGTGTACGTTCGGTGGTGTTCATATAGACCCCAGGACACGTTGGGATAGCGGGAAACAGACTCGCCGACAAGTTAGCCAAAGAGGCTACCCGCAAACTGACGCTGGAGATCGGCCTACCGGCAACTGATCTCCGTTCGGTGTTGCGCTGTCGGGTCTTTGGTATGTGGGGAGACGAATGGCGCACTCTGTCTGCACCCAACAAGCTGCGGCGAGTAAAGGAGACCACGATTGTGTGGGGGTCCTCCATGCGGGCCTCTCACAGGGATTCTGTTGTTCTCTGTGGGCTCCGCAGTGGTCACTATTGGCTGACGCACGGTAATCTGCTGCATCGAGAGAACCCCCCTAATTGTCGCTGTGGTGCAAACGTGACGGTGGCCCATATGTTGTTGGAATGTCCTTCTTTAAACGCCCTCATGCGAACTTTTAATCTCCTAGGTGATTTATCATCTCTTTTAGGTAACAATGTCTCTATGGCAGATCGGGTTTTAAGTTTTATTCACGCAAGCGGCTTTTATAGATCCATTTAATTTTATTGCGTCGCCTTCTTTTGTGCTGTATATTCCACTTAGTTCTGTGTTGTAATTCGACTCCACCCCAATCTTTTAGGCTGGAGGTGTTAACGTGTTGCCGAGTGGCTGGCTCATCCTTTTATTTTCGTGATCAACCAGCCACGGTTCTCTGCCTTTCTTCTGTATGTTGTTTATGGCGCTGTGCTCCATTTTCCATGTTGCCTTACCGTTGACCTTGGGGCTTTTCTTCCCCCGGTATTTTTTTAGTGCTCAGCCTGACTGGTGGATGGTTTCAATATGCTCTGTGTGTTTATAAAACAAGGGACCGATGATCTTTGCAGTTTGGCCCCTTTAATCTTTAAACCAACCAACCAACTGCACAAGAAATCTCAGTGCTCGGCGTATGTAGTTTGCAAGCCACGTATGGTGCAACGACGTGTACAGTGTCATTCCATGTGCTCCGCTCTAGTGATGCTACCAACATTTTTGGCATGGACACATTTGAACTTTTTGGCCTCCCAATTCAGGACAATGTACTTTGCATCAACGCTAGTGACCATGCAGACAGTGTTGCGCACTATGCGATGATTTTGCTGAACTCTTTTCAGATGGCCTCGGTTGTGCCACAGACTTTGCACCGCATGTTGTAGTTAAAGACAATGTCATACCTATTTTCCGGCGAACACACCTGGTACCGCTCGCTCTGCGCGATGCCGTAGCTGCTCAGCTTAAGCATTTGCAAGACAGTGGTGTCATTGAACCTGTTTCTGCTTCGTCATGTGCTTCACCTCTAGTGTGTGTGTGAAGAAACCAAACGGTCATCTCCGTATTTGTGCTGGCTTTAAGTCTACAGTAAATCCCCAGACAGCGGTAGCTACATTTCCCTTACCGCGTCCTGAAGACATTTTTAATAAGCTTGGTGCGGGAAAGTTCTTTTCCACAATTAACTTGCGGGACACATACTTTCAAATTCCGCTCGATGAACAGTTGCAGCGCTATTTTGTGATCAACACCCACCTTGGCTTGTTCAAGTTTCACTGCCTTCCGTTCGGTTGTGCTTCGGCTCCTGCTATTTTTCAGTCTTACTTGGAGCAGATGTGTGCCACTGTCCCTGGTTGCTCAAATTATCTGGACGATATAGTTGTATTAGGTCGCACCCCTGACGAATTTGCATGCCTTATTTACTGTACTTCTGCAGGCAGGACTAAAGTGTAACAGAGACAAGTGCAATTATTTTCAAAATGAGATTACGTATTTAGGACATATGATTAACGGACAGGGTATCCACCCCTCGCCGTCACATCTCAGTGCGATTAGAGACTTGCCAGCACCCAGGAACTTGAAAGAACTTCAGTCTGTGTTGGGCAAAATTTCATATTATATTCAGTTTATACCAAATGCAGCGCAGATTTCAGCGCGTTTGCATCGCCTAAGCCGTAAGAACATTCCTGTTGTTTGGTCTTCGGAATGTGATGCTGCTTTCCACAAGCTCAAATCTGCTTTGTTGAGTGATCGCTATTTGCTTCCTTTCGATCCCTCGAAACTAGTTGTTTTGGCTGTGGATGCATCTTCTCACGGCAACGGAGCGGTTCTCTCACACCGCATTAATGCTGTGGATCGCCCGATCGCTTTTGCGTCTAAGTTGCTGAATTCTGCCCAGCAAAACTATTCTCAAATCGAGAAAGAAGCTTTAGCTATTGTCTATGGAGTAACTAAGTTTCATGTTTTTTTGTACGGTTGCAAGTTCTATTTGGACACTGACCATATGCCTTTGACGTCGTTGTTCCACACGTCAAAGCCAGTTCCGGCCTGTGTGGCACAAAAGTTGCAACGCTGGTCTTTGTTTTTGTCTGACTACAATTACGAAATCTTGTTTCGGCCTACGGCCCAGCATGGCAATGCTGATGCTTTGTCTCGTCTGCCTATCGGTCCTGACGAAGTGTTTGGTTCTTCCGAACTGTCCTGCATGTTTATTGATTCGCAAGATAAGGATTTAGCTGATGGTTTTCCGATGGATTTTCGTCGCATTTCTTCCGCGACAGCCGGCGATGCTTCTTTGCAGATTCTTTTGCAGTATATTCGTACTCAATGGCCTCCATCTGCTGTTCAGATTCGTGATCCACTTGTACGACGTTACTTTGCACAACGTCACAACTTGTCTGTACACCGCAGTGTTATCTTGTTACAAACTGACTGATCAGTCTCGTGTGGTTGTACCTCGTTCGTTGCAGTCGGAAATCCTCAGATTGCTGCACGCTGGCCATTGGGGTATAGTGTGGATGAAGCAATTAGCGCGTCGGCACTGCACTTGGGTCGGCACTGATGAACAAATTGAGAATTTGCTTGCTAACTGTCGCTCTTGCACGGAGCATCAGTCTGCTCCCCGCCAGCAATTCTTTGCGTGGCCGACTCCTACTGCACCTTGGCAGCGCGTTCATATTGATTTTGCGGGTCCTTTCTGGGACACCCACTGGTTGATAGTTATTGATGCGTACAGCAACTTTCCTTTTGTTGTGCCTATGTCTTCTACTGCAGCTGCCAGTACTATACGGGCTTTGACGTCTATTTTTGGCATTGAGGGCCTTCCTGAAGTTATTGTCTCCGACAATGACCCGCAATTCGTGTCCTCAAAGTTTGAAGCATTCTGTGCTGCTAGTGGCATTCGCCATCTGACCTCCGCCCCGTTCCACCCCCAGTCGAACGGCGAGGCTGAACGCTCTGTGCATACATTTACGTCGCAGGCGAGCGAGTTGCGCGCCACGCAGTCTCGCGAGCGCGCGCTCTGGGCTTTCCTCGCTTCCCATCGCTCTGAGGCGCGCGGCACCCGTTCCCCGGCGGAATCGCTACACGGCCGCGTCATTGGTCTATTGCACCCGCCGCCGCTCGCTCCCGCTGCTTCGCATCGTTCTGGCTCGGCGCCGCACGATTTGGTGTTCTATCGCGTTTCCTCTGGCAGGCAGCGCTAGGAGCAGGGGCGCATTCTTCGCCGGCTCGGCCGCGCCTTATTTCTCATTTCTGGTCCCTCCGGCACTGTCAAGCGACACCGGAACCTGATCCGTTTGTGCCGTCTTCGGTTTTCTGCCGCCGGTTGTTTTCCGGCAGAACTGTAGGCTTTGCGGCTTCCGCCGCCTCAGCTGCCGGTCCGGCCTCCTGCACCGGACGGCCGCCTCTCGCCGCCGCAACCGACAGACGCTGAGGCTGCCGTCACGCCGCTGTCGCCCACGGAGGTTGCTTCTCCGCCTCTCCATCCGAGCTTACCCTGTGGCGGTGCGCGGCCTGGGCAGGTTTTCCACGGGGCGTTTTCCTCGCCCCCTCGCGAGCAATTCGGGGTCGCGGGTGGAGGCCGCGCCCCGGCAGTTGCGCTGTCCGCCCCTGGCTCCCTCCACCCGCCGTCGGAAACCGTACTCGACGACAGTGCGTCGTTTCAGGGGGGAGGGCTGTGGTATCGATAGCTACGATGCAAAGGCGTAAATACAAGTTCTTAAGTTGGCACTACGACAGATACCGACGACAGAGCACTCTAGTCGCAGTGGGACAGATCTACGAGCTCCGCTTCTGGTGCTGCCCGTTGGATCTAGAGGGGATGGCCGGGACACTTTGCACCTCATTGGAAAGTTAAGTAATATGTTTGCATATGTTTATACAATAGTAAAGGTGCGTTAACTGTATTTGCAGTACCGACGTGTTCTACCTTTTCCTGCTCCTACCCACGCACCGCCTTCCGGGCGGGATACGAAAGTGGCGACACTTGTTTATTTTACTGTTCTGTATGTACTGTACTAGTACATCCTGTATGACGAAGCCAACATCACTGTAGAATGATCCGTGCTGAATAAAATTCTCGATAAGCAGTTTGTTTACTTGTCCATCCTCTGTTTTTTGATACATGTGCTAGGTTATTTTGTACTCTTACTCGATTTTTGAATATTTGAATCAGAGCTGTGTGTTACAAACTCAATAATCGGTTCTAGATTTGCATTAAAGCATTTAGTGCGGCCATTTTTAGCAGTAAAGACAATGTTTTTCTGCACTATTCTACTTTTTTTCAGATGATTTTACCAGGCGTGACGCTAGGTTTTCTAACCTAGGATTTGTGATCGTCACTGTATCGAGTTGCATTCTGATTTTCGTACTGTGTTTTATCAGATGATGTACTGCTTTAGTTAAATCTTCTACTGAGCTGATTAATGTCGAGTGTATTTTCTGATTGTTTATGTTACAAGGGGTGATAGAAAATTGGGTGAGGCTTGGATGTGTGTGATGTCCTTAGGTTAGTTAGGTGAAGTAGTTCCAAGTTCTAGGGGACTGATGACCACAGCAGTTAAGTCCCATAGTGCTCAGAGCCATTTGAACCATTTTTTGTTCATCAGTCGGTGTATAAAACAGTCATTTGATATTGAAGTTGGCCCCCAAATCTTCTTCAGCCACGTCCTGGGGCACAGTAGTAACTGTCTTTAGTCTGACGTCGTAATTGGTGCAGGTCTTGATACAGGCGGCGGCGGAGTTTCACTTGACACTTCCATTACCTTTCTATCAGGGTATTGTGTGTTCCACTCACCGATCTGCTGTGGCTTTTGTGGTTGAGCACCTTGACTTACCTGCTGATTGGTGGGTAAAGTCCAATTTTGATTTCGAACAGGCTGTGGCGGCATTTGCCACGGACACGTGTTGATGTTGTACCGAGGTGGAGGACCAGTATTGTGGTACTGATTTCCACAGTTATTGTTCCAGTTTTGCAGTTGGTGTTGTATAGGCTGATTTTTGTTTTTGTTCCGGTTCTTGTTGTTTCCGTTTCTGTTATTTCCGTTATTGTTGTTGCGGTGCCTCTTGTGTTGGTTGCTGCTTGTTGTGTATGATAAGTTATCGTTACTGTTCGTTAAGGGGTAGTGTCTGCTGATTTTGGTACGTGTATTGTTTTGCGGAAGGAAGCTGTTGATTCTGCTGCGGTACGTAACTGACAGCGGCCCCCGCGCCAGGATTAAGTTGGCGAGCCTGCGCGTTATGCATACCACTGACTTACACATTGTTGCAGCTTGTTTTGCCGTGAGGAACATTGATCCTCAGTCATATAACATATCAACAGAATCAAGCACAGTCGGAAAATATTCTGCATCATTGTCTGGAATGTGCAGTAACCTGTCTTTAATGATAAAGAGCGGTCTGGCTTTTAGTGCGCGGAGTATATCGCTCACAGTTATAGTTTCATCAAGAAAGTGTCCCATATTCAAATATTTCTCAGAATATCGTCGCAAATTGCCATGTTTAACATTGAAAGGCTGTGGTTGCACAATCTGTTTCCTGAGACGCTCTTGTACCGGTTGCGACCGAAATTTGGCCGATAAAGCTCTTTCAAATTGATCATATGTCTCGCATCTGTCAGCTTCATTATATGCCCAGACAGCTGCATCACCCTGGATGTAACCTACAACGTAAGAAATTCTCTTTCGGCCACTCCGTGCTCTTGGGAACGCATTTCTAAATGCTTTCAGAAAAATTACGGGATGTATAGTAGGTTTTTCTGGGCTGAAAGTTTGACATTGCCGATGTTCAATTAGACTTTCATCTTCTTTGGCACTGTAATGTCGGTTGCTTTCACTATAATCATTCTAGTGATCGGCTGGTAAATGGAAAGGTATGTACTGCCCATAAATATTGTAATTAGGTGTCATGTGTGCGGGTGTGTACTGTTGTTGTGAGGTATGTGTTGTGTCATATATGTATCTGTTTTCATTACCAAAGCGAGCATTTTGATTATTAGCATTACTACATTCCGGACGTACGTCATCGTTTAGTTGTTTCTTTGTGCTGCGTTGGATTGAGCTGCCTCAGATATGAAGTGTTCGTTGTTTTTGACAAATTCGTTTACGGTGTCGTGCACAAGCGTCGATAATTTTTCCTCTATAGATTGGTCAAAATGTTTATTTTTCTTATCAACCCAGTCAGGAAATTTTTTATTTATGTTGGAAAAATGGTTGTCAGTTTGTAACTGCTGTTTGTCTGTAAGTTGTTTATTCATAGTGTTAACTTTGGCTTCAAATACAGTAATGCTTGTTTTTATTAAGTCATGAATTGACGGATAAGATTTAACTGAGTGGCCACAGGTTCGCATTTAGCCTTTAAATGTTTGACTTCAGTTTGAATATCTTTTACGTCTTTTGTGTTTCTTTTTCTGCTGTAACTCCAAATCGGAAAATTTTGAGTCAATTGCGGACACATGGCCGTTCAGTCTCGCGTTAATTGAAAGTTTTTAAGTGCTATTGTTTTCAGCCTTAATCTCACGTCGCGTTTTTAAAACTGCCATGTGTTCGTCAGTGTCTTTTTTGTTTACAGTCAACTGAGTATGTATTGATGTCGTGTGATTTTTATTTTCACTCATTTGCTTGATAATAGCGTCAAACATACTGGCAATATTTGTCAACTGAAAAGAGAAAGATAGACCGCGGCGCGTACTTCACGAAGGTAGGTCTGAACTCGCTCGCTCAGCTCAGCAGACAAAATGCGTTTCTATTTTATTTTTTAATTACATATTCCATTAATCCGTATTGTGATAAATCACAAGGGCGTGGAACGAGTCATTATTACATAATACAGATATAATACATGTATATAAAATGACAAAAATGCAGCATAATATGATGAGTAAGCTTGACGATTAAAATCAAGTCAAAGGTATAGCTCAAGTAACATAAAACAATTACTGAGAAAGAAAATATAGTACATAGTCCAACTTAAACAGTTAAGATGAGTTATAGCAAAACACGTTAAAACAAAGTTTTAAGAATATGAATACCAATGGCAATACAAAAAAAACAGTCATTTCTTTATCTGCAAGTACTCATCAAGAGCGTAGAAGGAATTTTCCATTGGGTATTCTCTTAATTTGGTAAGACATTAACGCGAACTGTAACATCTGGAGTAAGAAAGTCGAAAATTTTTGTGGCCGAATGATGAACACCTTTTTGCACAAGACTTAATGTTGCAGATCCCCTTTTTTGAACTAGTATCATGATCATGATATTCAGTGTTAGTTTGGACCCTGCGGGCGCGTGGCGGCATACAGTGCCGCCAATTTTGTTTTCGTTCAATAATTACGTCAGCGCGCCTAGCACACAAGAGTGGTCCTACATATGCTTCGATTGTTTAGTCACGCGCCAGACTGCATTACTGCGCCGTCATTAAACCCACTATAACAGCTGTGACTCTCCTGTGAAGTGGACGACTGCACCGAGACGGCAATGTAAGTAGCCGTACCACTGTCAAATGTTTTGATGATTAGAAGCTTTGTTTTACAACTCTGTGGGTGAATGACGGTTTAGTTACTAACATTGCTTTGGTATTAGAATTATTTTATTGTCTCCCAGGTCCGCACAAGGGAAAGGACTAACACCAGAAGAAATTGAGCGTCTGCTTCTGCAATCATCTGACGAGGAAGAATACGCAGATTTCTCTGACAGCGATGAGGAGGCAGAAATAATTGAAACTGCAGATCATTCCAGCGAATCTGAGCAGTCGTGCGTTGACGGGAATGAAGTGAAATGAATGCCACATTATGACTGCCATTTTTATATTGGTAAGGACCAAGAAACTTTGTGGAAAAATAATCCGTTAGCACTACCAGGGAAACCAAAACACAAGGATATAATCAAAGTCCTACCTGGCCCGAAACGCAATGGCAGTGAAGCTAAAACTGAAATTGAAAGTTTTCTCAAATTATTTGATCCTGAGATAATTGATTATGTCGTTGGAAACACAAACAAGTACATAAATAACAAGAGATCATCTGTGAATTACTCAAGGGCTAGAGATTGCTAAACTACTACTGCTTCTGAAATAACGGCTGTTTTAGGAGCACTGTTTCTCATTGCTGCACGCACAAATGTATTAGAACTGTGGACATCTAATGGAACAGGAATGATTATTCTAAGACAGCATTTAGCTACAAGCGCTTTCTGTTCTTGCTCCTGTCACTGAGGTTTGACGATACTTCTACAAGAAAAGAACGACTAGCAACTGATAAATTTGCTGCCATCCGCAATCTCCACTCAGCATTTCTGAACAACTGCAGAAATAACTACAGTCCAGGGGAGTACACAACCATAGGCGAAATGCTTGTCCCATTTCGCGGACGTTGTGGTTTTGTTCAGTACACGCCCAATAAGCCCGCTAAGAACAGATTGAAATTGTATGCATTGTGCGATAGCAAGACATTTTATACTTTTAATTTTGAAGTATACTGCGACAGACAGGACCCTGGACCATATGTTTGTTGCATCTAACCAGCTAATGGATATTGTGAAGAGATGGTTGAGCCATCAAGGGAACTCACAGAAATGTAACTATGGACAACTACTACAGTAGTTACCCTGTAGCCCAGCATCTTTTAGAAAAAGGGCTAAAGTTCATTGGAAGATTGAAAAAGAACAAGAAGGAAATTCCTCCGGAATTTTTGACCAATGGATCACGAGAAATTTGAAATTGTCTTCTCGGATTTCAAGAGGACTTCTGTCTTGTTTCGTGCTACACAAAACGAACAAGGCTGTGCTTTTCCTGCCGTCAATGCATGAAACTGCTGAAAGCGACACCGCTACAGGCAAGTCTGTTGTAAATTTGGACTACAATGCAACAAAAGGTGGAGTCAATACTGTGGATTATATGTGTACATCCTACTCTACACAAAGGACCACAAGAAGATAGCCCTTAGCATTGTTTTTCCGTTATCTGGATATTGCTGGGATAAATTCCCAGTTCTTGTTTTTTGCAAACAATCCAGAGAAAAGATTCAGAAGAAGAACCTACCTAACAAATCTGGCTCTGATGGACTGCCATTTGAAAGGAAGGGCTCAGCTCTCTGCTCTATCACGAGATATTCAAGGATTTCTGTCACCTCATCAATCAATTGCCGCCAATCGCGATGAGACTGTAAGAAGGTGTGGGAGGTGCCATCTTTGTGGAGGTACAAAGTAATGAAACTACTGTCACTTGCAGTAGCTGCAAAAGATTCTTTTGCAAGCAACATTGCCACAATGTTGTCACATGTAATGATTGCAGAGCTTCTCCATAGGAAGAAAGTGTGTGATTCTTGATATGTATTTACTGGCTGCCTTATTCTTTATTATTACTCCAAAGTTTTTATACATATTACATGTTTTTGTAAAACTTGCTTTAACAATGGTAAACAATCGAATCATATCTGTGGTTATAATTTATTTAGAATTTGTTATTAAAGTAGCGCATAGGAAATATCCGGAAACGTATGTTAGATATTCTGTAACAATTTTAATTTTCCCATGCACCTTGGATATATGTATACAGATCATATTAAAAGTTGTTGTTAAGAATGATGTTATAAACAATAAACAGTTCATTCCACCAAAAAATTAAAAAAACTGCTTTTTTATGTATTTAAACGTAGGCGGCACTGAGTGCCGCACGCGCACGCTGACGCAACAATCTTAGGCGCACCTGCCGCAGGGTTAAAGAGAGACATTATTAGAGACAAAAATCATCAAAGAAAATATGTATTGAGAGGTGGCTGTTAATATTTGTAACTTATGGAACAGATTTCTGCAAGAGTATCTTGGACGAACACTGCTCATCATTCTCACAGGCATAGTCCATATCAATTCAGGCAGGCTAAGAAAAAATCTTACCTTCATAGTCTCATAAGTTATTGAATTTAGCATACGTTAAAATGAAGGACTAACAAAGGAAAATGTATTTTTTTGTTTTCTCCAAACAAATTTCTGCTCTGAGATACAGTCCTCCAAAGATGGCATTGCACATACCATTTTGAAGATACGAATTTTGGAAAAAATTTTAAAATGCTGTATCTCTGGAACAGTTCTAGATATTTTTTTTTTATATTTGAAAGATAATTGCTTTGATTATGAAAGAAATCTTCCATTTGGACTTATCTGTCAAAGTTCTTTTACTATAGTGTTCTGAACTTTTTTATAATTTATGGAAAAAATTTCAAAAATGCCAATTCATAAAATTTTGATTTTTTTGTGTTGATTAATACCATATACGAGGGTAATCCCGAAAGTAAGGTCTCTTATTTTTTTATAAGTACATAGACCTGTTTATTTCTACAATGGTTTACATCAGTTTACAGCTTGCACATTTCGCTATTTTTCGACATAATCACCATTTCTGTCAGTGCATTTTTGTAGACGCTGTGGCAGTTTTTGTATGCCTGTGTCATACCAGCTCGCCGCCATGCTGTTCAGAAAGTTATGAACCTCTTCTTTCCCCTCGTCGTCAGAGCTGATCGCTTTCCGGCCAAGTGTTCTTTTAACCTAGGGAGCAGGTGATAGTCACTGGGCGTCAAGTCAGGACTATAGGGTGGGTGGGTGATTATGTTCCACTGAAACTGTTACAGGAGAGCAACGGATTGACGAGTGATGTGTGGGCAAGTGTCATAGAGAATGTGTATGCTGTTGCTCAACATTCCTCTTCTCCAGTTCTGAATTGCTCGTTTGAGGTTTTTCAGAGTCTGTCAGTGTTAATTGTGGTCCCAGCAGTCGAGCTCCGACGATGAGGTGAAAGAAGAGGTTCGTAACTTTCTGAACAGCATGGTGGCGAGCTGGTATGACACGGGCATACAAAAACTGCTACAGTGTCTAAAAAAAATGCATCAACAGAAATGGTGATTGTGTCGAAAAATAGCTAAATGTGCGAGCTGTAAACTGATGTAAACCATTGTAGAAATAAACAGGTCTATTTACTTATAAAAAATAGGAGACCTTACTTTTGGGATTACCCTCATAGTTCTATATTCTCTAAAAAGGAGAGCTTCCACTTTTAGGTTGAACAGGTTTTATAAACAATTTTTGCCATACATAAAATCTGTTTTATTACCACATTATCACATAACTGGCTCATAAAAATCAAAACCTAGCCTTATTTAACATAATTTTAGTTTTGAAGGATGAGTTAGAGACTCAGTTTTCAAGCATTTTAAATGGTTCCAAAATGTATGTGAAAGGTTCAAAGACTTGAAGGTTTCAATTTATACACCTTCTGTGCACTCTGTTGTGTACCATCGTTAGCTAGTCAGTGAACTAAAAATGTGTTCTACTGATTCTTTCTATCTTCCTTTGATATAGAAAAATGGCTTCCTGTTGAACCAATAGTAACTGAGACACTTACAGTCTTCAATATGTTGTGAACAAGAAGTGAGCACTGATGACATGGTTGCTGTTCTTCAGCTGGAAACCTATACCCAGCAACTAGTCCATGTGGTAGCATAAAGTTCACAACAATTTTGTTTAACTAATAACTGGTGTCAATAATCTATGCAATCCATCAGTCACAGTCACACACACATGCCACAAACATCCCCCTTCTCAGGTTGTGAATCTGAATATTGTCCTGCTGTTTCTGAGGTGTTGGCCGAACAAACGAAATTTCTTATTCTTGCGCTTTAAAGTGTGTGCAATATGTGTTCGCCCATCACTTTGAGTCCAAAAATGTGTCTTCTGAATTCCTTTCACAGGAGTTGTTTGTTTAGACCATTCTTCTTTTTTTTTTATGCTCACGGAATTCTTTGATTTCCTCTTTGGACAGAAGAATGAGGGCTGTGAATGTGTAAGATTTCACGACTCTCGTAAAATCCTCAGCTTTCTGCATTGCAGCTGTATTTGGTCTGGAAAGATTATATTTTGTAGCATCGTGCTTCATCAGGGTTCCTACACCATCACAAGGCCCCTTTCCGTGACCAGTAGCTCTGTGTACGCGGTCAGTTGGCACAAGTGACTTACTCGATTCAAACAGCTGGTAACGATTTTTAAAATGACTAGGAGCACCATCAGAAATAATGATGATCTTGTCTGCCCCTGTTTGCAGTTGAAGAATTTTGAAAGCTAAGCTGTTCTAAGTCATGTCCTGTGTCATCACTTGTAACTGCAACACTTGTGGTCTTGTTTTGAAACTATGTCACTCCTGTAAAGATTGAAACCTGTTCAATACTCCAATGATACCCTTGTACTTCTTGTGGGAGAATTAAAGACCTTCTCAGCAAAATCACAGGGAAGTACTAAACGTAGTTCTTCAGCCTGTACACACCCTTTTACTTTTGCTGGTGTTACTGCTTTAACTGACCATTTACCAAGTTCATCATTGAAACTGTCAAAGGCAACAGTTTTCATAATTAGTTTATTTTCCTCCCATGTTGCATACGTAATTCCTGCAGAGTTATCTGCTACGTCTTCCAGGCCAAATGTCTGTAAAGACAGTCATCCCTTTCCAGGGCAGTCACCACATTCTTGAAACAAACAAGTCTCTCACTTTACGTTACAGACTACTAATGATTACACACGCCCAACCGAGGTGTCGTATGTCACGTGCTCCAGTAAGTTCTTCAAAGTTACCACACAGAGTTCAAAATTGTCACAGTACACACATAAAGAGACATCTCTGAGTAGGAGTGAAACTACCCACTTAGGTCATAGTGCATAAAATTTTGATCTTCCAATATGTGAAGTTGTGTAGTTGCTCTTATAAATTGCAAAAGTTTCTTTAATACTGCGAGTCATGTACTTCTTCACTTTGACAACTTTTTGATGTTCAACTGTTACAGTTATTGTGTCTTTTTTGTTGGCACTCTGGTGAGAACAGTCCCATTTATCTCCCAGATAAAATAACTGCACTATTTGAACTTGAGCTGCTTTAAGAGGATGACGATAATAACGATCTGGTATTCCAAAGACTCCTTTTACATACCTCACATTTCTTGATTTGTCTACCATGTACTTTGATACTGATGGAATGTGGTTCAGAATTGTTTTCTTTGAAAATGTATCTGGGATAATAGTTAGAACATGCACCTTTTCACTCTAGGATGCACAATATTCAACAGCCGAACTGATATTTGTGAAAAATTCCTGGCAAGAGGTGGAAGAGTGCTTTTGTTCATTTTCTTCTGAAGATGGAATTTCTACTTTGGAGAGTGTGGTCAGTTTTGCTGTAGTGTATTTGTCCATAGCTTTAGTAATTTCTCTGTGCTTTCTTGGTGCATAGAGCTTATGACTCAACTTCACTGACCACGGTTTCTTAACAGGACTAACACCTACCTCTGTAGCTGACTGATTCAGGGAATTTAATTCTTCCTCTACTGATGCAAAATCTGCATCACGTGCACCATGGGGGCTTCACCTTGTCCAGATACTATCATCGTTGTTATTCTGTCAAAACATTTAGAACACACAAAGTCGTGACTGGAAACATCTTCGCTTTGAAACAGAGTCTCCAAATGAGAACACTTATTTCCAACCTGAACGAAGTCTGGTTTTTTGTTGGTCTTATGTATCACTCTTATATGGATATGCACACTTCACTCTCCTGTGGCTACAGTCAGGAGACATTTCAAACAGTCCTTTTTACAAAACACACTGCACTGGCAAATTCCTCATGAAAACACAGAACTCACTGGATGATCTCAGATTTCATAGAAGCCTCTTCAGTATACAAATTAGCACTGAGCAACTACAATACAGAAACCTGTAGTGAACAACCATGACTAAGAAATTGACAAGAAACAACAACACAGTGTAAGAAATACCTGCAACTATGAAAGTGATAAGAAATAAGTGCAACAAAGACAGTAGAAATAAACATTGTAACAAAGAAGTTAGCAAGAAACAACTTTAGTGAACACACAGATTAGCCTTGAAAGTTAAAATTTTTTTTTTTTTTTTTTTTGACAATAACACCTGTCCAACTTAAAAGTGGAAGCTCTCCTTTACATGGTAGCCTACTAATCAACAGAAAAAAAATTTAACTTTTCTGGATTGGCAGGTTTGAAAAAAAAATCTGTAAATTACAAAAAAAATTCAAAAGGTGACAGTAAAAGAACTTTCAAAGATATGTCAAAATGGAGGACACCATTGTAATCATAAAGCAATTATTTTCCAAATAAAAAAAACTCTAACAAAATATCTAGAACTGTTACAGAGATACAGCATTTTAAAAAAATTTCCAACATTTGCATCTTCAAAATGGTGTTCACAGTGTCATCTTTGGAGGCCTGTATCTTGGGGCGGGAATTTTTTTTTTTTTTTTTTGAGGAAATGTTTGTTGCTTACTCCTGAATTTTAACATATGCTGAATTCAATAACATCTGGGACTGTGAAGGTGACCCCCATGCCTGAAGTGATACGGATTATGCACACAGCTCTTTTCTATGTAGTAAATAGTTTTTTGGCTAAAGGCTGGTTACCCCAAAAATTATGCCGTATGACATGACAGAATGAAAATAACAAAAGTAGGCAGCTTTGATAGTGTCCACATCACCGATGGGGGTGATCACACACAGAGCATAAGTTGTCACACTGAGCCTTCTATGTAGGTCTAGGATATCCACAGACCAGTTCAAATTGCCATAAATTAGAATGAGTAAGAACTTAAATGATTCACAGCGTAGTATATTTAGTTTACCACAGTTTAAGTGGCATACTTCATTTTCTTGCTGAGATGTATGAAATTGCTTAAACTGAGTTTTTTTCAGTATTTAGATTTATTCCATTGCACTTAAACCAGTGTACAATGTCAACAAGTACAGCATTATATTTATTTTCTGGGTCGTTGTTAGTTGGACTTCCAAGCTGAATAGTGGTATCATCAGCAAAAAGAATAACTGGTGCCTGTACAAAGTGGAATATCAATGATGAAGATAAGAGAAAGCAAAGGTCCCAAACTAGACCCTTGAGGCACTCTACACTGTAATGTGCCCCAATCAGATGAGATGGGACTATCATGGGCACCATTAATTATCACCTTCATTTTTCTGTTTTGTAGATATGATTCAGCCCACCTACCAGTGCTACCTCTCAAGCCATAAGAATAAACCTTCTGTAAGAGAATGTCGTGGTCTGCATAACCTTTGACAAGTCACAGAAGATTGCAGTACACAACATTTTATTATTTATCGACTCAAAAATTTCATTTGTGAGAAGAAAAAATAGTGTGCTTAGTTGATCTACCTTTTTGAAATCAAACTGGTTTCAGTTGAGTATTTTGTGGTTGTTAAGATGTTCTACAATCCTTTCCTACATTAGTTTCTCCAATACTTTTGAGAAACTACTTAGTAGTGATATTGGACAGTAATTAGATAAAGTGGTGTTGTCACCCATCTTGAAATGTGGTTTCACAATGGCAATCTTTAATCTCTCTGGGACAGCACCTTGCTGCATAGACTCATTAAAAATGTGACAATAGGACATGACATGTAGTCACTACAATGCTTTAGAATTGTAAGTGAAATGTTATCACAACCTGTTGAATTTTTATTTTTTAAGGCTTTGACGGTATTTTTAACTTCAGTAATAGTGACAGGGGCAATACAAATTGGGTCATGTGTGTTGGGATTAGCTCTTTGTAATGAACGCATAGCAGCATTTAAGGAACCGCTACAACCTACATGTTCTGCTGCAGTTAAGAATTGATTGTTGAATATGTTGGATACTGTTACAGGATTATGAATAACCTCATCATTACAGCTTCTCTCTATGTGGTATTAACATTCTTGTTACTCTTGCCACACTCCCTCTTTATAACATTCCAAACTGTTTTCATTTTGTTCTAGTATTTATCAATTTCAGACTTAATATACAAGCTCCTGGATTTGCTTATCACGTTTTTTAAAATTATTGCAATATAGTTTATAATGAGACCTTTCAAGGAGACCATTTGCTACTCTTAGTGAGGCATGTAGCTCTGTCTTAGCCCTAAAAGAAATTTAATACCTTCAGTAATCCAAGGTTTACTGGAAGAAATCTCATTGTTCTTTCTGACAGGTTTTTTTGAGAAGGCCATTTCAAATATAGAAGTAAATTCATTTAAAAAAAAAAAAGGTTAAATTTAACATTAACATCTGATGTACTATACATTGGACCCCAATCTACAATCTATCTGCACCAAATGGTAATTGGCTCTGAGCACTATGGGACTCAACTGCTGAGGTCATTAGTCCCCTAGAACTTAGAACTAGTTAAACCTAACTAACCTAAGGACATCACAAACATCCATGCCCGAGGCAGGATTCGAACCTGCGACCGTAGCCGTCTTGCGGTTCCAGACTGCAGCGCCTTTAACCGCACGGCCACGTCGGCCGGCTAAATGGTAATTAAAGGCAGACATAGTTTCAGTGTTTATAACTCTATAGGGCCTATAGGTGTGGGAGACTTTGTTGTACAGTCTAATGGTATTTACTTTAAGAAGTTGTCCATCATGGTCAGACAAGCCATAAATTACTTTGATTACACTAGCACTGTTGACTCTACTCTTGTCAATGAAAATATTATCTAAAAGACTGTTGCAGTTTTGTGTAACACTAGTGAGCCAGTTAACCACAGCAGCCAAGTTGTAAGAATTCATTAAATGATCCAGCTCAATCGTAAGGTGGTTATCAGTTAGGAAGTTGACGTAAAAGTCATCTGCAACTATTAAGTTTCTGGTTTTGGAGAACAGTTTGGCCAAAAGAGATTCTAACTTATGAATAAAGATGCAAAACTTACTTGCTGGAGCTCTGTAAATTGCAAGCACAGTAAGTAAAATGTCCTCTGCAGTAATTTCAGTCCCACAAACTTCAAAATGTTGACATACATACACAGTACTTACTTAAATCCAAAGGTTTATAAATGATTTTACTGTCTATATGAATTACAGCACTCCCTTCCTCTTTATTTGTTCTGGAATAATGAGTTGCTAGATCATACCCCAACATACTACAGCCCATCAATTCCAACTGTCATGAACCTCTTAACTCTCGCTTGGGCGTATACGTACTCAAGAACTGCATCGTCCAGTGGAATCTGCCAGTGTGAAGTCTTACTGATTAACAATACTACAGCAAAATTTAATTTCAGAATAATACTCAATGTAAATAGTATAATGGCTTGTTTATAGCATTTAGTCTCTTCTGTTTAACAGTCCACATTTTGTACAAGAAGTGGTGATTTATGCAACTGATAGTCATTTTGGTGTGATTTTAATTTTATTGTACCCCAGTACAGCCGTAACAAATTATTAGTAGGCCTATGGACTTACGATCATTGTAGGACTAATAACAAATGGTTCAGATGGCTCTGAGCACTATGGGACTTAACTTCTGAGACCATCAGTCCCCTAGAACTTAGAACTAATTAAACCTAACTAACCTAAGGGCATCACACACATCCATGCCCGAGGCAGGATTCGAACCTGCGACCTTAGCGCTCGCATGTTTCCAGGACTAATTACAGTAAGACTGCATAATAGCAGATTCCAGTAGAAGATGCAGTTCTTGTTTGTACGTGCACACCTAGTTATGAGTTAATAGGTGTAGAAACTAGTAGTTTGTGTGCTAAGTTGAGCCAGCGAGCGAGCAAGCGCTGGCCTACCTCTGTGACATACATGTTGTGACCTATCTTTCTTGTAGGACTCTTGTCGTTTGACATGACCTCATGGACAAGAATGGGCTCTAGTTCTCATGGACTAGTGAGTGGCCTATTTATGAAATTTCCATCACTAAGCATGTTAACTGCTGATTTTTGTTACTATTGGAGTCCAGTCTGGAGTCATTGTCAATGTTTTGTTCAACGTCCAAGTTGGATTCAGTTTGTGTCTGCATTCCATTTTTCCTAATTGTTTACGTGTTACCACCATGCTACATGTAATGTACATTGCTAGAAAAATCTTTAAAAACATTTGAGAATGAACAATCAGCAACATGCATGGACAATATTTTAACAAATTATACATTTGAGAACACTGCAAAATTCTTTTTAAACCTAGGTATCTCAGATCACTCTGCTCAGCTTGTAGAATTAAAAAAAAAAAAAAAAAAAAAGGGAGGACATGCTTCGTGAAAAGACAGTTCAGTGAAGAAAACATACACTTGTTCTGTTATAGATTAAATGAGGTAGACTGGTCATTACAACAAGAAAACTCATGTTCAGAAAATTTTGATCACTTTTTAAACAGCTTTTTACATGTCTTCAATGAAACATTTCCACCCATAGCTTGCCTAAGAAGAGCAACAAATAAACTAAAGTGGATTACCACTGGCATAAAAATATCTAGCAATAGAAAGAGAGAGCTGCATGCAGAGCTGAAATGAAATAAGAGTCCTGAGTTCATAAACTATGTTAAAGTGTATAAAAAACTATTTCAAAGGTGGCAAAAGCAGCAAAGGAAATGGCAAACACTAAATTCAATAAAAAACACACAAATAAATCCTAGGCAGTATGGACAGTAGTAAAATCTGAACTTGGAATAAAACCTAACAACCAGGAACTCTCTAAAATAGAGGTTCAAAACGAGATAATTGTACATCCTGCTCAGATATCAGAAAATTTTAATAAATTCTTCATAAATGTAGCAAAATCTGATGTTGATGTAGACTCTTATCAAGATAAGGCACATTTGTTTGGCTCAAGTCAGAGCAAGAAAGAGAGCCTAATTAAATTTAACAAAGTAACCGTAAAAGATGTAGAAAAAACTATACTAAACCTAAAAAATAAAATTTATGTGAGATGGGATGAAACACTTGCGAAAGTCATCAAAGCAGCTACAAATATAATAGCACACCCAATACACAAAATAATTAATCAGTCACTTGAAGGAGGGTACTTCCCAGAATTTCTAAAATATGGAGAAGTCAAACCAGTATTTAAGAAAGGCTCCAAAGATGATATGGGAAATTACCATCCAACTTCCCTTCTTCGTGTGCTTTCTGAGATATTTGAAATGATTGTTGCAATTCAAATTGAAAATTTCTACTAGAAATACAATGTAATCTCAAAAAATGAATTTGGATTCCAGAAAGGCGAAGGTACAATTCTTGCGATCAATGAATTTGTGACTAAAGTTAGTTCCCCTTTGGACAAGTCGCACAAAGCTGCAGAAATCTTCTGTGACTTATCGAAACCATTCGACTTGCGTGAATCACTCCTTACTATTATATAAAATGAAAAAAATATGGAATTATGGGGTGCCTTACAGTGGTGTAAGTCATATCTGACAGTGAGAAAGCAAAGTGTTGTCATAACATCAAGCAAAGGGAAATACTCCTCAAGTGGAGAACCATCTCACAGGGAGTACCACAAGGCTCAATTCTGGGCACAATCCTCTTTCTCTTTTATGTAAATGGCTTACCCATAAATATAAATTATCATTCAGTTTTATTTGCTTATGACACATCAGTACTGGTAGAAAAACACAGAAGGAATTCCTGAAAACGTCATAGAAATTCTAGAAAACCTAGATGTTTGGTTCCAACTAAATGGCCTAAAGCTAAATATTTCAAAAACACAGCTGATGCATTTTAAGACATAACAGTCTCGAATAAATGATATTCACATTATGCACAGAAGCCAGGAGCTAAATGAAGCGGAGCATGTTAAATTCTTAGGAATGCAGTTGGACAGACACCTATCATGGTCCTCACACATAGATTATCTAAAAAATAAACTAAACGCCTGGTGTTTGCTATGACAATCTTAGCCAATGTCACTAGTATAGACACAAAAAAAGTAGTATACCATAGTTACTTTGAGTCAGTAGTGAGATACGATATTGTCTTCTGGGGGAATACTAGCAACATGACAAAAACATTAACTTTGCAGAAAAAAATTATCAGAAACATATGCAGTGCAATACCAAATCTTGTCGGCCATTATTAAGAGATCTTAAGGTACTAAGCATTCCCTCATTGTATCTGTATTAAATAATTCTTTTCACAAGTAATAACCGTAAACTATTTTTGTCAAATAATTTCCAGCATCATTACGAAAGTAGAAACAAAGAAAGCTTGATGCTGCCCACACATAGGCTTAATCTTTTTGCACAGACCCCACAATATATGGGAATGAAAGTATACAATAAACTGAAAGACACAAATTTTAGAAAGGCCAAAAACTGAGGCAGTAAAAAGAGAATTGTATAGCACCCTGGTGCAGAAATGTTATTATTCTGTTGATGAATTTTTTAATGATCTGGCCATCTGAGCAGGATAAAAACAACAATGATAAATAATATTCAGATTTTATTGTAATTATATAAAAATATTGTATTCCATGTATAATTTATCATAGTTATAAGGTGACGAGTCTCCTGTACGTAAAATCAGTGATTTAACTTGTACGTTATGAGACAATAAAATTCTGATTCTGATTCTGAATGAATTAATGAAATTAATTTTGTATGGCAACAGTGTTGGTGTAATTAATGGTGAAATAATTAACATTAATGGCTGCTTGCCATTTTTCATTGCACATGACCCAATTCGGCCATTTTGTGGAATGGTATGGCTGTATTGTAATACAATGTATGATAAAAATAATTTGGAATTCGCAATCTTGTGCAAAAATGACTGCTACAGTTATGGAAAATTTTGGCAAAGCTAGGAAGCAAGCTACAATTACTGAAAGCACTTGGACTAGTGTGCTAATGTAAAAATGCGATATGTTAGCTTGGATCCAAGTATGCAGTGTAGATTCCAGGTTTCATCAACAATTCCAATGGTTCATCTTTTTGTTTGGTCTTTATAAATATTCAACGGCAATGGCTCATCAGATATAATCCCATTATCCATGTAACAAAGAAAAACAGTGTAGCAAATACAATAAAAGGTCCAGACACAAAGTTGCCAGTTTGATTTATCGGCTTTTCTGGTCTGGTTTGAGTATATCAGACAACAGACAAATAATAATAGATAATGATAATAGTATTTGACCAGAGTATAAATTTCTAATGGTGTTTAATACAAACTTTGGCCACTTGACAGTGGCTTTTTGCATAAGGTTCATTCATTTAAGTTTGACCGTGAATGACTCTTCTGAAAATATTTCTTTATCAGACTTTGTAGATTGAATAATTCCAAAGGGTTGGTTTGTGCTGGACCATTCACAGATTTGTAACATGGGACCTTTAGCCATGCCAAGACGCCATTTAGTTGGAACAATAGCTTGCAACATATATGAATCATAAGGTTAAATAATATTACTGTAGTCACAAAATATTACACTAAATTAAATTACATAGACACTTCATTAAATCTCATGCTGTGTGTAACTGTGAGTACGCCTAGTGAGATTGTGTCTCAATAAGATAGCATAATGGCGGTGAGCCAAATAATTATCTACACAGATGGCAGGTATGCGTCCGATCTCTACTGTTACAAGAATATAAAAGGTGCTGTCTTCTCAGCAAGACAACTGAATTGTGTAATTATTCTAATGTTTCAGTGGCTGCATGCCACAATTGATACAACTGCTTATACTAATTAATATCTTAAATATTTCTTTATTTATCTTCTCAACTTTTATCTATGTGTTTTCAGTATCTCAATGTCCCCCTGGCAATGTGCCTTTAAATATCCCATTTATAAATCAGAAAAAGACAACAATTAATATAATAGAACATTTACAAAATTATGTAATTATTTTAAATTATTGCAAACATGCAAACTCTCTCCCAATAGCGACGTCCTGTCACAGTCTCCAGATGTACTGGTTGTGGAGAGAGAGAATTTGGATTGTCCAGAGGTGCAGTAACTATGCTAATGCAGGTATATCCACACCAGGAATTGTATGCCCAGAAATGCATGCAGTTATAGATGTATGTGTGTTAAGAATGTTGTAGCAATTATGAAACATTTCTTAAATATTAATTCCTTAACTTTTTGTATGCAGCTTAGTATTTACCTTTCCTCCCCAACAATGTACAATGAACATGGCTGCTGTGGCTATTCTCTCTCCGCATTGACTTTCTCTCCGAAAAAGTGAATTTTAAATTGCAAGTCCTCATCACATTGAGAATAGGAAATGAGTACATAGGCCAGTAGTAGAATGAAAACTTGAGATGTCAGCATATTAGAACTTTTACTTACAATACTGAGACAACTCAGTTACATACGTCTTTCTTTCACCAGCTCAGAAGACCAGCAGACACTGAGATTGCTGAAGAAAGACAAATGAAGTACATAAGAAAAATGATAGTTTTACCTTCAGTTATCTTACTCGGATAATCATACCTCCCTACAACATCTTTGCCACACAGGGATGGCGCAAATATTTATTTATATGTGTAGGCTGTTTAAAGAACCTTCACAACAAGAATGTTGCAAACTGTTCCACCAATGCTGATTGAGTCAATCTCACTATTGCCTCTTCTGAAGAAACAGTTTATGCTAGCAGGTTCTTGTTTAACAGGACTAGTGGGCCTTAACTGCAGAACTATCATAAATAAATCTTCTCATAATCTCAAGCAGTAATGTATTTTTCACTGCTCATCATATAGCTGGTGTTGTCCATTGCTAAGACAACCAGCTGCACTAGCACATGCATGTCATGAGTGCAACTGAATTAATGTTATGTCAGTGTCAAAAATTATGTCACCTTTTCACTTTTGAAAACCTTATGTCAATTAAAGAGCCTGTAATTGCCCTTCGAAATTGATCATGGGTGTTACCATTGCCTCCAACACAGAGACACCAAAAGCCACTTCACTGAAAATCATCAATCTTGAAGATAGTCCACTTCTCTTTTTCACAACTTCACTCAGTTAATGATTCGGTTTCTGTTCAATATCATGTTCTGGATAAGATGTAACATGGTGAAACACTCTTGCAACATATAACTTCTCAAACCAAGATTTAAATTTCCATTAATAACTTCTGTTCAGTTTTGTTCATTCTGCGTAATACATATGTATCATCAAAATAATAACAGAAACTCTGGTTACTCACACACATAAGTGCAACTTATTGATGCATAGACAACCAGGCAACAAGTGATACATGAATTAAGATCAAGTGATACAAAGCTTCTCATCTTTTTTTTCTTTCTACAGTGTTGTTGTTGTTGTGGTCTTCAGTCCTGAGACTGGTTGATGCAGCTCTCCATGCTACTCTATCCTGTGCAAGCTTCATCATCTCCCAGTACCTACTGCAGCCTACATCCTTCTGAATCTGCTTAGTGTATTCATCTCTTGGTCTCCATCTATGATTTTTACCCTCCACGCTGCCCTCCAGTACTAAATTGGTGATCCCTTGATGCCTCAGAATATGTCCTACCAACTGGTCCCTTCTTCTAGTCAAGTTGTGCCACAAACTCCTCTTCTCCCCAATTCTATTCAATACCCCCTCATTAGTTACGTGATCTACCCATCTAATCTTCAGCATTCTTCTGTAGCACCACATTTCGAAAGCCTCTATTCTCTTCTTGTCTAAACTATTTATTGTCCATATTTCACCTCCATACAAGGCTACACTCAATACAAATACCTTCAGAAATGACTTCCTGACACTTAAATCAATACTCGATGTTAACAAATTTCTCCTCTTCAGAAACACTTTCCTTGCCATTGCCAGTCTACGTTTTATATCCTCTCTACTTCGACCATCATCAGTTGTTTTGCTCCCCAAATAGCAAAACTTCTTCACTACTTTAAGTGTCTCATTTCCTAATCTAATTACCTCAGCATCGCCCGACTTAATTCGACTACATTCCATTATCCTCATTTTGCTTTTGTTGATGTTCATCTTATACCCTCCTTTCAAGACACTGTCCATTCTGTTCAACTGCACTTCCAAGTCCTTTGCTGTCTCTGACAGAATTACAATGTCATCGGCAAACCTCAAAGTTTTTATTTCTTCTATATGGATTTTAATACCTACTTCGAACTTTTCTTTTGTTTCCTTTACTGCTTGCTCAATATAAAGATTGAATAACATTGGGAACAGGCTACAACCCTGTCTCACTCCTTTCCCAACCACTGCTTCCCTTTCATGTCCCTCGAGTCTTATAACTGCCATCTGCTTTCTGTACAAATTGTAACTAGCCTTTTGCTCCCTGTATTTTACCCCTGCCACCTTCAGAATTTGAAGGAGAATATTCCAGTCAACATTGTCTAAAGCTTTCTCTAAGTCTACAAGTGCTAGGAATGTAGGTTTGCCTTTCCTTAATCTTTCTTCTAAGATAAGACATAGGGCCAGGTGTTGCCTCACGTGTTCCAACATTTCTATGGGATCCAAACTGATCTTCCCCAAGGTCAGCTTCTACCAGTTTTTCCTTTTGTCTGTAAAGAATTTGCGTTAGTATTTTGCAGCTGTGACTTATTAAACTGATAGTTCAGTAATTTTCACATCTGTCAACACCTGCTTTCTTTGGGATTGGAATTATTATATTCTTCTTGAAGTCTGAGGGAATTTCACCTGTCTCATACATCTTGCTCACCAGATGGTAGAGTTTTGTCAGGACTGGCTCTCCCAAGGCTGTCAGTAGTTCTAATGGAATATTGTCTACTCCTGGGGCCTTGTTTTGCCTTAGGTCTTTCAGTGCTCTGTCAAACTCTTCATGCAGTATTGTACCTCCCATTTCATCTTCATCTGCATCCTCTTTCATTTCCATAATATTGCCCTCAAGTACTTCACCCTTGTATAGACCCTCTATATACTCCTTCCACCTTTCTGCTTTCCCTTCTTTGCTTAGAACTGGGTTTCCATCTAAGCTCTTGATATTCATGCAAGTGGTTCTCTTTTCTCCAAAGGTCTCTTTAATTTTTCTGTAGGCAATATCTATCTTACCCCTAGTGACATGCACCTCTACATACTTACATTTGTCTTCTAGACATCCCTGCTTAGCCATTTTGCACTTCCAGTCGATCTCATTTTTGAGACGTTTGTATTCCTTTTTGCCTGCTTCATTTACTGCATTTTGATATTTTCTCGTTTCATCAATTAAATCTTCTCTTCTGTTACTCAATGATTTCTATTAGCTCTCGTCTTTTTACGCACTTGATCCTCTGCTGCCTTCACTATTTCATCCCTCAAAGCTACCCATTCTTCTTCTACTGTATTTCTTTCCCCCATTCCTGTCAATTGTTCCCTTATGCTCTCATTGAAACTCTGTACAACCTCTGGTTTAGTCAGTTTATCCAGGTACCATCTCCTTAAATTCCCACCTTTTTGCAGTTTCTTCAGTTTTAATCTACAGTTAATAACCAATAGATTGTGGTCAGAGTCCACATCTGCCCCTGGAAATGTCTTACGATTTAAAACCTGGTTCCTAAATCTCTGTCTTACCATTATATAATCTATCTGACACCTTCTAGTGTCTCCAGGATTCTTCCATGTATACAATCTTCTTTCATGATTCTTGAACCAAGTGTTAGCTATGATTAATTTATGCTCTGTGCAAAATTTCATTTCGTACCCCTAATCCATATTCACCTACTGTGTTTCCTTCTCTCCCTTTTCCTACTCTCGAATTCCAGTCACCCATGACTATATTAAATTTTCATCTCCCTTCACTACCTGAATAATTTCTTTTATCTCATCATACATTTTTTCAATTTCTTCGTCATCTGCAGAGCTAGTTGGCATATAAACTTGCACTACTGTAGTAGGCGTTCAGTCCGTATCTATCTTTGCTGCAATAATGCGTTCACTATACTGTTTGTAGTAACTTATCCGCACCCCTATTTTTTTATTCATTATTAAACCTACTCCTGCATCACCCCTATTTGATTTTGTATTAATAACCCTGTATTCACCTGACCAAAAGTCTTGTTCCTCCTGCCACCAAACTTCACTAATTTCCACTATATCTAACTTTAACCTATCCATTTCCCTTTTTAAATTTTCTAACCTACCTGCCCGATTAAGGGAGCTCACATTCCATGGTCCAATCCGTAGAACGCCAGTTTTCTTTCTCCTGATAACAATGTCCTCTTGAGTAGTCCCCGCCTGGAGATCCGAATGGGGGATTATTTTACCTACAGAATACTTTACCCAAGAGGACGCCATCATCATTTAATCATACGGTAAAGCTGCATGCCCTCGGGAAAAATTACGGCTGTAGTTTCCCCTTGCTTTCAGCCGTTCACAATACCACAACGGCAAGGCCGTTTTGGTTAGTGTTACAAGGCCAGATCAGTCAATCATCCAGACTGTTGCCCCTGCAACTACTGAAAAGGCTGCTGCCCCTCTTCAGGAACCACACGTTTGTCTGGCCTCTCAACAGATACCCCTCTGTTGTGGTTGCACCTACGATACGGCTATCTGTATTGTTGAGGCACGCAAGCCTCCCCACCAACGGCAAGCTCCATGGTTCAGTACAATACAATACCTCTTTTAACAACATTCGTAGGTCACTGTTCAAATGACAATGTCTTTCAGCTTGGCATAGCCATACCTCATTGCAGCACGTCCGCCGCCTGTGCTACAGTGTCCTTGACTCCATGTAACAGAAGGAAGGAATAACACGCAGTACACATTATTTCTAACATAAAACTATACATGTCACAAGTATAATTATTTTTGATATTATGACCTGATACAGCTTAACTGTGTTGTCTTTGATATGAATGTTACACACTTTGTATATCCAGAGCTCTTACCACAGATCAGCATTGAACTTGTTCACTAAAGGAAGGTCGTGCTGGCTGAGAATGTGCTACATTCTCTCGGGCGTGTCAACACGTGCATCCCCTCCAGCAGCTCGATACATGGCTCTGACACAGCTTTACACTTACTACTAACAATTTACTATACTCTAAGTCAGTCATCATTGTATATCTTCCCAGTGGGTATCAGTGACATCTTCCCACATGAAATGATGTCTGTGAACTTAACTGCTAGGTATGGCAACCTGAGACATTTTATGTTACAACTTAACTGAAAGCCACCGTACTGGCTCACATTAATTTTACAGTCATTACCATTTCTTGTTGCAATAATCACTCATTGAGCTGATATGTCACTTGATTGTTTTTGGGTTATCCATTAATTAGTAGAAAAAAACTTTATTCAACTATGTGTTTGGTTTATTGGTACCATTGTTAGACACAAGTCCATAATCTTGCATTAGTTTCCCTATATTTGTGTGTAGAGAGGAACAGTAACACTGTTCTCAGGCAATAGTGCTTTCATGTCATTACAGCAGGACCTCGGTTATCCATCCCGTACATCACAATACAATCCAGTAAAACTTTAATTTTCAACTGGAAATAGCGTCTGAAATATTGTTCCATTTTGAAACAATAACAAAATGAAAACAAAACATCGACACACTAAAATTTTTTTATAAGAAGCTGTAAAGTAAAGTAAAGTAAAGTAAAGTGAAGTAATAAATGTACTGTAAAATCTGTCTGTATAGTACGGTAAGATATTGCTACTAATAGTGAAAGTTTAACAGCTGTACATACCTTATTACGATACTGCAGTGACACACAACTGATTTGTAATTTACTGTTTAAAACATGAGGAATCACATGGCAAAAGTTGTTCTGTTCTTAAGCAGGATGAAAAAAAATCTGTAATGAGCTTTTGCTCAGCAACTAACAATCTAAATTTTGCTGTGATGTCCTGCCATTATCGATCGACAAAATGTCTACGAAGGTAGACATAGAGCTTTGTTCAATGTATTGAAAGCCTATATCAAACACATTTTTACCATCCGTATGTGACACTCAAGCCATAGGTTCATAGTCTTCATTGCCATTATCTTCTTTCTCATTCTCATTTGTTCTTCGACCTACGCTGTCAACAGTTTGATTGTCAGTTAATTCATCTTAGACTGTGCAGTCAACATCAGCTGTACTGATCCACACACTTATGTCACTGCGCTCAACATCCAGTTGTAAAGTTTGCAAATGTTTCAAGGAAGCTGAAGTGTCAATATTTTGATCCATTGCTTGTTGCATGGTCTGTTCCATTTTGATTCTTTTCACACGTTTCTTTTGACTTTTACATCTTTCATTTCATTTGCTTGGTTCATGCCAAGATTTTTCCATTGTTGATGCCAGCATGCACAATACAGTACATCATCATCTTTGTTTCCCCTCTATCAGACGTCTGGTCGGGTTGGGTATCAATGGTACTACGCCACTTTACTCGGTTTTTCCACCATTCTTCTTCCACAATTTGGTTCCATAGCAGATTTCTCCTCCTTAAACTCATCTTTATTGTATCAGTCCATCTTGTTCCCGGTCTTCCTCTTGGCCTCTTGCCCTCAATCTTGAATTCCATCATTCTTCTTGGTATTCTTCCCCGTCCCAACCTTTTCACATGCCCAAAACATTCAAATCTGCTCTTATCAATTTTCTCAGTCAACTTATCCACTCCAGTTTCCTTCCTAACATCTTCATTTTTCACTCTGTCTCTCCTCATGTATTATAGCATACTTCTCAGAAACTTCATTTCACTGGATTGTATCCTACTCTCCTCTCTTCTACTCATAGTCCCAAGTCTCTGAGCCGTAAATTAGTATGGGTGTGAAGTAAGTGTTACATAGCACCAGCAAGTGCTCTGCCACTGAGCTACCCAAGCACAACTCACGCCCCATCCTCACGGCCTTACTTCCGCCAATACCTTCGTCTCCTACTTTCCAAACTTTACAAAAGCTCTTCTGCTAACCTTGCAGAACTAGCACTCCTGGAAGAAAGAATATTGCGGAGACATGGCTTAGCCACAGCCTAGGGGATGTTTCCAGAATGAAATTTTCACTCTGCAGCAGAGTGTGCGCTGTTATGAAAGTTTCGTGGCAGATTAAAACTGTGTGCTGGACCAAGACTTGAACTCCGGACCTTTGCCTTTCGCGGGCAAGTGCTCTACCACTGAGCTACCCAAGCACGACTCACGCCCCATCCTCACAGCCTTACTATTGTTCTTGTACCTCCTTACTGCTTGTTCCCTCACACCACAATATCATCAGCAAATAGCAACAACTTCATCCCCCTTCCTCCATGGTCATCTTTTGTCTCTTTGACTATTTCATCCATCACCATTGTAAATATTAGTGGTGATATCACACTTCCTTGTTTACACCTACACATATTACATATATACTCCACTAGCCACCAAGCAGTGCGTGGCGGAGGGCACAATTCGTGCCAATGTCATATTCCCCCCCCCCCCCTACACCACCAACGCCCCCCCTCCCTCCCTCTGTTACTCTTGTGGATCACACGAGGGAAAAACGGCTGTCTGAATGCCTCAGAACGAGCTCTAATTTCCCTTATCTTTGAATGGTGATCATTGCGCGATTTGAAACTTGGTGGTAGTAATATATGCTCTACATCCTCGGCGAAGATCGGATTTCAGAATTTAGTGAGCAGCCCCTTCCGTTTAGCCTGTCGTCTATCTGCAACTGTATCCCACTTCAAACTTTCTGTGAGATTTGTAATGCTCTTGTGATGGCTAAATGTACCAGTCACGAATCTTGCCGCCCTTCTTTGGACCTTTTCAATCTCTTGAATGAGACCCAACTGGTAAGGGTCCCATACAGATGAACAATACTCTAAAACTGGATGAACTAACATATTGTAAGCAATTTCCTTTGTTGAAGGACTGCATCACTTCAGGATTCTAGCAATAAACTGCAATCTAGAGTTCGCCTTGCCCGTTACTTGTGTAATCTGATCATTTCATTTGAGATCATTTCGAATAGTCACACCCTGATACTTGAAGGAAGTTACCACTTCCAAAGACTGGGCATTTATTTTGTACTCATACATTAATGGGGACTTTCACCTTGTTAAACACAGTAGGTTACACTTACTAATATTGACAGATAACTGCCAGTCATTACACCACACATTTATTTTCTGCAAATCCTCATTGATTTGGAGACTGGAATAGAAGGGAGAACCAATAGAGGTACTCAAGGTACCCTCCGCCACACACTGTCAGGTGGCTTGCGGAGTATGGATGTAGATGGATGTAGATGTAGATTTGTTCACAACTTTCGTGTCATACTACTTTCCTGTAGACTACAGCTTCATCAGCAAACAGTCTAATGCCGCTGTCAGTACCATCAACCAGATTGTTTACGTAAATCGTAAAAAACAGCGGACCTATTATGCTACCCTGACGCTTTCCTGAAGTTATGCTTGTTTCTGTTGAAGCCACCCCATCCAGGACAACATACTGCTCTTTGTCTATTAGAAAACTTTCTATCCAACCGCATATGTCATTGGATAGACCATAAGTGTGCACTTTTTGGAGCAAGCAACAGTAAGGAACTGTGTTGAACACCTTTTGAAAGTCAAGAAATATGGCATAGATCTAGGAGCCAGTATCTAGAGCCTGTTGTATATCATGCACATAAAGGGCCAGCTGTGTCTTGCATGACCGCCATTTCCTAAAACTGTGCTGGTTTCTGCAGATGAGCTTCTCAGAGTCTAGAAAGGTCATTATGTCTGAACACAAAATATGTTCCACGATTCTACAACAAATCGATGTCAGTGAAATTGGCCAGTAATTATGTGCATCCGATTTTCTACCTTTTTTATAGATTGCTATGACCTGAGCCTTCTTCCAGACCTGTAGAACTTTCCGCAGTTTCAATGATCTCTGATAGATGATGGATAAGAATGGTGCTATATTTGTAGCATAGTCAACATATAATCTTACGGGGATACTATCTGGGCCAGATGCCTTCCTGGTATCTAAGGATCTTAACTGCTTTACAATCCCAGATACACTAAACACTATGTCAGCCATCCTTGCATTTGTTCGATAATTGAAAGGGGGAATGGTGCTCAAGTCCTCCACCATGAACAAGTTTTTGAAAGCTAGGTTTAGAATTTTGGCCTTCTGTTTATCATCATCTGTTACATTACCCGTACTGTCAGCAAGAGAAGGTACTGAATTTTTTGTAGTGTTCATAGATTTTGCACACAACCAAGAATTTTTGGGGTTATTTTTAGAATCTGCAGATAAAATATTGCTTTCAAATTCATTAAAAGAATCTCTCATTCACCTTCTGACAGTTGTTTTCATTTCGCATAATTTCTGTTTGTGAGCAGGGTAGTGACTACGTTTGAAACGACTATGCAAAATTCTCTGCTTTCTCAGCAACTTCATAATATGTTTTTGTACCAAGGTGGATCCTTTCCTTCCCCTATATTTTTTCTAGGCACATACTTCTCTAGCATGTGATGGACAATACCTTTAAATTCCAACCAAAGATGCTCAATATCTTTGTGACCTGTGGTGAATGCTTGGAGCTGACTACGAAGATATCGATTAACTTCCTCAAAAAGATCAAGTCTGTTTGTCGCCAAGATATCTAATATGTTCCCATCTTGAGTTGGTTTTCTAACCAATTGCTCATGGTTGTCTGTTGAGAGTGCTCCTAGAGTAACTTCACACGAGTTTTTGCTTCTGTCCCCTGTGATAAACACGTAATTTTACCAGTCAATGGATGCCAGATTAAAGTCTCCACCTATAACTAATGGATAATTTGGATATTTAATTCCTATGTACTCAAGACTTTCCCTGAAACTTTCTGTGATGTTTGTTGTGGATGCTGGTGATCTATAAAAACATCCTAATACAATGGTCAATCATTGATTGACAACTTTATCCAGACTATTTCACAGTCTGACCCAGTGTCGATCTCCACTGCATTTAAACAGCTTTTAACTGCAATGAACACACCACTTCCCATAGCATCAGTCCTATCCTTCCTGTACATCGTACAGTCAGAGTTCAAAATTTCACTGTTATTTATGTCTGGTTTCAACCAGCTTTTGGTACCTAATACAACATTGGCATTGCAACTGTTTATTTCGGAGAGCAACTCTGGGATCTTGCTACAGACACTTCAACAATTTACTAACATGAGATTTAGCATATTTAAATCCTTTGGAATGATCTGTTTAGGTGAACTAACAATTTTTACAGTTGGCACACCCACATCAATGTCATGAACCGGTAATTTTTCAGGCCAACAGTTTGTTTCCCATGGGGAGGAACCTAATCTAAAAAAATCCCATGTACACGCCACAAGTACTGTGCTACCCATGTAGCTGCTTCCTGTGTGTAGTGCATCCCTGATCTATTGAGGGGTGTCCTACAACCTTCCACCCCATAGCGTAGGTCGAGGAATCTACGACCATTTTCGTCACAGAGTTGACGTAGCCTATGGTTTAGATTCTCCACTCAACTTCAAACCAGAGGACCCCGGACCACACTGGGTATGATGCTCCAGATTGTCAGCTTGGTTTCCAGTGCTCGAGAGATGGAGACTGCCTTCGCCAATTTAGCCAGCCAGCGAAAGGACCCAAGGATTTCCTCATAACCCCGACGACAGGCATCGTTGACGCTGACATGTGCATCAATCTGCAGCTGGCTGCACCCCGCACACTCAATAGCCGCCGGAACAGCCTCTTCCACATCCCGGACAAGGCCCCCCAACAAGCTCTTCGAGTGAACATTGGACTTCTTCCCTGCCCTAGCCGCCATGTTCCTGAGGGGCTCCATGAACCGCCTAACATTGGAGCTTCCAATAACTAACAAACCCCTACCCCCGCGTGCCTATCCATACCTTGCTAAAGGATCGGCCACTATCCTGGCAGAAGGTGCAGTCCGATCTGGCTCAGCCTCCCCCCCTCTCCCACCCCCCCCCCCTCCAACATCAGTTAGGACACTGAATCTATTACCAAAGTACATGGAATTTGGCAGGAGCCTGCGTCCCCCATGCAGCCTTTGCCTTGAGGCTCGAGACCTCGACACAGTCCACCACCTGCACTGAGGTGAGAGTGGGCCGGCCGACGTAGTTGCATCTGAGGTCGGCTCAGTGACAGAGAGCTGTGACATCCCCCCCCCCTCCCCACCTCCCCCACTTCCTGCACATCTACTACAGCATAGGCTGCCCCAGACACCCCATTCCCACTGCACCTCAAGGTGGCACTCTGGAGCTTGTTGACTGTGGCCAACAAAGATTCCAGCTGCGTTTGGACTGTGGCCAACTCCTCCTGCATCCACACACAACAGACACAGTTTCTATATATCTAACTAGTAACTGATTTACTATAAGAAACTTAAGGAAAACTACTGTCACACAAGGTTAACAGCTACACTCTAGTTGGCAGAAAGGACACTCAAAAATGAAAAACAATATGGTAGAAGCTAGATCTGGTGCTTATTTTCCTGCTAGTGGCTTTCTAGTAAATAATAAAGAATAAGACAGTGACTTTCAGTAAACTGCTGGGGGCCATCTAGTGAATATTATTAACGATTTAAACAGTAACGTATGGTAAGCTACACCTACTGATTACTCCTCGTATATATAATGTAAACAAGCATTTACGTACATGTGAAAGTGATCTAATAAAACTAACTTACATGTACAGAGTCTAAATGATACTAATAAACGTAAATACTGAGTATTGTACACTGACAGATGCAGATGCAAACAATAAGAGTTCAGAATGTAAAGCACAAATACGAACTCTACTTTATAGGAACCGATAGGTGTGCAGTACATGATCACTAAAGCCCACAACAAGCTAAGGAATTTAAACAAACGGCGAGGTGAGTTTTAGCTTTCTGCTAACTAAACCACATGTAAGAAGGGCTCAGAAGTTGTATTGTAACACTGAATTACTCATATATTGTAGTGTAACACTAATTTACCACGTATTTTACATTTGTTTAAATGTTAACGGTCGCAGGTTGTGCTAGTCAAGTGAGGTTAGAATTCACTGTCAGTATCACTTTTCCTAATAAAACTTATAAGAAATGCTACCTTCAATGCATCGAGTCTAAATGACACTAATAAATGTGAATACTCAGTATATATCTAAAAACAAAGATGATGTGACTTACCAAACGAAAGTGCTGGCAGGCCGATAGACACACAAACAAACACAAACATACACACAAAATTCAAGCTTTTGCAACAAACGGTTGCTTCATCAGGAAAGAGGGAAGGAGGGGGAAAGACGAAAGGATGTGGGCGCTCCCGGGATTGGAATGACTCCTTACCCTCTCCCTTAAAACCCACATCCTTTTGTCTTTCCCTCTCCTTCCTTCTTTCCTGATGAAGCAACCGTTTGTTGCAAAAGCTTGAATTTTGTGTGTATGTTTGTTTGTTTGTTTGTGTGTCTATCGACCTGCCAGCACTTTCGTTTGGTAAGTCACATCATCTTTCTTTTTAGATATATTTTTCCCACGTGGAATGTTTCCCTCTATTATATTCATATCATTAATTTGAATACTCAGTATTGTACACTCAACTTGTCTTAGTCCTGTAACATTCTTAAGCCATTCAGTTCTTCCAACTGGTGTCTGCACACAACTAGAGCTGTTTTCATACATTGTCTGGATGACTTCAAGTGTTTGCTTTCCAGCTCCTTTTCCATTCAAGGTTGCCCATATCTTTTCCCTGGGAACGCTGCCATATCCCTTCACTAGGTCGAGAAATGTCATCACCAGGTCTTACCCATACTCCCTATATCTTTTCATCAACTGTCTCATACAAAAGATTGGGTCCACTGTTGATCTACCATGATGAAATCCATACTGCTCCTCTTCTAACTGCCCTTCGACTTTTTCTCTCACTCTTCTTTCCAGTATCGTTTCCATTATTTTTGCTGCTTGGGATATGAGTGTGGTCCCTTGATACTTGCCTGTCACCCTTCTTTTCATCTATCCCAGGTGCCTTTCCTGTCTTCATTTTTCTCAGAGCTAGTTCTACTTCTAACATTGTTATATCATCCTCTTCTTTTAGACCCCCGCCCCCCTGCCGTACTTCTATTCCCTTTCCATTTCCATTCTTCACATTTAGTAATTTATCAAAGTACTCTTTCCATATTTTCCTTATCTCCTCTGGCTACATTAATAGCTCTCCACTTTCCCCTTTCACTAGCTTTGTGTATGTTTTTTCCTTTCTCATACTCTTTGTAATTCCATATATCATCCTCTTACCACTAATAATATCTTTTTCCAAGTCTCGGGTGAATTTCTCCCAGCTTTTCTTCTTTTCTTCTGCTACCATTTTTGTACACTTATTTTTACTATCCTAGTATTTCCTTTTACTTTCAACTGTTCAGTCTCTGTTCCATTAATTCCAGCCTTTCTTCTTTTCTTTTACTGCCTCCTTCACCTTCTCATTCCACTATGGTGTCTCCTTTTCCTTTACCCTTCCGGACACTCTGCCACAGGTCTTCTCAGCAGAGCTTACAAACGCTTCTTTGAACTTACCCCATTCCTCTTCCACATTTTCATACTTGGTGTTAGGGATTTTATGCTTAAGTAACTCCTTCACTACATTCCTTGTTCTCAGCCGAATCCTCATCACCCTATCACTTGTGTATTCCACTGCTTCCACATATTTGTCTAGTACTGCACAGCAAAACTTCAATTTTAAATACTGCTCCATCTTGAAACAGTAACAAAATGTAAAGAAAACACCAACACACTAAAAAATTTTTATACTTTGCCAACTGTGTCGGTTGAATCTTTTATATTTATTGATTTCACCATTTGACACAAGTTACTGCCTTCTTGTGTCCACCTTGAAAGTGATCAAATGTATTTTTGATAATATTGCCTCTTCAGCTACTCACTGATCCCTTGGTCCATGGGTTGGATTACACATGTTACATTGTAGGAAGAGATACAGCTTTTATTTCGCCTTTTAAAGTTCATCCTCAGTTGGATGAGGTGTCGCATTGTCAAGAGTGAGTATGGCATGTTTAAGGAGGTTTTTTTTCCCTTTTAGGTATTTTGTTACAGCAGGGACTAACTGGTTATAAAACCATTCTTTATAGAGGCTCGATTCAATCTATGTTGACTTTTGGTTACGATAATATACATGTTGTGATGTGATGTTAATGTTTTCAAAGCCCTAGGCTTGTTTATCTTTCCGATCACAACAATGGCATCTTGTGACTGCCATTAGTGGTACTACAGAGAACAATAGTAATTATATCATGGACAAGGTTTGTAACTGTTACAGACTGGTTTTGTGTAGCAAGAATTCTTGTAGGGAGCGTTTTGTAGTTCAAGTTAGACTCATCAATGTTATACACTGGATCAGGGGTCAGGTTAAGCTCTTTAACAAATTTTTTAAATTTTGGAGCAAATTCATTAGCAGCTATTTCATCAGCAGACTACTTCTCACTCAAAATAATTACATTTCGAATGCCATATCATTTTTTCCGCCAATGTAACCAGTCTTCGCTTGCTGTAAACTTCTTATTTTAATGTAATTTTTACTCTCCTGCTGAAATGGTATCCACAAAGCATTGCCTAGAATTTTACTTTTAGGCTTCTTTAAAGTCTTAAATATTTTCAATCCTTTCACATCAATGATAGGAATTGTATGACTTTCAAGAGTTTTCATAGTTTTTCTCCAGTCTTTAACAGTTGGTATGCTGATCCCTATCTAACTTGCAATGTTTTGAAGAGTCTCACGTTACTTAACCTCTGAAGCAATTTTGGTTCCTTTATGTTTAGTTGATGCCATAATTTAGTTTTTTCACCCTTAATATGTGAGAAGAACACTGTTATTAATTTAAAAATCATTATGCACATTAAACTTATTGACTGAGTTAGAAACAAGTTATTTCATACTAAAACTAGTCTAACTGATGCACCTATCAATGGTAAACTGCCTACTAACCAATATCACGGATGATGAGTTATTGACAAGTCCTAACAAACACCAGGAATTGGTTGGTCAGACTAAATGAGGAGTCAAACCAGGGTCACATTCTACTGTATTTTTCTTCCATAATTTCTTTACTAATTTGTACATAGGAATAGCACCAGTGCACTCAACCGCCAGAACATTTAGATCATACCCTTGGTTTCTTACATACATACATTATGATACTACCAAAAATATATATGTCAATAAAGAAAACCCTGTTCTCCAGTAGTACGTAACTGTAAGTAGGCACCAAAATAGGTTCCACTAATTCAGGAAAAAACCTAATTTGAATTAAGTAAGTTTCGAGACCGTCTGCTTTTACTTTGCATTTCAATCATGTAGCTGTGTTGTTTTCATGGGCTGTGACTTTTATTTGTGCCTGCTATATGTGAGCATTAGGTTCACTTAAAGTTGCGATATTTCTTTATTCTTATGCATTGCATTCTTATGCCTTTTACATTATGATGATGTTGCTGTATCACTTTTAACAAGTTTTGTTAATTGAAGTTGGTCAATCAATAGTAGTCATCCATGCATACATGTCAATTGAGAGGACAGTAACTTTATCTGTGGCAACACTTTTCCTAACTCAGGCCATTTATGACCATGAATCATCTCATCTTAAATAATCCTTCAGCATATATAATAATAATTATAATTATATGAATATAATAGAGGAAAACATTCCACGTGGGAAAAATATATATAAAAACAAAGATGATGTGACTTACCAAACGAAAGTGATGGCAGGTTGATAGACACACAAACAAACACAAACATACACACAAAATTCAAGCTTTTGCAACCAATGGTTGCTTCATCAGGAAAGAGGGAAGGAGAGGGAAAGACGAAAGGATATGGGTTTTAAGGGAGAGGGTGAGGAGTCATTCCAATCCCGGGAGCTGAAAGACTTACCTTGGGGGGAAAAAATGTCTCATTCCAATCCCAGGAGCGGGAAGACTTACCTTGGGGGGAAAAATGTCTGCTTGTGTCTGTGTATGTGTGGATGGATATGTGTGTGTGTGCTAGTGTATACCTGTCCTTTTTTCCCCCCAAGGTAAGTCTTTCTGCTCCCGGGATTGGAATGACTCCTTACCCTCTCCCTTAAAACCCACATCCTTTCGTCTTTCCCTCTCCTTCCCTCTTTCCTGATGAAGCAACCATTGGTTGCGAAAGCTTGAATTTTGTGTGTATGTTTGTGTTAGTTTGTGTGTCTATCAACCTGCCAGCACTTTCGTTTGGTAAGTCACATCATCTTTGTTTTTAAATAATTATAATTATAAGGAATGGAAAATCCAGGATGGAATGTAACAATATTATGAAAAGGATAGTTTCTACTCACCATATAGCGAAGATGCTGAGTCACAGATAGGCACACAAAATGACAGTCAGAAAATAAACTTTCAGCCAACAAGGCCCTTGTCAAAAATAGATCACACACACACACACACACACACACACACACACACACACACACACACACACACACACACACACACACACAACTCGCAAAACTCACATATACATGACTGCTGTCTCTGGCAGCAGAAGCCAGACTATGAACAGCAGCAGCAGCAGCAGCAGCAGAAGTGCATGATGGGAGAGGCAACTGGGTGGGGTTGAGGAAGTGGCTGGGACAGGGAGGGGAAGGGATAGCAGGGTAGGAGTGGGGGATGGCGAGTGCTGCTGGGGAGTGTGCAGGGAGCATATGGAGAGGGGGTAGGGCAACTACGTGCAGCCAGGAGCTTAGATGGAGGGCTTCCTTGCATTGTTGCTTGAGTTATGGAATCCCCACGAATGGCCTTACAGATCTGCGGCTGCCACCTTTTTTTCCACAATGACCTCCATCTGTTCAGATTCCGTCAAACCTTAGCCCTCACCAACATAGACCTGAAAACCCACATCAATCAAGCCCAAACCTCCTTGAAATACCTTCTCTCCATCTGTAAAATTCTTCTGCTAAGCAACCCCACAATCCTGGAACCCATAGCAAACCCTGAAACTCCTGCTGTCCAGAAACTAGAGCAACATTCACAGTGCCACCTCAAAAAACTCTTCACTGTGCTCACTTCCTACTCCCGCCTCGGAGTACCACTGTCCTCTACATTCACTGCATTCTACAACAATCTACAAACCTGTCCCACGTCCTCTTATAGCTGGCAAAGCCTGTCTTGCAGACCTACATTTGCCCCACCCTCCTAAACTTCCTCCCACAACAACACAGAATCCAGAACATAAACAGACCCGAAACACAGTCATGAACCTTTCCTCCAGAAGTCTTTGCACCGGAGAAATATCAGTCCTTTCCAAAGGCCAAAGGACTTGTTAAAGACCTTCTCTCGGTCCCTACAGTGGAAATACTTTTTCACCACCAACACTGCCAGTCAGACTCATCAAAGACCAATGCTGAACCCTGCCTGACTCAGTACATTCCTCCATCCAACTGTGATCCACCCCCACTACCCCCAAACCCCCCTCTTAACTTTTCAGAATTTCTTAACCTCAAGCCTCATCATCATTATCCAAATCCCTCAACATGCAAACTAATTTTACAGTTGCAGAAAGAACTGCAGTCCACCATTTAAAAACTGATCCCAACCTTATAATCCTACATGTCAACAAAGGCTCCACAGCTGTTGTTTTGAACCGCAAGGATTACCTGGCAGGAGGACTCCACCAGCTGTTAGAATTGTCCAGCTACAAACCCTGCCACAGTGACCCTGTTACAGAAATCCAGCAGGATCTCCAGTCTCTCCTCAAATCCTTGAGACGTCCAAGAATATCTCCCCATAGTCCATCTCTCTCCTCACCTCTATCACTCCCTGCACTCCTACCCCACTTCCTAAAGTCCTTAAACCCAACCACTCAGGTTGTCCCATTGTGGCCAGTTACTGTGTCCGCTAGTGAGAGAATCTCTGCTCTCGTAGACCCACACCTTCAGCCTATTTCCTCGAACCTACCATCCTATATAAAAGATACCAGCCATCTCCCCCACCGTTCGTGTTCCTTTACCAAATAGTGCCCTGCCCATGCCACCTCCCTTTACAGTCCGCAGCTCGTGGTCTTGTGGTTGCATTCTCGCTTCCCGAGCATGGGGTCCCAGGTTCGATTCCCAGCAGGGTCAGGGATTTTCACCTGCGTCGAGATGACTGGGTGTTTGTGTTGTCATCATAATTTCATCATCATTCATGTAAGTGGTGAGATTGGACTGAGCAAAGGTTGAGAATTTGTATGGGTGCTGATGACCTCCCTTTACACTAATGTCCCTAATGCCCATGGCCTTATTGCTATTGAACATTTTTTTCCCAATGCCCAGTGGGTTCCAAACCAACCATCTCCTTCCTAGTCACCATCCTCACCCACACTTACTTCTCCTTTGAAGGCATTACCTACAAACAAATCTGGGGTATGGCCATGAGCACCTGCATGGTGCCAGCCTGTGCCAAGTTATTCATGAACTGTCTAGAAGAATCCTTCCTAAAAATCCAGAATCCTGGTTCAGATTCATTGATGACATTTTTGTGATCTGGATCAGGGGTGAGGACACCCTATTCAAATGCCTCCAGAATATCAACACCTTCTACCCCATTCGCTTCACCTGGTTCTCCTCCCCCCCCCCCTCCCTCCCTTTCCCATCTAGCCTCCGATCTGTACCTAGCTGCCCTTCCCTACCCTCTCTCCACCCATACCTGCATGCTCTGCAGAGCAGCAGCACTTCACCATCCCCCACCCCTAACCTATTTTCCCTCCCCCTCCCTGCCCCAGCCTCCTCTTTACACGCACCCAGTTGCCTCTCCCATCATACATTGCTACTACTGCTTGTAACCTGGCTTCAGCTGCCAGAGACTGTGGTCATATGTGTGTGCGTGTGTGTGTGTGGGAGGGGTGTCTGTCGTTCATTTTTGACAAAGACCTTGTTGGCTGAAAGCTTATTTTGTGGCAGTCATATTGTTGTGCCTATCCATGAATTAGTGTCTCCACTATATGGTTAGTATAGCAACAATTATCCTTTTCATAACATAGTTAATAATAATAATAATAATAATATCACCATTACTTCCACTCTTTTCCACTGAATTCCATAACTGTCTTTTATATAGAGTTTGCTACTTAGGCTGATATTACACTGTCATATTTCTTTGACAAAGATTTGATCAAAGATGTGATCATATATTCGTCAAATTTGTTTGACAAAGATATTTGACATGGCACTAGGAAGGGGTATTACACTGTCATCATATTTTTCATCAAAGTTCAAGATGGCTGACAACAACAACTTGTTATTATGCGCAGCAGTTGCATGTACCACAATTGCACTGTGTGCGCATTTGGAAGAGTAGTGTGGTGTAGTGGTTAATAAAAAAATGGGAGAAGAGAGACCGTGAAAAAGGGAAAGAATGAAAGAAATGCAGATCGGACTTTGTATTACGGAAAAGCTATCGGACTTCGTTATTCGGAAAAGCTATTGTTGGGGTGGTCCTTGTGGCGTTTTTGAGCAAAAGTTAAACCAATTTTCACTACAAAAGTTATTGAAAAGAAACAGAGAATAACAGAATGTAACTGACAGGGGGAAATGGCGTAGCTTAGAGTTCATTCTTTACCAGGTTAACATGTCTTCTTTCGGGCGGCGTCCACGTCTTCAAAAATCTCCTTCATTTCAGCGTGAAAAAATCTGCTCCGAAATCTTGTAATAGTCCAGGGATCACTAATTTATACCAATTAAAATCATCTTGATACTGTATGCAATTTAATTCACTTTGCTACTTCCATCCACCGAATTTCTTAATAACTTCCACAATGTCTACACATTACAATCAGATCAAGATTAGCCATTAAGTTTTTACGTCAGCATCCGATCACGCCTGCCTTAAGCTACCGCTATCAAGAGACAATTGAAACGGAATAAAAAAACAAAAAAGAGTTAACAATTTTAGTATTTTCTCTCTGCCGTCGAGCGCTCATACCGCTGTGACGGGATATTTTTATCTGAGGGAACGAGTGTAGCGCGGCGAAATTCAAAGCCCCGCTACATCACCCCCTCGACTGTCACGCTAAAACATTTAGCGTGGCAGGCTAGCAAACAATAGAATAGATATACCTAAATGTCTATTATACATATTTTCCCAGGAAACGCCACGTGCATACTTAGAGGATTATCTTTGGCAATACTTGGTTTCTAAATCTATACACTACATACACTTGTTACAGTTTTGATCCTTTTTAGACAATTAATATATATATGTTTACATAGTGTGTGTTTGAGTAAGCTGCTCACCAGCGCAGTTAATGTTGTGCGCTTCCAGCGTTGGTTTCCCAATTCACCTCTGGCAGCACGTAGTCTTTGCGCATGCGCAGTAGCATCACTGAATTTCGCGTGCGGCAGTTTCAAAATCGCTGTGTTATGACAGTCTTCAAAAGTATTCGCTCTCGCATAGTGTTCATTACAAGTTGTTATTCCAGCATAAATGGCGTGTTAAGTTCGGTGACACCATAAGATTGAGCGTGTGCGTGATCTGAAGCAACGTCCATGTCTTCTGTTACGACACAACACTCCAGGTCCTTGTGCGTTTTCATGACTATTGTTCCCGGGGCATATATGGTCGATGTAGTTTTTTAGCCTCCACATCGCCTACGACAGGTGCAGAGTTTATTGTCTCCAAGCATCTGAAGGCCGTCCAGGAACAACGGCGTCGATGTTCGCAAAGGTAGGTGTTTCACCACATTGTTTACACTTGCCAACAAACGTTCATTTGCAGTGTGAAAATCCTCATTATCGTCGAAGTAAATTGCAGTTTATATCGATTTACAAACAGTTATTTGGTTCATGCAACATAAGTTTCACAAACAACACAAATTCGTCGTTTACAACGTTCACAGTTTAACACAGTTTGCAACACTTTTTGCCACATTTACATTTTAACGGTCCACTTTGTCCAAGCATGTTTACATCGTTAATTATGAAAGCTTACATTTCGTGGTCACGTTTCAAAATATGTTGACAATATGCAAAGGTTTAACACATATACAAATACATATAAATTTACAAGAATATACACGTGAAATATTTACACTAAAAAAAAAAATTATTGGCTTTCTTTTATTGGGGTTTATGGTCATTTTGATTTTCTTTATTAAGGTTTTGACGTGCCAAGGGATATAAGACTTAATGTTTAAAGCACGGGCTTTCCTTCATTTATTATTTCTCTTTTTTTTTTTTTTTTTTTTTTTTTTTTTTTTTTTTTTTTTTTTTTTTTTTTTTTTTAAAAATTCCATATCTTGGCTAGTGGTTGACCAGGCTTGTAATGCCATACTCAGTTTTCTTCATGTCTTTTTATTCATACCTGAAAGTTTACTGTCACACAATATATTCTTACATTCCATAAACAAACAATACCCAGCTGCAGGAGGTGGTAGGATAATGGAGAAAGAAAGAAAGATAGAATGGAAGAAACTATTCACTACCTCAAAACTACCTAATCCTACAGCTAATACATTAAAAAAAAGAACATAATACATTATAACGTTTGCATCACCTTCAAGGGGTGTGTGAAAGGGGGTGCTTAAAATTTACCAAATCATGGGTAAATGCAAGTGTCCTTACGTCAAGTCTGTGTAGGGTAACATCATGACAGATTCTCGGTTTGTGTTGTGATTGTTCATATGACTTAGCGTATTATACCTTAACAATTCCTTGCATGAGTGAATCGCATATCTGCTCAGTACATCCTCAATATCTCCACTTCTTGTGGATACCGTCTATACAAATGGAAAATGTATCTCAGAGATTGTCTCTCTCATAATGTGTATTATATGATAACATATCAAATTTCCTCTCAAGAGTTCAACCATGAACTTTCTTCTACATTAATGAAGGTTAAACATTATGTATGTTGTGTGTATATACATCATGTCTATCTATAAATCATAAATAAAGAACATATTATTATAATTGACAGTAAAATGTCTCTTTCTCACTGTCCGTTGCTCGACGTCGGTTGCACGGGTGGTCACTGCTCCTTTGCACTTACCTTGCATTACCTGAAAAGTCAATGTTGTCTTTAACGTAGGTGTAATTTTGTCATCTGTTCGCTTAAGTGGAGGTGTTGTACGAGTCGCAAAACAGCCTTAATAACTCTCCTATCTTTTGCTTCCTCAGGGTTTTCTGTCATATGTAATTATAATAAAGGCTAATATGGCACTAAATTTCACTTTCGTATTTTTTTTTTTTTTAACAAATGCATTCACATGAGGGCTGTGTAAAAACTATATTTCAACTTAAGTTCCTTAAAATATCATTCTCCTGTCTGAACACGAACTATAAATGTTTTCTTCCACACAATGGCGTAACAAAACTTAACGAAAGGTTACTAAGTTACACTTCTGAAATAAATTAAAGCTAATGTGTTTCCAAGTTACATTCTTATTACACTTCTTTCCACAGCTGTAATCATCGTTATGTTCACTCTGCTTTTCTTGCATTCATTCCTTTTCAAGGGCACTGAAAATAGATTCACATTTAACGTCTTGTACTCACGTGTTCTAACTCATCACAAATGTTTTCTTTCAAACTGAAATTCTTATGTAATCTTAAAGATGTAGACTATTTACTCACTTCTCTATGTAGCGCAATATTACCAAAACATTCTCACTCATTCCTTACTCACATATTCATCATAATATATATATCCTTATACATTAAACATATTCCTCATCAAACATTAATATATCACATACGTGGGGCCATTTGGCCCTTCCATTCTCATAAAACTCCAATAATATTTTCCTCAAATAATCTCTTGTCTCCATCAACTACTTCTCAGTAACTTACCTTCTTATATTAACCTAAATATTAACTCATTCATACTGATCATTCATTCTTACGTCCTCATTCATTCTGCTACATACATATGTCATTACTGATCTCAATAGCTATTATTTCCTCTCATTGTAGTGCCTTGAAATAACTAACTAGTTGTTGATTCACCTTATAATTTACAATTAACAACCAATGTAACCTGCGTAGGTCTCATTCCTATATGAATATCTTTTCTCATTTAGTAAGTGTACTCACCTGGGTTTACTTTCTCTTCATAATTATGTGTACAAGTGTAACTGCAGTATATAATTTCCATAAATGAATGTTTGTGTTCTTATGCTGTATAACTTAATGTTCGTGTATTCAATACAAATATCTATGATCTCGTTTTCACAGCAACTTGCTCATGTTCAACTTAGTTATCATTATATTATGTTGTTTTAGTGCACAAAGGGTTTCAAATGTCTGTGGGGATGCAGCCCCCTCGGCTTGTGAGATAACGGGTATTCTAGGGAGTAACAACCTGGGTGAGGTATGCTTGCTATTCTGAAAGGACCTGAATATAATAGCTGCCATTTTCTGTTCAGTTGTGGACTTGGGATGTGAACGCAACAGAATAAGGTCATCAACCTGATAGGTTTGTTAATTCCTGTTCTGCTGTCATTTTGTCGTCGTACCTGAGGAAACAAATCGTCTCAGCCGTTGCGCTCTCACAACACCTCACGACCGAAGCACGAGCGCTTAGCTCGGTCGTCGACTGTTTGCCGTCGTCTGCTGTGTTTGGCCGGGTTCATTGACCAGCTCCACTATGTTTACATTCCGGCCGGTTGGCGCCCACGCGTCAGCTGATGGCGCGCCGCAATTGTTATTGCTACTTCGTGGCGGGGAGTGCATAACTGTACCGGGGAACGCCGGCGGATTCCGTGGAGGGTTATGATTTGTCATGCGTGAATTTTGTGTGTTCCAAATATTCTGTCGGTGATTGTTGGGATTGGTATTGTTTTGGTGGTAATTATGTCTGTTATATGTCATGTTCCTGTCAAAGTAGCCCGGGTTGTACCGGTTATTCTCACGTCTCCTATTGTTGTTGTTGTTTTACTGTCTGTAATTTTCATTTTGGATGTAGTTACCATTTTGATATGGGTGATAATTATTGTTGTTATTATTATTCCACGAATTTCTGCGGTTGTTCCTACTGTCATACACGTTTCCATTTGAGTATGTTTCGCGCGCAGGCACCGTATTGTGTCGCGGCGCGGACGGATGGTTCCACCAACCACCGTCACTACGGTTCCTTTGGGGTGGGTGCTGGTTTTGGTTACTAATATGAATAAAATTTGAATGGCGTGAATCGCCTCTGTAAACTACGTCCATTTGATCTAAGAAGTTTAAGAAAGTCTTAACGTCATTCTCCGGTACTCCTATTAATCTGTCTCGGTATGGAAAGGGTAAGTGGCTCTTTAAAGTGTCAATTATCGCTGACAAGTCGGCTGGTTTGGACCAGTACAGTGTCTTGTCTAAGTACCTCTCAAAGTATTGTCTTAATGTCTCTTTTTTAGGGTCATAGGTCTCGGGGTTGCACACTTCTCTCCTTAGGCTCTGTTGCTCATTCTCGGACCAGAATTCGTCCAAGAAGGCTTGTTCGAACTGTTCAAACGTAAGGCACCGCCGTTTCATAGCGGCACCCCACTTAGCTGCTCGTCCTCTCATGAGATTGGTGACGTATCTGATTTTATCGACTTCTGACCAACTACGTGGAAAAACACCGTCAAATGATCTAATAAACACAATAGGGTGGACTCTGTGCTTGTCCTCACTGGAAAATGCCTGGAAATGCCCATGTCTTACAAACGTGTCATCGGCCATGCCGGTTGGCATAACTGTATTGATGTGATTTAGGTCACTTGCTACTCTAGGTGTGGTAACGTAATATTGCTCGTTCGGTGGAAAAGAAAGCGGCACATTGTAATTTTGATTGGAAATAGGTGATTCCACAATATGTGGTGTTCTGTCTGTGTCATTAGCCATGGTTTTAGCTGTTTTGTCGTTTCCTGACGATGCGTTTGCACCTATCGCCAAACACGGCACAACATTGTCTCGTAATTTTGTCACTTCGTCTTGTATGTGTTTTGTCTCGTCTTTAACATGTGTCTTTGTTTTTGAAAGTATGTCCTGTGTAATTGTTTCAAGTTTTTTGTCCAGGTAGTCGTCACACAATTTACATTCATGTACAATTCTTTCGGCCATGTTGGTGTCGTTTAGTGACGCGAGGTCCGCTCGATCTTCTAGTTTTTCTATCTTTTCTTTGAGGTGGGTTTGTTCAAGAACTACCATTGTAAGTTGTTGGGTAATATTTCCCACTTCTTCAGTCAGCTTTTCTTGGGTGGAGCTAGCTGAAGTGTGGGCCTGAGCTAACTCTTCCACACGGGTGTTCACTTCCTGCTGCACAACAACTATTTGAGTTAACTGATTCTCACATCGGGTGATATTGTTTTTTGTTTCGTGTGTGAATGTAACCAAAGTTTCTTCCTGTTTAGTGACTCGGTTGGACAAAGTTTCAAATCTCTGGCTGAGCTTTTGAGTGGTGTTATTTAATTCTGTCATCTGTTTTGTCGTTCGTTCAAAATTTTCAGTCATAGTACGGTTTAATACGTCAAATTTTTCGTCGCTTTTATCTAGCCTTTGTTTAAAGTCCTGACCAAGTGCGTCCAGTTTTGCGTCAATTTTCTGACTAACGTCTCGTTTCATGTCTGCAAATAACTCTAATAGTCGGTCCAGTTTGTCAGTTTCCTGTGTCCGATTTGTGTCACATTGCTGAATTTGTTTCATATTCGGTTCTGACATTGATGTTAACAATGGCGCTGACGGTATAGTCTCGCGTCCATTCCACATTTCGTCATTTAAAGTCGCCATCTGTGTATTATCGCAAATGTTGCGAGTTTGAGGCAAAATCATTGCATTGATCTGTGAACTGGTCCATGGAGGGAAACGCGGACTTTCTTGTTGGTTGAAAGATGAATCTACTTCACTTAACTCATCTGCCGAAACTATCTCCACCTTACCGCGTTCCATTGTAATAGAATGTATAATCGTAAGTCAAAAAGGGAATAATATAAGTCTGATTAATAAAAATTTGACTCAAATTTAGGTTGAAATATTTTCTCGACAATGTAAATGATTGCTCTATTGCAAACAATGATTGAGAAAGCTGCAGCAGGGCGGACAAAATTTTTCGTAACAAATGACTGTTTGGCTGTCAAATTCATGATCTTCGTATGCTACAACAATACTATAATTACCACAAACTACAATAGAGATAGATAATTGTAGAAAAATCTAGAAGAAAACTACAGGATGTGTGGAAAGGGAAAAATGGATTCTGCAGTTGGCTATTGAATGCTTGAATGAAACATAATTGTGTGACTCACCATTAAATTTTCTGTCCTGCAGCGGCTGGTCAAACACTTCTGCGTAAATCGTATTCGTCAAAATATGGATTTTCTTAATACATCTCCATCGGATAATCACCAAAAGTCCTCAAAATAACAGTTTTGCATCAACATATGCCATGCAAAGAAAAACAGATTGAATTAGTTACAAAAATTCTTTACAATATTGTTGTATAATCATTTGCTTAGGTACAATAAAGTTGGTGTTTTCGTTACCCTTTAAACTTCAGGATTTTTGGTTATTCTCTGTTGGGAAAAAATACAAATTAAAGTTTCAAATTTGCTCAAAAACGACACCTCCGAAAATTGCGTCCTGTCGCGGGAGCCAGTTGTAGTGGTTAATAAAAAAATGGGAGAAGAGAGACCGTGAAAAAGGGAAAGAATGAAAGAAATGCAGATCGGACTTTGTATTACGGAAAAGCTATCGGACTTCGTTATTCGGAAAAGCTATTGTTGGGGTGGTCCTTGTGGCGTTTTTGAGCAAAAGTTAAACCAATTTTCACTACAAAAGTTATTGAAAAGAAACAGAGAATAACAGAATGTAACTGACAGGGGGAAATGGCGTAGCTTAGAGTTCATTCTTTACCAGGTTAACATGTCTTCTTTCTAGCGGCGTCCACGTCTTCAAAAATCTCCTTCATTTCAGCGTGAAAAAATCTGCTCCGAAATCTTGTAATAGTCCAGGGATCACTAATTTATACCAATTAAAATCATCTTGATACTGTATGCAATTTAATTCACTTTGCTACTTCCATCCACCGAATTTCTTAATAACTTCCACAATGTCTACACATTACAATCAGATCAAGATTAGCCATTAAGTTTTTACGTCAGCATCCGATCACGCCTGCCTTAAGCTACCGCTATCAAGAGACAATTGAAACGGAATAAAAAAACAAAAAAGAGTTAACAATTTTAGTATTTTCTCTTTGCCGTCGAGCGCTCATACCGCTGTGACGGGATATTTTTATCTGAGGGAACGAGTGTAGCGCGGCGAAATTCAAAGCCCCGCTACAGTGGGAAAAACAGAAACCTATCTGGGTGAAGCCGTGGTTTTTACGACGAGATGAAAAAATCATTAAAAGAGAAATTGTTACATGAGCTTTTAGTGGAGGACGTCAAGTCGTACATAAATTACATAAGAATAAATGAGCTTACATTTCACTATTTGCTCAGTGAAGTGTCTTGTCATATCACAAGGCACAATACTCACTTAAGAACTGCTATATCTGCAGGAGACAGGCTCACATTAACACTCTGATTTCTTGCTACAGGAGAGAGTTACTCTAGCTTACAGTACAGCACTCAAACACCACAGTGCACATTAACTAAAATAATACCTGAAACTTGTGAAGCAAATTATAAAGCACTAAAGGACCAATATCTGAAAGTAAATAAATGTTTAGTACACTTTATGTGCATTAAGAACAATTTTTATTGTAGATCAAAGTAATAATTACATTTTATGTCCCACAACTACAAAAATAATAGAAATGTATGAAGTTGATGAGGTGCTTTATAATGTGACGCATCCTGAGTACAGAAATAGAGTGAGAAGACTGGAGAGCTCAGTATATATATAAAATGAAATAAGTATGTTGACATGTACTTTTGCTTTCTCATGAGAGTAGCTTCAGCAGAGACCATTGCAATTTTTTTGTGTCTCTCCAGTCTTGTTAATCTCTTTTTGTTCTCAGGGCGCATTGTAAAGCACCTCATTAGCTTCATATATTTCCATTAATTTTGTAGTTAACAGCACACACATAATAAACTTTGCAGCCACGTTTACGTACACTCTAGTGGTGATAGAATGCTGCAGCAATGCTAGCCTCCAAGTGGTAACATTTCACATTGCAGTGAACAGAATACAAGCGACTTTTATGATCAAATCTACTGCGAGGATCTATATTTGATCATATTTATTTGACAAGCGAGACTTGACAAAGTTCCCATTACACAGTCAAATTTCTTTGACAAAAATATCTGAGATATCAACTTTGACAAAGAAATATGATAGTGTAATACCGGCCTTACCCTTCAAAACTAATTCTCCTTAGGATACACTGTGCTTTATATGATCTCCCTTATTACCATAGGGTGATTTATAGTTACCGTGTGCCTTCAGCATTTATTACAGATTATCATCAGTACCTCGTAGTCTGTAAACAACTGCTTAATTAGTACCAGAATTTCTGTTTGTATTTCGTTAAGCAACAAATTTGCAGTACTTGAATAAAGCATGTACATTAGTTATTTACTATATTTATTTAGATCTAGGTTAAACTAGTTCTTATTTTTAGTCATTCCTGGTAGGCAATCTTTCCAAGCAGTGGCATATTCCCTTATGACTTATCTTTTGATGAACTTGTATTCTTTTTCTTCTGAATGTGAAATACTTTATACTCCATCCTACAGCCTGCCTCGCTTCTTACGTGAGAGACCTTGGAAGTTGTTAATGTCTTCCTGCATTGACAACCAATTGTAATGTGTTCAGTGTTATTAGATCTTTGATTTTTCTCATTTTTGGATCTTTAAGGGTTAGTACTTTTGGGTGTGGTTTACGAATCACTTCCCATGAACCCTCATGTCTTGGGCACAGTTTGCCAATTTTCTTCCTAAGCTTTGAACTACACCCATGAGCTCGTACTGAGACATTCAGACAGTCATTTTTCCCTAGCACGATATGTGAGTGGAACAGAGGAGGGGAAATATGTCTTTGGTGTGAATTGTGCCCTCCGCCACACACCACTTGGTGGCTAGCAGAGTATATATGTAGATGTAGAATCTTAACGGATAGTAATTAATGAGCTTGGCACATGGGTATTCTAGCGTTTGTGTTATGTTTCTTGGAATGATTTTTTTTTTCACTTGAAACTGGGTTTTGTCTCATTCTTTTCTTTATCTGTCTTGAGTTTGATGACCTGGGGGCCATGATAACTTTGCGAATAACAGTTCTCCTATAACCTTCTGTCCCTCTATTTCATAAGGCACTAAACCTATGCTTAGATGCGGTAGCTCATTTAGTGCAGTTTCAACAATCATCTTACTATTTTCATGGGTAGTGGTTTCTTTAAAAGCTGGAGGGGTTGTGCACAGTTTCTTAGAATGGTTGTAAGCTTTTAATTTTTAATTTTTGATTTACACTCATTTCCTTTTATTACTCCATGTTTTTCAGAAAATACTTCTCCAACACAGTCTGTGGATCCTCCTCTTGTTGATTAAGTACCTCACTAACATTTATTTTATTGTCAGTACAAAGGGTAACTTCATCCTGGTTTATTTCTATGTCACTGTCATGCTCCTCATTATGTGATTCCTCACAAACATTAGAATTTGCCCAAACTTCAACTGAGTTACTCATTTCCCCTTTCCACACTCCCAGACTGGACAAAATTAATTTCTTGTACTGACTTTATCCTAAGAAATTTTATCTTTGTATGCTCGAAATAAGTTATAACTTGGTTCCTGCCTATCCAGTCGACCCGTAACAACATGTAAACATTTAAGTTTGGTATTATTAAAAATTATGAGTGAACATCACTTTCCCCAAGGAAACTGTAATGAACACTTTCTTCCGGCACTGGTTTCCCACAGTTTGCACATTGGCCTCTCACTTGAATTTTTTCTACAGAATTAGGTAGGGTGTATGTTTCTGCTGGTGATAATATTTGATACTAATATCACATAGAGAGTCTAGAATGATTTGAACTGGTAGCGATCCAGCTTTTACTAATAGGGCTGGTTTTACCACTTTCTCCTATCAAGTAAAGGCTCTATCTTGTAACAGCTCTTCTCTTAATAATCTTTGTTGGTGCACAGTTTGTACACCAAGCAATCTGGGCCCCCTATTTCTATATGCAGATCTGAAGGCATGTCCCTTATCGAATGACTTTCTTTGTTCCCCAATTGCTCTATCACAACTGCGCCCACTTGTGTGTGTGTGTGTGTGTGTGTGTGTGTGTGTGTGTGTGTGTGTGTGTGTGTGTGTGTGTGTGTGCGCGCGCGCATGCACATGTGCACAGGTGCATATCAACAACACAACACTCCTGCCTTTCATTGAGTCATCTTCTTTATTCCTAAATAATTCATAATTTTCAAGCAAGACTTTCTGTACCTCTTTGATAATTAGTTATTTGTTCACTTATTTCCCCAGTAGTATATATCATTTGCTTAATCACACAATGCAGGTTGTGTTTTCTGCTGCTATTTCTTTTACCGTTGTTGCCACAATCTTGGTTAGCAAAACCACTCCTATTATATCGAGCCCATTCGTCTTCTTTCTCTTTGCTCAGAATATAGAGCTCACGCAGTTATTATAAATTCTCATCTGTTCTAGCACAGTATTTGCCTATCACTTTCTCCCTTGCATATGTGGGTAGTTAACTAATTAATACTTTCATTAATTGTATTTTCTTTAAGCGCTCATCTAACTGTTATGCTTTGTCTAAATGCCACTCAAAATATTGCTCGAAATTACCCCATCAACTCTTGTAAATACTGGGTGTAATAAGTTCTAACAACAGTTTGTGATGCTCAGCTGCTGGCTAATACTTTAATCTTTTACAAAATTCTTTCCTGACACTAAATTCATTGCAACGCAATTTTATAGCATCCACTTCTAAGTTCACTAATGCCCTTTGGATTATCCTTTCATTGCTCCTTGAACTCGGCATCACAAACAGTTACTGTTACATTGTTCCATCAAACTCCCTTCCCCCCCCCCCCCCCCTTTTCTTTTCTTGTACTGCGAGGACCTCTTTGTCTTTTTTCTTGCTCTTTGTCTTGCGTTTTTGTCTTCTTTGTTGGCTCTTGCTTCTTCTCCATTGTCTTTATTCCTGCTTTCCCTGGGTATTGACGTTAATTTGTAGAGTAAAATTGTATTGGGTTGGTGCACAAGTTTGTAGCATTTTTCTGTAAGTTTAGTATACACAGCAGATACACATAACAGAGACTTTAGTCATCAATAATATATTTTCCTTCACTATTTATAACAGTCTGCTAATGCTGCGGTAATTTTTCATTCCTGGGAATGTAGAAATGACATTGTTTTGAGGCATTTTTATCCAGAAAGGAATGATGGTTGTTTTATAGAGAGCATATACACATACATCATCTTCATTTTCTCCAGTTTGGAGTACTTCTTCAGTGGCAAGAATGTACAGCAAAGGGCTCATTGGGTCACCCTGTAAGACTCTGTTCGATTGCAGAATGGGGTTCGAAAAAGAGAGGTTGTCTGATATTATGATTAAGTTGTATTCGAGGATTGACTTGATTATTCTTGCCCATACACTATCTTCTCCCATTGTGTTTTCCAGTTTTCGGACTATGAGATCTCTTTCCAGTAGGTCAAAGGCTTTGGTAAAGTCTATGAACACTGTGTAGAACATTTGTTTCTTTTATAGTGCTTCGTCGATGTTGTTTAGAAGAAGAAGCCTGACTGCCGTAAGTGTTGATCTTCCAGATCCGAAACCCATTTGTCGTTCTGGGAGATGACTGTCCACAGAGGCTTGGATTTTTTGTGTAATTATCTTTGAAAACATCTTGAAGTGAGTATTTTCCAGGGCTATGCCTCTGTACTTGTTTGGGTCCATTGGGTCTCCTCTACCTCTGTAGAGAACTTTTATCGTCGAGTGTCTCTATTGTGTCGGAATTCTTCCAAGTTCCAGGCATTTGTTAAATAGTTTGGTCCATACGTGTTGGAGGGCCTCTTTTGCATCTTTTATATGTTCATTATATATATTATTGGGTCCCGCTGCTTTCTTGTTCTTCAGTGCTTTTATTACTTCTTTCACATCTTCTTCATTTAGAGGTTCCCATATATTGTCTTTTTCCTTAGTTTGATGATGTTTCTCTTTCTTTGGGGGTGTTTTGATTCCTCGTTTGTCCAGTATCTTACTGAAGTGGTCTTCCCATTCCTTCATGTCTATATTTGGTGTATGAGCCATTTTTCTGGGTCTTGCTGCTATGTATGGGTCTTTCTCTGCTTCATCTACTTCTCTTTTTGCCTCTCTTTCTATGTATTCTTTTTTTTCTCTTCTATTAGTTTTTTGTAGATTCTCCTCTCTTCTGCGTACAGTTAGTATGTTTCCTCTTTGTGCTGGTTTCTTAATCTAGTGTTCCTTTTGCTGTAGCATTCAGCATTGAACCATCTTTTTGCCGTCCTTGTTTTTGGGTTTGTTTGTATCACTGAATTTTTTAGGAGGTCTTCTGTTTGGTCTGTTGCTTTTTCAAGGTCTCCTTCCTCTATTAAAGTTTCTATTTGTGTTAATTATTCTTGCTGGTTTGTTAATTTTTCTATGTCACTTTTTCTTTGTGTGATTTGGTGGGTCTTTCTTGCTGGCGGTGACGTAACGATATTTATTTTTTATCTTCATTGGAATGTGCTTTCGTGTAGGAGTATTGGTTGAATACTTCCTTCTATTTCTCCTCTTGTTAATGCGATATCAATGGTTCTTTTCCTATTGTGGCATATGTATGTAGGTATCTGTCTATCAGTAAGTAGGGTGAAACCATCTTCTTCTAGGGTTTCGATGACTAGTTTTGTTTTATAGTTTTATGTGTCTATTCTTCTGCTGAGATCGCCTGCAATAATGGTGGGTTTGCTGTCGCATTGTTTGATGAGTGTGACTATTTCGTCAATTATTTCTACAGCATTTGTGTGCGGTTTAAAATAGGCTGCAATTATATTTTTGTTTGCTGCTTCTACTAGCATACTATTTTCTCGTTTTATGATTTTTTTGGTGGACGTCATCCAGGGTTTCAGTAGGCTAAATATTCCTCCCATGGGTCGTCCTCTTTCTCCCTTCTTTGCCATTAGGTGATAATTGTAGAAATCTTTATGTTGCCAGCTGTCTATCAGAAAGTTTTCTGTTAGAACAGCAAGATCCAAGTTTTGCAGAATGTCTGTTGGTGTTAGGTTAAGAGCACTTTTTACTCCCTATGTATTCCACAAGACTGCTTTTATTTCTTGCTATTCTGGTTTTCTTCTTAGTTTAGTTGAGTTCTGCTCCCTCTTCCATTGATCGTCTTGCGAAACGAAATTGACGTACTTTTATGTTTTCTGGCCAGAATTTTGGTTCCTGTGTGATTTGTAGCTTTTCAAACAGAATGCCTACTTTGAAAGCTTTTTTGTTGCCCAGTGTGCACAGTTCTTCACGTTCTAGTTGTCCCAGTATTCCGTTCTTGTTAAGGTATGTCACTACTTAGCAGTTGTGGTGGTTCTCTTTAAGTTACCGATATATAGGCACGCTGTTGTTTCTGCTGCTTGCATTTCTTCGTCTTTTTTTGTACCCATTATGGTTTTATTATTACTCTGGTTTCTTCTGTACCAGCTCCTTCCTACCACAGTACTCCAAGTTGGTTCCTCTAGTTCATTAATCTGATTTTGGGTTTTATTATGTTGCTCACATGCATTGATTTGGACTTGTAGCTGATTTTGTTTCTGGAGCAGAGGATTTCTGTATATTGTTGTTCCCCCTGGTTTAACTTAGTTGTTGTATTTAGTTTGTATGTTGCTTCCATCAGTTTTGGTTTTCTCTGGGTCTAGGTGACTTTCCTTTTCTAAAGTTTTCTTTATTTGCTCCTGTATTAATATCCCTAGTTGGTTTTTTAGGAAATCAGTTATCTCCTCAACTTTATGCCTCAGTTCTTCCATTTCTGTCTTTTTTTTGCTTTTTCCAGAAAGCTACCCACACCGATGTCTCCGTTGAAGTTCTTCTCAGATCCTGTAGGTGTCTCTTCCGTCTGTCTCTGTCCGCTATGTGCTGTTTCCTGCGTTTTGTCAATAGATGCTGCTAGGTGGCCAGCAGGCCACTGTCCGCTATGTGGTGTTCCCTGCGTTTCTCCGATAGACGTTGCTAGTTGTCCAGCAGTGCAGCTGTCTTCTCCCTTGCTCATCTCCTCTTGTCGTATGTTCCTAACCTCTCTCGTAGGATTCCTATTCTCCTCTTTCTTTAATTTTGTTTCATTTTTCAAAGCTTCTAAGCATTTTCTTATTTCATTCACCACCTCTAGTAAGTCGTTCTTCATTTCCTTCTTCATATACCCTCCTCCTTCTGCCACTTTTCCGATCATCACAAGAGCGTTCTCAATACAATGCACTGCACTGTTGGCCATCTTACTTTTTTTCTAAATTAATTACTGTAGTGATAATTATACACTCTATGGTTCTATGAGGCTTCCTTGTAAAAACTGGTAAAAAGTTATCCAGGAATTTTCCATTTTGCAGGTCTTTTTGTTCATTTAAAACTCTGTCACACTAGTCTTTTAGATGGATGTAAATTTCTATTTCTTCCATCACATCCATGCTTTTATCTCTCTCTAACTTACATAACATTTGTATGATTCGTATATGTTAGATGTTTTTGGTTTGGTGTCTTTTAAGTATGCAGCAAAGTTGGATGGGGTATTGTCACTTATTGTCAAACATCCTTTAAACCTTGAACTAACTTTCCTTCCTGTTTTTTTTAAGGTATTTGTCTCAATATGCATAGCAGATTGTTAGTGCTCCTGTAGCTAGTGTATAATTTTGTATTATTGAAACTTGGAGTAATTTTGTCGGAAACAATAAGTAGATATGGCCATATAAAAACTTGTGTTTTTCTATTATTTGTTTGTGTGTCTGGTCAAAGTTATTTCATATATGAGATTGGTGTGTATTTGATAGGTTTTATTTTTCAATAATGTGTTCACAAAGACTTTAGGGTAATCTTAATTTATAGTGACATTTCAGGAACATCTAGTTCTCTTCCAATTTTTTTCTTTCAGCGGTAAGTTGATCACAGAATGCAAATATACAAGCTTTTATTGCAGTGATGCAGTGTGGTTCTGCTATGAATGATGTTCCTCTCACCTTGTGGTGAATATCTTCTCACATGCACAACTCATTCAAATTACTGAAATGCAGTTCTCTGCTGGAAAAAAGCTATGGAGAAAATGTCTGTTCACCACAAAACCACAGATCACACTAAAAATTGTTTTGTCTGAGGAATGTTAATAATAGTTAAATGAAAGTATTCATGTGCATAAAATTTCACTCTAGAATGGTAAGCTTGCATACATCACTTCCTACCAAGCCTTACTCTAAGCTATACAAAGTCTGAAAAGTCTACATGCACACACCATTTGTAACCATAGCCAGTTTATGGTACTTATAAGTTATCCTTGACTGAAAGTTTACAAACAGATTGTTTCTATTAGGATATCTTGCTCAAATGTTACTATAATCAGTCCCACATAATAAAATGCTCACATTTGCGAGTAAGCGACACACCATGTGGAATTTAGTTATTTAAAATGTCACCAAAAGTTCTGTCACCAAAAGTTCTGCATTTCACAATGTCCATTAAATCGAACTCTCCTCCATACTTTATGGACCTTCTCAAACATTTTGCTACCAAAATGTCACAATAGTAATAATTTTCATTGGAGCACCTATCAATAAGTCTGATCACTATGAGATCCAAGCCCCAACTCCACTCCTCTGAATATGCTAATTTCTGACTGGCTGAGAAACATCATGTGAATCAGAAAGCAGCATCAAACCTGCCCAGTCCCACACACATACACAGAACCAATCAAATTTTATCACTGAAGCAGAACAGTAAAGTACTATAAATAAATTTTGAAAACTCACAAATATAAAATCGACTCCCCCTTAACAAAACTACTTTACCGAAATCGTAATCTCATTTCCCCAGTACCATAGACCAGTTAATTCAATGTATAGTACAAAAACATTACACAAAACTTTATTTCACATTCACTTTCTTAACTAAGCACACTTATGATAGTAATTAATAAACAATCAGAAAATTTAACAAACAGAACTGCATGTAAAAATGACAGTGTTCTGACTGCAGCTCAAACAGTGTCTGGCTGCTAGTGACCTCTACCAGATTGCATAGAAGCTACATACACGCCGCCATCTGATGCAACCTGCACCGTGCGTGACTCATACTGCACGCCAGCTCACCACTGTTACATCTGATCTCAGTAGGCATGATGTAAGATGCTATGCCTCACACTCCCTTTAATTATTAAGAAGTTTCTCTTCCAGATAAAAATTTTGAATAATTTAACTCCAACATTGGGTCAATTCAGAATATAGTAAATTGCATTTCCCTTACTGCAGACTTGGTAGTTATATAAGTAACCCAGCCTATGATATGGCAAAATTATATGGCTTACAAATACTTATATTCCCTATGCATTTTACAATATTTGTAAAATGTTCCTTTTTTGTTCCAGATGGCTTGTATTTAATTTACACCGATTAAATTCTGTCCTGCCTTAATAGTGGCACCTCATTAGTGTCGCAGTTTTTTTTACTCATTTCTCACATACGTAGAGCACCCAAGTATGTAACAATATTATGAAAAGGAAAGTTGCTACTCACCATACAACGGAGATGCTGAGTTGCAGGTAGGCACAACAAAAAGACTGTCACAAATAAGCTTTCAGCCAATGAGGCCTTTGTCAAAAATAGATGACACACACACACACACACACACACACACGCGCGACTGCAGTCTCTGGTAGCTCAAGTCACACTGTAGGCAGCAGCAGCAGTGCATGATGAGAATAGCAACTGGGTGGAGGTAAGGAGGAGGCTGGGGCGGGAAGGGGAAGGGATAGCAGGGTAGGGATGGGGGATGACGTGGAGAGAGGGTAGGACAGCTAGGTGCAGTCGGGAGGTTAGACATAGTGCAGGGGGGGGGGGGGGTGTACAGTGGGAATGGGGGCAGGAGGGGGGGGGGTAGCAGAAAAGGAGAGAAGGAGGAAGACAGGGTGCATTGGTGGAATGAGGGCTGTGTAGTGGAGAGAATGGTATCTGGGAAGGGGCTGGACATATGAGCATGGCGACTAACGAATGTTGAGGCCAGGAGGGTTACTGGAACATAAGATAAGTTGCAGGTGCTAACTGAAGCCTTCACAAGCCGAAATTGTCCTCCCAGCCTTGTACAAACATAAATATTCTGTGCCTTATCTTTCCAGTCTCCCACCACCTCCCAAAGTCTCACCACCCAGCCACAGAGGACCAATCCTCTCGTGACTCAGTACCACCTAGGACTGGAACAACTGAATTACATTCTCCGCTAGGATTTTGACTACCTCACGTTGTGTCCTGAAATGAGAAATGTCCTGTCCACTATCCTTCCCACCCCTCCCACAATGGTATTCTGCCATCCACTAAAGCTACACAATGTACTCGACCATCACTACACAAACTATGCTCCCAACCCCTTTCCTCATGGCTCATATCCCTGTAATAGACCTAGATGGGAGACCTGTCTCCTACATCCTCCCACCACCGCCTGCCCCAGTCCAGATACAAACATCACGTATCCTGTCAAAGCCAGGGCTACTTGAAAACCCAATCCTATGATCTACAAGCTAAGCTGCAGCCACTGTGCTGCATTCTATCTCAGTATGACAACCAATAAGCTGTCTGTCGGCATGGATGGCCACTGACAACTGTGGTCAAGAAACAAGTGGATCACCCTGTTGCTGGACACACTGCCGAACGTAACATCCTTCATTTAAATGACCGCTTCACAACCTGCACCTCATGGATCCTTCCCATCAACACCAGCTTTTCTGAATTGCTTAGGTGGGAACTCTCCCTGCAATATATCCTATGTTCCCATAACACTCCTGGCCTCAAACTTCATTAGTCATTATCCTCACCTATCCAGCCCCTTCCCTGTTCCCGTTCCAGCACTAAACAGCCTTCATTCCACCAAAGCACCCCCACCTCTCCCCTGCCCACTGTCTAACCTCCTGACTGCACCTAGTTCTAGTTGCTGTACCCTCTCTCCACCTCATCCCTGTGCACTCCCCAGCAGCACTTCATTGCCCCCCATCCGTACTGTATTATGCCCCCCCCCCCCCCCCCCCCCCGACCTGCCCATTCCCCACTCCAGCCTCCTCCTCACCCCCAACCCAGTTACCACTCCCATCACACACTGCTGCTTCTGCTGATGCTCTCAGTGTGGCTTGAGCCTACAGAACTGCAGTCATGTGTGAATGAGTTGTGTTTGCATGCACGTGCGCATGTGCCTGTGCCTTTGTGTGTGTGTGTGTGTGTGTGTGTGTGTGTGTGTGTGTGTGTGTTTTGTCTAATTTCAACAAAAGCCTCATTGGTTGAAAGTTTATTTGTTACAGTCTTTTTGTTGTGTCTATCTGCGACTCAGTATCTCCGCTCCATCGTGAGTAGCAACTTTCCTTTTCATAATTCTGTTACATTCCATCCTGGATTTTGATTGTTTGATATTTGTACCCAAGTATGTGGTGACCAAAACTTTTGACATTCAACTACAGTCCAAGCTTCAGTTGGAAGTCCACAGTTCCTGAAAACGTTTTTTTGCCTAAGCCTACAAATAACTGTTACATCTTCCTGAAAGGAATCATTATTACTTATGTTTCTTAAATTTCATTGCCCAGTTAACTAAAGTAACAGAGACTCTACTCTAACTAGTGGTTTAAAGTGGCATCCAATTACATTTACTTGAAATCATAAGTAATTAAATTGAAATAATTTCAAAACTTGAGAAAATTAATCCAGGCACTTTGTTTGTTTACTTAGCTAACTGAAATATTGATATTAAATTGATTGAAATTCTTTCAAAATTGACTTACATCTAGTACAAATCATTCTATGGCAATATTTACAACATAACCTAGTTACCACTGCTTAAACCAATTCCTTTGCAACTCATGTACAGTCACTCATCTGATATAAACACTATAGTGAAGCCATAGTTCCTCTCACTGTTGTCACCGTAATATTTTCACTTACGGTAATATAGACATACATTATATTTAAATTAAAAAAAAAAAAACTTGCGTACAACTTTTTCATTTCACCTTCTTTCTTTTTAACTCTCTGACATGTGAACATCTTTAACTTTTGTAGTCCTGTCTTCTTCAGTTGCATGTAATATTATAGTATATTGATAATTTTTACTTTATGGACCATCCGACTACAAATGAACGAAACACAATTTTTGTGCCATACATGTTTTGCTTTTATTCTCTGCAACGCATCTTCAGTGGCATGTTGCATGGACGATTTTCTACATATTACACTCCTGTTCAATTTTTTGTGTTGTTTCTCTTCTTATAAATGCCACTTGCGGTTTTTTCACATTACACAGCACTACGAACTGAACACTTGTTTTGATGCAATGTTTTGTTGTGTAATGTGTAGAAAATCATCCACGCAACCTGCCACTGAAGATGCTGTGTAGAGAATAAAGGCGAAACACGTATGGCACGAAAATTGTGTTTCATTCAGTTGTAGTCAGACGGACCATAAAGTAAAAATTATCAATACACCATAACACTGACATATTACTTTAGCTAATGCCAATATTAGTAGTCAGCTTTCCAAACTTCATTAGATTCTTTATATCACCATTCTAATCACTTAATGTCAACAGTCACATCTGCTATTTTTCCGTATTACAAAAATCTGTTGATCATTTTCCATCAGAACAACATCCTGTCTCCTTGCAATGAGTCATCTTACTCCATTATTATCTGTTTTTCTCCATGACAATACACCTCTGGTTGCAACAAAACAACTTATTCGTCATTAGTCTCCCTTTACTAAAACAGAGTGACAATTATTGAACTGTATGAAATCTTCATAGCGTCTGAACGGTTTGTGTTAGGACGTTCAAACTGCACGGTTGGCCACAGGGAATTACGGGAATTAGTATGCGCATGTGCACGCACCTTGTTGTTGGCCATTTGCACGTGAGAATCTCACGGTACAGTGTGCCTGAGCATATAGTGCTTGTGAAGGCATACTACGTGAGCAGTAACAGCCCAACTATGGCTCAAAGGAAGTTTGTGACTGAGTTCATGCTGAAGACAACTGGTTCAAGTGTGCTATCAATCAAGAATTTGATTGGCAAGTTTGAGAGAATATGTAGTGTTCGTGTTGGCAATGTCGGTCATACAACGAGGGTGAATGTGCCTGCAAACATCAGGACAACTTGTGCTTCATTTCAAACCAGTCCCAGGAAACCAAACACATCAGCTGCACAACAGGTGGGAATCAACTGGAAGACACTGTGATAAATTGTTGTTGAAGACCCACATCTCTTCCCTTTCAAAATTCAAATCCATCAGTCACAAAGCCCAATGCCCACGGAACAGCATTTGTGTTTTGCCAACACTATTGTTCGCAGAATTGACAAACAGGACTTTGATGTGAATATGGCTTGGTTTAGCAATGAAGGCCACTTTCATTTGGATGGGTTTGTCACCTAAGCAAAATTGGCATATCTGGGTGACTGAGAAGCCACATTTCACAATCAGGAAGTCTCTTCAACCTCAGTGGGTGACTGCATGGTGTGCAATGTCCAGTCACATAATAAGTGCTGTGATATTCCTTGATAGCACGGTGACTACCGAATGGTACATGGAGGTTTTGGAAGATGATTTCATCCCCTTTATCCAAAGTGACCCTGATTTTGACAAGATGTGGTTCATGCAAGACGGAGCTCAACCCCATTGAAGCAAGAGAGAGTCTAGTGTCCTGGAGTAGCACTTTGGGGACCGCATTCTGGCTCTGGGGTACCCAGAGGCCACTGACATGTGCCTTGATTGGCCACCATATTTTTCGGATCTGAACACATGTAGCTCCTTTTTGTGGGACTATATTAAAGACAACATGTAAGGCAAAACTCCAAAAACCATTGCTGAGCTGAAGCCAGCCATTCAGGAGATTTTGACACTTCAGCAGGTTGTGCAGAATTTTGCTATTCATCTGTGCCACATCACTGCCAATGATGGCAGGCATATCAAATGCATCATAACCTAAATCCAAATATCTGTAGTTGTAGTAGTAGTAGTTGTTGTTGTTGTGGTCTTCAGTCCTGAGACTGGTTTGATGCAGCTCTCCATGCTACTCTATCCTATGCAAGCTTCTTCATCTCCCAGTACCTATTGCAGCCTACATCCTTCTGAATTCATCTCTTGGTCTCCCTCTACGATTTTTACTCTTCATTTTCCCTCCAAGACTAAACTGGTGATCCCTTGATGCCTCAGAACATGTCCTACCAACCGATCCCTTCTTCTAGTCAAGTTGTGCCACAAACTCCTCTTCTCCCCAATTCTATTCAATACCTCCTCATCAGTTATGTGATCTACCCGTCTAATCTTCAGCAGTCTTCTGTAGCACCACATTTCGAAAGCTTCTATTCTCTTCTTTTCTAAACTATTTATCATCCATGTTTCACTTCCGTACATGGCTACACTCCATACAAATACTTTCAGAAACGACTTCCTGGCACTTAAATCAATACTCGATGTTAACAAATTTCTCTTCTTCAGAAATGCTTTTCTTGCCATTGCCAGTCTACATTTTATATCCTCTCTACTTCGACCGTCATCAGTTATTTTGCTCCCCAAATAGCAAAACTCCTTTACTACTTTAAGTGTCTCATTTCCTATTCTAATTCCCTCAGCATCACCCAATTTAATTCGACTACATTCCATTATCCTCGTTTTGCTTTTATTTATTTATTTATTTATTTATTCATCCGTGGAACAATAAATATTGTATGGATGTCGTCAGATTACAACACATGAGCACACATCTACATTTACAATTAAACAGGTTTCTCATATTTTGTGTAGTTTTTATAACTAGTCATACACATATTTATAATTACATAATATTTTGGTGATAATGTCATATGTTGCTAATAATCTACATCTATGTTAAATATTCTTTTACAGTATAACAACTTTTACTTACTAAAAAGGTTTTAAGCTTTTGTCTGAAAGTGAGGGGCTCATTTATTTCTTTAATTTCTTGTGGTAATTTGTTATACAGTTTTATCCCATTGTAAAATATACTTTTTTGCGTCTTTGCCTTGTTCTTTCTATCTAGATGGAGGTGGTGACAAGCTCTTGTTTCATGGTCATGTATTAGGCTGTTTGTGTTTTACATGTTGAGATTTTTCGTAATGAACATTATGTTCTGAAAGATATACTCACAAGAAACAGTTAGAATTCCTAGCTTTCTAAATAATTCTAGACAGTGGGCCCTGTTGTTGCTATTTGTTATTATCCTTATGGCTCTTTTTTGTACTTTGAACACAGTTTGTATGTTACTGGCACTTGTTCCCCAAAACATGATCCCATAGCTGAGGACTGAGTGTAGATATCCGTAATATGTTATTTTAAGACAGGTATTATTGCATACCGGTGCAAGGATTCTAAGAGCATAGCATGCTGTGGATAATTTCTTTGCCAAAATTTTGACATGGTTTGTCCATTTCAGTTGGCTGTCTACATTCAACCCTAAGAATTTGGTACTTGTTGCACATTCTAATTCATTATTATTAACTTTTATTCTAGTGGCATTGTGTTTTTTGTTCAATTGGAAGTTAGCATAGTTAGTTTTCTTTACATTTAGGGTTACTTTATTTTTTAATGACCAGTTGTGGACATCGTTGAGAGCCTCGTTTGCTCTTTCTGACAGTTGTGTTGGATTTTCACCTGTTATTACTATGTTGCTGTCATCAGCAAAAAGTATTTTTTCGCCATGTCTGATACTTTGTGGGAAGTCGTTAATGTATATAAGAAACAATATTGGGCCTAATACACTTCCCTGTGGGACGCCTATATTCACATTTTCTGGGTCAGACAGGTATTTTATAAGGGAATTGTTTGAAACTTGTGATATCTCAACTCGTTGAACTTTGTTTTCCAAGTATGATTTGAACCACTTCTTTGTCACACCTCTTATTCCTATTTGCCCTAATTTATGAAGTAAGATTTTGTGGTCAACTGTATCAAAGGCCTTGGAAAAGTCTAAAAAGATACCACTTACATTTTCACCTTTGTCCAGTGCTTCTAAAATTACTTTAGTGAACTGTGCTATAGCATATTGTGTGCCTTTTCCGGGCCTAAAACCAAATTGGTCATTGGAAAGAAGATTATATTTATTCAGGTAATTTAGCAGTCTCTTTTTGACTAGTATTTCTATTATTTTAGAAATGATAGACAGTATAGAGATCGGTCTGTAGTTCTCTACATTTTCCACATCTCCGTTTTTAAGGATAGGTATAACTTTTGCTTGTTTTAGGTACTCCGGAAAGTATCCAGATTTGAAAGATTCAGTAATTATGTCTGTTAATGGGCCCTTTATAGAGTCTATACAATCTTTAATTACGCAGACTGGGATTTCATCAAGTCCTACTGAAGTTTTATTTTTTAGTTAGTGTACTACTAGTGCCACTTCCCTTTCTGTAGTTGGCAAGAGCACCATTGAGTTTGTTGGCTGGTTCTGAGTAGGTAAATCATACATATCTGGAAATTTCTGCTGTAATTTTTTTGCAATACTGCTGAAATATGAGTTTACGAAATCAGCTAATTTTTTAGGGTTACCTACTGGTACATCTTTGTTTTTAATATCTGAATTGAGGTCCTTTTTAGCAGAGTTAGATGTTTCCTGTTTGACGATGTTCCAGGCTGCTTTGCTCTTGTTTTCAGCTTCAAGTAATATTTTGTTGTTTGAAAATTTTTTTGCGGCTAGCAACACCTTTCTGTAAATTTTCCTGTACTTTTTGTAGGATTGCAGAACGTCTGGGTTAGATTGATTATTTTTTATGGAGTTGAGATATCTAAGAGTTTCTGAGGATTTTTTGATACCTGTAGTCACCCACTGATTTCTCTTTGTAGTTTTAATTTGATAAAGAGTTTTGGGAAACATCTCATCAAACCTGAGTTTAAAAATTGACATGAACTTGATAAATTTCTGATTTGCGTTGGTTTCTGCATAGACTTCCCTCCAATCTTCATATTCTAGCTGGGATTTAAACTGATGCAGGGCTGATTTGGAAAACATTCTTTTGTATGTACAAAGTTTAGGAGGAATTTCTACATGAATGTTAGTTTTTAAGATCTGGCAGAGGTGGTCTGCTAGGCCCAGGTTTTGGACAACAATACGACATTTTTTACTATCAATATCTGTAGCTACATGATCTATAGATGAGGAGGATTCTTTCGTTATTCTAGTTGGACAATTAACAAGGGAGGATATTCCATAACAGCTTAGAATATTCACATATATGTTGCTAGCCTTATCAGGCTTCATCATATTAATGTTTAAGTCACCACAGATAATTACATTTGCTTTTGGTCCAGAAACCTTGTCTAAGCTTTGATTCAGTTTTGAGAAGAATATAGCAATGTCTCCACTGGGAGAGCGGTACACACAAAATATGACTTATTTTTTTGCTATGCCAGGTCCTATTATTTCAACAGCGGAAAGTTCGAAATGTTTGTCCTCACCTAGATCTAAAAGATCATATCTTACTTTAAATGACATACCTTTTTTTACATAGATACATGAACCTCCACCATTCATTGAGATTCTGCTATAGTAACATGCAAGGTCAAATGAGGCAAATGCAATGTGTTCAATTTGCTTCCCTTTGCACCAGTGTTCAGTGATACACAAAATTTGGCTATCAAATTTTTCCAATTCTACTTCTAGCTGTTGTGCTTTGTTCTTTATGGCTTGAATGTTTTGGTGAAACACTGTTAGGCATTTGTTTTCACTTATCTTGGTGGCGCCTTTCCCTTTAGACCTGATGCTAAAAAATCCTTTAGATGAGCTGGTGGCATGCTTATTCTTCTGTTGATGACAGTGGAGGTGAGTCTGTTGCCAGTTTGACTTGGAAGTTGGTGTATATGAAGGTATCTGCCTTATGTTAGTCTTGTAACTGAGGCCGGGTACCAAAAATCCTGCAGAGTTGTAAGTTTCCTGGTTCTTGTGCTTCTTCTGTTTGCTTCTGTTACTGCTGATGATGGTGAAGCTGGTGAAAAGTCTTTCACTGTTGAAGACTGAGGAGCGGCCAATACTGATGAAAGGTCATTGGCTGTTGGCACATCAGGCATTTTTTTCTTGTTAATGATGCAGTTGCGTAGTATGTAGCTGCTTCTGCTGAAGCTGCTTTGGAAACTTCTGTCCTAGTTGAATCATTTATCTCAGCTGTTTTTGAAGAAAGTGGAGATTCTAGTGCTGGACCTGTTGCCAGTGATTCAGTTTCATTTTCTTGTTGGAAATTTTCAGTTGCTGTGTTTGGTGGTGGAAGTGGTATGGTCGTGCTATTCTTGTCCTTAACTGCCTTCACTGCATTAAGGATTTCTCAACTAATGAATGATTTTCCGAGTTTATTTCTGTGAAGCCCATGCCTTGTAAAATGACTTCTCTCTGCAGATGGTACGTCCACATATGTGGCATTTGGGAGGCTTTGGCAGATTTTCTCGAATTTCCTATTAGTAACTGTGATTTCTTTGTTGACACAGGATTCTTCTATAAGATCATGTCTTTGTGGGATACTGGCAATGAAGAAGTTAACATCTGTAATTTTCTGTAATGTACTTCTTAGAGCTCTTGTGGCGAATTTGCCCTCGTTCCTATAAACATCATTAGCACCTCCTATTATTAGACGGTTGCTTCCCAGCTTCAAAGAATGTTCACAGTCTTTTAAAACTTCGCGCAAAGGGGCACCCGGTTTCGTTATTCCACTAACCTTGAATATAGTTTGCATGTTACACAAAATGTCGGCTAAGCCCTTTCCATGACTGTCTGAAAGTATGAAAATATCTTCTTTTTTCTTCTTACCTGTATTGGTAGATATCTTGTTTGCACAATAAGTATGTTCCATGTATTTTCTGGTATTTCCTTTCTTGTTATTACAGGACTTCGTAGGCCTACTGAAATGATTTGTGGTCGCTGCATTTGATGAAAATACTTCCTTTCTTTGGCTCTTTTCACATATTTCATATTCATCACACGTTAAAAATTCAAACTCATTTGCTTGTGGGAGACGAAAGTTGTTTTCGTTACGATTAACACGACAAAACTTTTTAGGCCTAATAAAGTTACAGTTTTGTTCGTTTACAACCGTTTCACTACCCTTTGAATGGTCTATCACTTCTTCCAGCTTCTGTACACTATCTATCACTGATTCAAGCTTCTCTACATATAGTTTAGCTAACATAAGATCATATTTTAATGAAGAAGTCGTGCATTCTTCTTCGCATTCCGTTTGTAAACACACGATATGACGATAGTTACAGTGCACATTTCCACAGTCACAGGTCATGTTTTTTTCCTCTAAGACATTTAAACGTTGACGATGGATCCATTTCTGTGACCACGAACATAATTTAACACCATATTTCACCTTCTTACTGCATTTTACACACACAGGATTTAAAAACTCGTAATTTTCCGCGGATCGGTTTATTAGTACGTCTACACGCGCCGCCATCTTGCAACTTTTTGTTGATGTTCATCTTATACCCTCCTTTCAAGACGCTGTCCATTACATTCAACTGCTCTTCCAAGTCCTTTGCTGTCTCTGACAGAATTACAATGTCATCGCCAAACCTCAAAGTTTTTATTTCTTCTCCATGGATTTTAATACCTACTCCGAACTTTTCTTTTGTTTCCTTTACTGCTTGCTCAATATACAGATTGAATAGCATCAGGGAGAGGCTACACCATGTCTCACTCCCTTCCCAACCACTGCTTCCCTTTCATGTCCCCCAACTCTTATAACTGCCATCTGGTTTCGGTACAAATTGTAAATAGCCGGCTGCGGTGGTCTCGCGGTTCTAGGCGCGCAGTCCGGAACCGTGCGACTGCTACGGTCGCAGGTTCGAATCCTGCCTCGGGCATGGATGTGTGTGATGTCCTTAGGTTAGTTAGGTTTAAGTAGTTCTAAGTTCTAGGGGACTGATAACCACAGCAGTTGAGTCCCATAGTGCTCAGAGCCATTTTTGAAATTGTAAATAGCCTTTCGCTCCCTGTGTTTTACCCCTGCCACCTTCAGAATTTGAAAGAGAGTATTCCAGTCAACATTGTCAAACGCTTTCTCTAAGTCTACAAATGCTAAAAACTTAGGTTTGCCTTTCCTTAATCTTTCTTCTAAGATAAGTCATAGGGTCAGTATTGCCTCATGTGTTCCAACATTTCTACAGAATCCAAACTGATCTTCCCTGATGTCAGCTTCTACCAGTTTTTCCATTCGTCTGTAAAGAATTCATGTTAGTATTTTGCAGCTGTGACTTATTAAACTGATTGTTCGGTAATTTTCACATCTGTCAACACCTGCTTTCTTTGGGATTGGAATTACTATATTCTTCTTGAAGTCTGAGGGAATTTCGCCTGTCTCATACATCTTGCTCACCAGATGGTAGAGTTTTGTCAGGACTGGCTCTCCCAAGGCTGTCAGTAGTTCTAATGGAATGTTGTCTACTCCCGGGGCCTTGTTTCGACTCTGTAGTAACGTTTACATTTTGAGTAATCAATTCAAAATTCACAACTGATTTTTCATTAGCACAACACTTCTCACTACCCCAAGTTACCTCAAATCATCATTAATCACTTCATTTTCAGAACTACATCCTGTAATCACTTCAAATTACAGTAACCCTTCCTCCCACAACTGAACATTCCTCTCTGTTATAACTTTCAACATGTCAATAACCCCTACTGCTTCTGCTTCACTAGAAGTGAAAAAAGTTAAAGTTGATAGCTCAAAGTTCAGAATGACAGAAGAGGAAGACTGACAACATGAAAAGGAACTGAAGTAATATTGTCAATAACTTGAGTGCATGGTAATCATCAATTACCTAGCATTACATTACCCCAACCCCTTTTTCATTTTATTTATGTTATTTACTTATCTTTTGCCTGGTACCTTCAGCATTACCAAACTCACAACTTTCAACGGCCCATTTCTGAATATATATTTCCCTGGCTATCAATTACTGGAATCCAATTCTCTCTCCATCTTTCTTTCACATGGTTTAACAAAATAAAGGTGCCTGCTCTACACTTATGTTCACACCACATGCAACAGAACTTGCCTCATTAAGCTACATTTCATCACTTACAGCTTCAGCTATCACACTAACACCACCACCATTTTTCTCTGTATAAATCTCTCTTGGCTCCTTAAAGTAAGTAGCCTTCTGTGAATTGCCATTTCAGCCACAACATATGACACAGGAACCACTGCGTGTTCATTCTAAACTTCGACCTCTTCAGTGGAGTAAGCATCCCTGTTTTGAATTACTATCTAAAAAAAACAGCAGCTTCAGGCCCTACTGCCTGTAGTCAATAACCACTTACTTTCACTGAAGCAGATTCCATTTTACTTCCTTCAATATCGTTACTGTTACCCATCATTAACATCCTATCACCACACCACACATTCATTTTGCCAAACACCACAGTTAACACTCAGTTTATCATCCAGATTGGATATCAGAACCTTATTACTTCCAAATTTAACTTCCGTACAGAACACTGAACCCTCAGCATATAAACTTATGCTACAACTAAAATTATTTCTTGCCCTGCTTTGCAAGAATTTTATGTGAGAGGTGGCAGGTGTTACAGGTGTATAATTGTACCAAAGATTCCTTTTAAAATCACCTAATCCACAAAAGTTGTGGTCACATCAGACAGAGCAGACCCCAAAACTTGAAGAGCACAGTGGAAATAGAACATGGATACGAAACAGTCAGGATAGGAATGGACACACGAAGCTAGGGACGGCACTACCCACCAAGTGGTAGTCTACCAAAGTCAGCTGACACCCTACCTAATTTTACTCGTGCTGTTACTGTAAATATCTCTTCAGGTCAACAATTTTTCACAATCAAAAAGCCTTCCCAGTCTTCCAGTTCTCCAATCTGTAAGCATTTGGATGTGGCTTTTCTGCTAACCTAAAAGGAATCATGTACTCATCGGTAAACTTCTTTGTCTGACATGATCTTCTTCAACTTTTCCCTAGTTTTAATGAAAACTAAATCACCTCTGTGAAAATTAGTGGAAGGAGTTCTAGCATCCTGTTGCTTCTTTCTCTAAAGTGTCTTTTACATAATATTTTCTCTAGCCATTTTTCCATTCCTCCCCAATGCCACATTGGCAATCTCCCGAAAGTCCACCAATTCAAACAATAAATGTTTGGGTTTTATTCCACACATCAACTCACATGAGGTGAGTTTCAAGTGATCGATTACCTCCTCAAAATACTCTAAATATTGTGCCCATACAATAAGCTTACTATAGCATTATGTTGTACATAACCTGTTAAGCTCTTTCATAATACACTCACACATATTACCTAAGAACAATATGCTGAAATTTTAATTTGTTCAATATTTTTACTTTCTAAGCACTCCTTGAATCTTTTTGAAATAAACTGTGGGCCATTATCTGATAATGGTACTTGCACTGTAATGAAGTAGCTCTTTCGCAGTTTATTTACTAATCCTTTTGTATTTGCTTTCCTAATAGGGTATAATTTTACAAATTTGCTAAACCCATCAACTAGAACAAAAACGTACTCATCTTCCCCCTCTTGAAGCAGGCATAGGCTCAAACAAGTCAGTAGCTACTAGATCAGTCCACACTACACATTTGACATTGTATTATCCTATTAGTTGCCCTAACTTTCTGACGTCTGTCATGTATCTTTACTCTTTTCTGTACCTTCCGCCACATGTTGTTAAAGATTACAGTCTCACTAAGTTGGCAATTCATTTTGTTGCCCCATTGTGACCAAACTTTTTATGTACATAGTCAATTAACAAATCCACATGTTACTCATGAAAACAAGTTTTCCATTGGTTTCCATTTTATCCTCCTAAACAAGGTGCCTTTCAGCAGTTTGTGATATTCTGCTGCCTTGAGATAATCTGCATTTTGCAAATAACTTTTAACTAATGCCAGGTATTATCCATATTATGTTCTTGCCTTAGTTCTTTGCAAAGCCTCTTCAGTTGACCTCACTCATCTACTCTGATCGCTGTAGCAAAAATATGCACACCCTCTGTATACAACAACGGGTTATCATTCTCACGCCCTTCTTCTACTCTTCTAGATAATGTATCAGCACAACATTTTCAGATCCTTTAATGTACTCAATTTCAATGTCATACTGCTGAATATAAAAAGCTCACCTAGTTAACCATGGACGTTTAACTTTGCAAGTTTGTAAAAGCATCAATGCCCTATGATCACTATATACAAATCTCTTTGTGCTCCAGCAAATAACTGATGAAGATTTTGCAAGCCAAATATAACAGCCAACGCCTACTGTTCTGAAATACAACAATTTCTTTCTGATTGCTGTAAAGATCTATTAGCAAAAGCTATTCTTTTGTGAACCTCTTCCTCTCCTCCTTTATCCACTTGAAACAATTCTACAGCAATTCCATACTCACATATGTCCATCATTAAACAAAAAGGCTTAGTGATGTCTGGATGGTGAAGTATTTCACTGTTACATAAAGCTTTTCTCAGTTCCTCGAATGCTGTTTGACACATCTTTCTGTAACAGATTTTTCAAACAAGGAGCAACTGTTCTGGTACAAAGCGACGCTAAAATCTGAATAGGTCATACATATCCTCAAATTCTTTTGTACTGTTGGACACTTTAAATTCCCTTATAGTCTCAATTTTCTCTGGACCTGGAACAATTCCTTCCCCACTATTGATACGCCCCAAAAATTTAAATTCCCTTTTTACAAATTCTGTCATATCCAACTGTAATTTCATTCCCCCTCTTCAATTGTACCCAATACCTTGTATAATTACAATATGTCTCCCAACTTACTGTTGAAATCAAAACATAGGCAACATAAACAGTTATTTTTCTCAGTAGTTTGTCATCTAAAACTTTTTTGTATCTCTCACAAAAGCACAAATACTTATGTGGAAATGGGAAATGTGATGGAAATGGCAGGCTCAAGAGAAAGCTGGTGGGCTGAAGTGTGGAGAAGAACCGAAGTGCGGAGAGACGATTTGAATCTCACCGAGTGGAGAGATAAAGGCACCTGTGAAGGCGGGGTCACAGTGTTGAGGGAGGGCGGAACACTGTAGTATCTCGAATTCCAGGCTCTCATCTGATAACAGAAGGTTTGAGTCAATCAGAAGGACAAGGCTGTGGCTGTTATCTACTACTAGCAAGACATATTCCACACAGTGTGGCGCAACTGAGGCGTGAAACACGATTGTAGGAGGCTCGACCTCAATGTGGGTGGCGTGGGTTGGCAAACCCACAAAGGGAGAGTCACTAGAACTGTCTGGAAACCAGCAAAAGGAGAACCACTAGGGCTGGACACTGGTGAGGACCACGGGCCTGAGTGATTTGTGTAGTACCATTCGAGGAGACCAAAACCTGGTGGGGGCCTAAGCTGTCACCCATGTCGGGAGAGCCTGATGTCAGAGAATCGGATACACAAATGCGGGTTTGACCCGATCAGTGAAACTGTCTGTGGGGTTCCTTGACGAGAATGTCGCATGTTGAATCCCCACATTGCAGAACCTTGAAGGGGCCCTGGTATGGACGGTGTAAAGTTTGGCATACAGTGTTGTCCCATAACATGATGTGGGAACAGTCTCGAAGAGAAGCGGGCACATAGAGAACTGGCAGGGTATGGCTAACTGGTGGATAGAGGCATATGTGCTTGATATGCGTGTAGCAAATGACTAATGAAGCCTGGGAGAGAGGAAATCCTCCTGAGCTGTGGGCTAGACTAGGTCACCTGGCAGGATGGGGTTCTCCCCATAAACCACCTTTGAAATGATGCCCTGGATGTCTGGTTTGATTAGTGGAATGATCTAAGCCCGAAAGGAGCCCGAGGTAGAACTTCCGACCAAAGACAGTTTTGACATCTGAGGGCAGTCTTTAAAGTGCGGTGCCACCGTTCCACCAAACCATTCCTCTGAGTGTGGTACAATGTGGTGTGGATTTTGTGGATACTGCACATGCGACACAGCAAAGTGAGAGGGTACGACTCGAATAGCCAGCCTTTGTTGGTTGTGATTGGGGCTGGGCAGCCAAACCGGGTGATCCAAGAGGAGATGATACTTTTGGCAACCATCTCGGCCATGATGTTTGGCAAAGGTATGGCTTACACCCATCGGGACGAGCGATCAATAGAAGACACGATGTATCGAAAACCTTCTGATGGTGGAAACGGACCAATGAGATCGATATGGACATGCCTGACACGTCCTAGAGGAATGCAAAATTTACCCCGTGGCGGGGACCGTATGGTGACTGACTTTGTTGTGCTGTCAAGAGATACAGTTGCAAGCCCATGTCTGGCAGTCTCTCTTGATATCTTTCCAGATAAAGCACTTGGTAGTGAGTTGGGTAGATGCACGGATACCTGCGTGTGCAAGGTTGTGTAAGGCATCAAAAACTTGAGGGTGTAAGGGACCTGGTAATACCAGGTGTAACTCCCCCTCCAGGTCCAGGGGTTAGAATAGGCCCGAGGTACTCCTGCCTGTTGTAGGAGGCGACTAAAAGGAGTCTCACACGTTTCAGCCGTTGTGTGATATTCCCCCATTAGGTTTGACCTCCATCTTTCTGTATTTTTCCAAAGAGTGAGCCAATTAGGGAAGGGTGCCTTACATGGTGCATCGTGTCCATTGTGCATTGAGATCTTTAGCCCACTTTCTTGTCGTCGCATTGCAGTACCACTCATTCTCCACCTCTTGAGTGAGGACACCTTCCTGGGTGCGTTTTCCACCGTGCACTATGCAGTGTCACTTTCTGCACTGACGATGACCGTGGACTTCTTAGCATCTCATATCCAGCATGGTAGCCAGTCCGTTGGGGTGGGGCTGCCGTGTACCCTGTTGGCTGTAGCCCCCTCACAACATAGGGATCACTCTGCTGATGCCTGCGCCATTAACTCCCCACATTTACCATGCAGTAGATGCCTGCCTTTGTGGGGCATCTGGACTCCCGGCAATGGCCATCCTGCCATGTGGCCCTTGCTGAGGCTGGGTGGTGCCTGTGGGGAGGGCCCCTGGTCGGAGTGGGTGGCATCAGGCAGATGACGCGTACCACGTCATCACTCGCTGGTGATCGAACGCCAGCAGTCTCTAAGTGTTCTGAGCCTCAGTACAATGCAAGGAAGTATGATCCTAAATCGTTCCCCTCCCTGGCTACACCATGGGAGGAATGCCAGGCTAAGGATGGCAGTGAAGCTTATTTGCCCCGGTACCTCGTATGTACGAGAGTTGACGGGGAATACTTCATGACGATGAAGCCTCAGTTTTTTGTGGAGCATTTGGAGAACAAGTTTGGGGAGGTGGAGGGCTTGTCCAAAATGTGCTCTGGGTCAGTCTTGATAAAAACAGCATCCTCTGCCCAGTCACAGGCATTACACGCCTGTGACAAGTTGGGGGATGTCTCTGTTACCATCACGCCCCATAAGAGCTTAAATATGGTCCAGGGTATTACATTCCACAGGGAACTTCTTTTGCAGTCTGATGATGAGCTGTGCACCAATTTAGAGCGGCGAGATGTTCATTTCGTCCAGCGCGTCCATCAGCGTGTGAGGGATAATCAGGTTGCCACTGGTACCTCCATCTTGGCCTAAGAGGGTGACACATTGCCCGAGAAGGTCAAGGTGACGGTCTACCGCTGGGATGTCAAGCTGTATATCCCTCCCCTGATGCGGTGCTTTAAGTGCTGGAAGTTCAGCCATATGTCTTCCCACTGTACTTCCAGCATCACATGCCAAGATTGTGGACATCCATCACATCCCAATACTCCGTGTGCCCCGCCTCCCATCTGTGTTAGCTGCTGAGAGTTTGCTTGCCAGGCTGTAGGGTTTAACAGAAAGAGAGGAAAATCATGGAATATAAGACCCTGGACCAACTGACCTACAGTGAAGCTAAGAAGAAATTTGAGCACCTACATCCTGTCACTATGACCACTTCTTATGCCGCTGATACGAGAACAGTTGTTGCCCCATCAGTTCCTCGCATTACTGTCACCTCTCAGAATTAGAAAACTACACCTACTCCCATGAGGGTGGGGGGCACTTCCCTCCCTGTTGCTCCGTACATTGCGTCTCCCCATGCACTTTGATTTTATATACAGTTTATGTTGCATAGCACTTTAAGTAAACTATATGTTGATTATTGTTGCAAACACTGAAGATAAAATGCAGTTCTCGCTACTGGTTTCTGTAGTTGGAAATTTTAACTTTGTGCCCTCTGATCTATAATGTGGGGATATGCACAACACTAAAATATTTCCTACTGTGAATGTTTGATCTTTAATTTGCATGACTATGTTCTCATAATCCTGATCTGGCTTGTTAGAAATGGAACACTTTATCATTACTGTAACTGATTACGAAATTAAACGTCTTTCTCTACTTTCATCTTTGAAATGCACTGAAAATTACTCTTATTATACCCACAGAAGTTACAGTATGCGGTGTTTGTCAAACATAAAATCTGCAGTGGATTTTTTAATATTTGAACACTATTGATTGCCATGGCTAACTGATTTTAATATTACTAGACAGATCATATTTCAACACAGCAGTCTCTGACATCACACAAGTAAAGTTTTAACACTCTGATTTACATAAAATATTTACATCATTGATTTGTACTAGCAGTTACCCATGTCCATCTGAAAATAATGCAATAAAATCTACTATTCTCCTCAGGGGTCTCTGGGAAGCTGGAAGAAATAATTTTAATGTACCATTACCTATCTGCTTAGTTGCGGGAAAACTGATTTCATTCAATTATAGTTTGAATTTGCCGCGGCATTGGCTCCTGTGATCGTGGCACAGCACTGCATCTCGGAAAATTCTAAATTTGCTGAAAATGGCTAAAAATGTGGAATGAAATACTGGGCAAGCTAGCTACAAATTTTTACAAGCATTTTTAGCAATTTCTATATTCAAAATCAACATGAAATTCAAAGTAAACACCTTTTTTCACACATCAGTATCCAATGGCGTCTTTCTTGATTTAAAAAAAAAGAAAAAGGAAAAAAAAAAAGAAGCTAACTAAGCATTCGCAAGAGTGGCACAGGCTCTTACAACATTCACGGCTACAAGAAGACAGAGAGAGTAATGTCTAAAGCTCCACTATTCCACTATTTATAAGCAATTTAATATGCTAAATATATATTTATTATATTTTTAATTATCATTGTGTGCTTCGGTTTCCACCTTCGCTGACCACAGATGTTATTTGCAAAAAGGTTATACATAATATTACACAAATGTAAAAATTAAAAATAATTATTTCCTTTTTTTACATAATCCACATAATCGATAACTGTTCATACAGAAATGAAATATAATAACACAGATAAATGTTTTTTTTCCACATATTTTACACTGATTTAAAAATGTCTTGCCAGGAGACGTCATATGTACCACCTATCTCGGGAGCAACACTCCCCCCCCCCCCTCCCCCCCCCCCCCCCCCCCCACCTCGCCACCACCCAACCATCGGGGATATCAGTCCCCTCTTCTGAGCCGGAAAAGTGTGAGTCTTCTTCGGCTCCTCTCACTCTGCAGGGGTCCCTTGGGTCACTCCCTTCCCAGGTTTCTGCTAGTGGAAAGATGACGGCCACTAGTGGCTGAAGAGCACAAAAGCAGCTGGTCGTAGAGCTTCACACTTATCCTCAGTCCCAGAGACTGAATCAGTGAAGTCCTCCCAGCCAGGGAAACCCAAAGGTCCCCAAGACCAAAGGAAATTGTGGTGGCACCCACACCACCACTACCTACAAGCTCTGAAGACGGGGTGGAGATTCTGGCATCTGCTGAGGACCTAGATCTCACCAGACCCTCACACACAATGGATATAGATTGCTCAGGCTATAAGTCGATGGCAGCAGGTGACTCTGGGGCATAAACAACTGCCTCATTGAATGTTCCATGCCTTCCCAGTCTCACGATGACATCATCCTCCAGTGGAACTGCAGCAGTTTTTTCCACCGCCCGGCTGATCTACGGCAACTGTTACACCTGCTATATGTGTTAAGCGTTACATCTGCTATCTGCATTGCCCTCCAAGAAACCTAGTTCCTGGCAATGCGGACACCTGCCCTCCGTGGCTATAAGGGTCTAGTAAAGGAACCATAGCTACTATGATCGAGTGTCAGGTGGAGTTTCTGTTTATGTCCTGAACTCAGTCTGTAGTGAAACTGTGCCCCTTCAAACCCCACTTGAAGCTGTGGCTGTCAGAATAAGAACGATGTAGGAGATAACTGTCTGCAATGTATATTTTCCTCCAGACGGTGCAGTACCCCTGAATATATTAATAGTGGTAGTGACCACTTCCCCATCTTCCTGTCACTGCCCCGGCGTTAGGCCCACGGACGCCTGCCCACATAGGCTTTAAACAAGGTGGGCTGGGAAACTTTCAACTCTGCTGTCACTGTCGAATCTCCCCCCACTGTCGAATCTCCCCCACACAGGGAACATCGATGTGATAGTTGAGCAGGTGACTAGAACAACCGTTTCTGTGGCAGAAAACAGGATCCCTCCCTCTTTAGGGTGGCCCTGGCAAAAGACATTCCCTTGGTGGTTGCTCGAAGTTGCTGAAGCAATTAAGGAGTGTCAGTGAGCTCTACAGTGGCATAAGCAGCACCCTTCCCTGGAGCACCTCATTGCCTTTAAACGGCTCCGTGCCCGCGTTCACCAACTTATCAAAAACAGATGCGGGAGTGTTGGGAGAGATATGTCTCGACCATTGGGTACCTTCACAAGTCTGGACAAAGATCAAACGTGTTTTCGGGCACCAGACCACAACAGGTGTTCACGGTGTTAACATAAATGGAGTGTTATCTACCGACACAAATGCAATTGCTGAGCCCTTTGCTGGGCACTACGCTCGAGCCTCTATGTCAGAGAATTCCCCTCCAGCCTTTTGCACTCTCAAATGGTGGCTGGAAGGGAAAGTCCTCTCATTCACTACATGCCACAGTGAATCCTATAACGCCCCATTTACAGAGTGGGAGCTCCTCAGTGCCCTTGCACATTCCCCTGACACAGCTCATGGGCCAGATTGGATCCACAGTCAGATGATTAAACATCTCTCGTCTGACTACAAGCTACATCTCCTCATCATTTCGAGCTGGATCTGGTGTGATGGCTTCTTTTTATCGTAGGGATGGGAGAGCACCATCATTCCGGTGCTCAAATCCGGTACAACCCCACTTGATGTGGACAGCTATTGGCCCATCAGCCTCACCAAAGTTCTTTGTAAGCTGCTGGAATGTATGATGTGTCAGCAGTTGGGTTGGGTCCTGCAGTCACATGGCCTACTTGTTCCATGTCAGGGCAGTTTCTGCCAGGTTGCTCTACCTCTGATAATCTTGTGTCCCTCGAGTCTGCCATCCGAATAGCCTTCTCCAGACACCAACACCTTGTTGCCATCTCTTTTGATTTGCAAAAAGCGTTATGACACCACATGGCGACATCGTATCCTTGCCACATTATACGAGTGGGGACTCCGAGGCCCGCTCCCGGTTTTTACCCAAAATTTCCTGTTGCTTCGTACTTTCCATGTCCAAGTTGATGCCTCTCATAGTTCCCCCCATATCAAAGAGAATTGGGTCTTGCAGGGCTATGTATTGTGTGTGTATCTATTTTTAGTGGCCATTAATGGTCTAGTAGCAGCTGTAGGGCCGTCTGTCTCACCTTCTCTGTATGCAGATGACCTCTGCAATTTGTACTGCTCCACCAGTGCTGCTGTTGCTGAGCAGCACCTACAGGGAGCCATCAACAAGGTGCAGTTTTGGGCTCTAGCCCACAGTTTCCTGGTTTTGGCTGCAAAGTTGTGTGTTATGCACTTCTGTTGGCATTGTACTGTTCATCCACAATCAGAACTTTACCTTAATGATGATCCACTCACTGTTGTGGAGACGTATTGATTCTTAGGACCAGCTTTCAATGCCCGATAGACTTGGCTACCTCACCTTCGTCAGCTTAAGCGGAAGTGCTGGCAGCACCTCAATGCCCTCCGCTGCCTGAGCAACACCAACTGGGGTGCAGATCACTCTATGCTGCTGTGGCCCTACAGAGCCCCTGTTCAATCCCGCCATGACTATGGGAGACTGGTCTATGGTTTGGCGTTGCCCTCAGCGTTGCGTTTACTCAACCCGGGGCATCACTGTGTTGTTTGCCTATTGACAGCAGCTTTTAGGTCTTGTCCAGTGACCAGCGTCCTGGCAAAGACTGGCGTCCCTCCATTGCAGGTCAGGCATGCACAACTGCTGGCCAGTTATGTTGCACACGTTCATAGTTCTCCTGTGCATCCGAATCGCCGTCTCATTTGCCCCACCCACGGTGGTTCATCTCCCGGGTCGCCGGCCCAGGTCAGGGCTTCTAATTGCAATTTGTGTCATCTGATCTCTTCTTTCCGAACTGGAGTCCTTGCCTTTACCACCTATACTTGACGTACACCTCCATGGTGTACACCTAGGCCGTGGCTTTGCCTGGAACTTTCACGTGGCCCTAAGGACTCATTTAACCCCGCAGTTCTCCGCTGCCACTTTCTCTTGATTCTTTACGTGTACGAGGCAATGAAGTGGTTTACACCGACAGCTCGACCGCTGATGGTAACATCAGCTTCGGGTATGTCCATGGAGGACATATTGAACAGCCCGATGGTTGCTGTGTTTTCACTGCCGAGCTTGTGGCTATATCTTGTGCCCTTGAGCACATTCATTCATGCCCTGGGAAGTTGTTTCTTCTGTGTACTGACTCCGTGAGCAGCCTACAAGCTATCGACAAGTGCTACCCTCATCATTCTTTGGTAGTTACCATCCAGGAGTTCATCTATGCCCTGGAATGGCTTGGTCATTCAGTGGTGTTTGTCTGGATCCCATGTCATGGCAGAATCCCAGGTAACAAACTTGCCAACAGGCTGGCCAAAGAGGCTATGCGGAAACCGCTTATGGAGATTGGCTTCTCTGCAGCTGACTTGTGTTCAGTACTATGCCACAAGGTTTTGCAGCTTTGGCAGACAACATGGCATAACCTCAGCACGCACAACAAACTGCATACCATTAAGGAGACTATGAATGTGTGGCAGTCCTCCATGCAGGCCTCTCATAGGGACTCTGTGGTTCTCTGCCAGCTCTGCGTTGGCCACGCTTGGGTGACTCACGGCTACCTCCTGCGCTGTGATGACCCACCTCAGTGTCGGTGTGGCGTCTGGCTGACAGTAGCCCATATCTCAGTGAGTTGTCCTTTGGCTGCCCTGCGACAGAATCTTCAGTTACTGGACTCGTTGCCATTAATTTTAGCTGACAATGCCTCATCGGCTAATTTAGGTTTACGTTTTATATGTGACAGTGCATTTTATCTTTCTATATAAGTTTTAGTGCATGTCCTTTGTCCCTTTGTGTTCTTCACTCTAATGCTTGTAGGGTGGATGTTTTAATGTGTCACAGAGAGGCTAGATTTTCCCTTTTATTCTCGTGGTCACCCAGTGACGGTCATCTGCTCTCTTGTTTTACTCCTTCTACCTGTTTCTTGCTTCTCTCTATGGTTTTCTTTTCCTGTTTTGTTCATAGTAGGTTGGCCCCGTTGGCTGTCCTTCCATTTTTCTTCCGGTTCTTCCTTTCTCGTGTTACTGTGCTGTATGTCTCCTTTCTTTTCTTCTTTCCCTTGTGTAATTAATTTACCGGGAACAAAGCACCGATGACCTCACAGTTTGGCCCCTTCCTCCTCCCCCTCTTTTAAACCAACTGACCAACACCAGGAGTAAGACTCCAGACGAAGAATCGCACCAGACCTCATCAGCGACACCAGGGTGGACACAAGCGAGGTGGTTAGGTCTGCAAGGAGTGTTTGGGTGCCCTCGTCTGTTGTCCGAATAGAAGCCAGATTAGACAAATCAATGATGCTGAACTCTGCATTGACGCCCGAGAAAAAAATGATAGCAATATCTGCACTCTTCATATAACGGACGACTGTCATAAACTGAGATACCGAGTGCAAACTACTACTCCCAAGGATTTCAGAAGGCATCTGTGAGTGGTTTGTGGTCCATGAGGATATAGAGCATGTGTCATTCAATGTCAGGGCGGAAACATTTAACAGCCCTGTAGATGTCCAGGAGCTCCCTGTTAAAGGCAGAATATTTCTTCTATGTGACAGACAGTTTTTTTAGAGAAGTAGTGCAGGATTGAGGTGTTGTCACCAGAGCATTGTTGAAGGGCAGCTCCCACTGCTGTGTCACTAGCGTCCGAGCTAATGAATAGTTCAGCCGAGGGGTCCAGGTGGGCGACTGTCATAGCCCGGGCCAGGGAAACCTTTAGCACCTCGAAGGCTTCGAGCGTGAGCTCAGGAGCTTGTACTGCATCCCTGCATCCAATGAGGGCAAGTGATGGCAATAGTAGTTGACGGGGCTTAGGAATCGGTGCAGTTCTTTGTATGTCGAAGGGGGGGAACATAGACGAGATGCCTGCATGTGAGCTTTTGGAGGTTGTATACTGTTGACAGATGCTGTGTAGCCGAGAAAGGTTACAGACGTATGCCGTAATTGTAACATATTTGTTGACCTCTACACTGTTCGACTCTAAGGTCTTCAGTATTATGGATAAGTGACGCTCGTGGTCCTTGGCTGTCTTACTGAAAATGAGTATGTCATCCAGGTATGTGAAACAAAACTTGAACTTTCATAGGATGGAGTCAATAAATTGTAGCCACATCTGTGCAGCATTTTTAATGCCGAATGACATATAATGGTACTGGAACAAACCTAGTGGCATGATAATTACAGTCTTTGGTATATCCTCTGGTGCCGTGGGTATCTAGTGGTAGGCACATTAACGGTAAATTACAATGAAGACGGAAGTGCCTGATAACGTGAATGAAGTTATTGATGTTCGGCACTGGGTAAATGTCTATTATGGTCCTCGTGTTTAAATGCCTGTAGTCCCCACACATGCGAAATGACCCGCCGTGTTTGGTAGCGAAGTGAGTAGGCGATGACCAATTACTGTCCGACGGCTGTAGTATACCTGCAGCTAACAGATCATTAATTTGCTGTCATGCTGCACTTAATTTAATAGGGTTGAGATGTCTGACTTTATGGCAGATAGGAGGGCAATCAGTAGTAACTATCTTATGCACTATCCTTTCGGTGACAGAGAATACTGAATGCTGCACATGAGGGGGTTCCTGATTAACAAAATTGTCCATCGTGTGGGGAATACGCCCATGGGTTGAAATATGACCACTGAAGTAAGTAGGGAATGGCAGTGCAAAAGTGATATGTTTGGCTTGTGGGCACGACGTGTGCGAATGCTGGGAGACCAGTAGAGTGAGCACAACGAGTGGTGAGCAGGAACACGTGGTGAAAGTAACTTGTACGTGCGGAAGCCGGCATGGATGCAAGCTGCGCTGGGTGGGCACGAGAAACAGAGGTATCAACTGAGTCACGTGGCTGGTGCACGGGAGCAAGGGACTGTTTATCAATACACATCATGTAGGGGGGGGGGGGGGGGGGGGGGAATTGTGAACGTGTGCGACATGAATTAAAGCCCACAACACAAGGTGGCGGCAAACTTTGTTGCGCAATGGTGTATGTCACTGGATGGGGGTGGGGCTATGTGCCCTTTGGTTGCACAACACTAGCAGCAGGTGGTGGCTCATAAACTGAACTCGCTCTATTATGGGCAACTGCCTGTGAAGAAGTCCTGGGGAATGCCGTGGTGCACTATTAGTGATGATATGTTCTTAGCTAGTATTCACAGGTGCAGAAGACAGCTGATTGAGACATGTTACATGCTTAAAGAATAGCGGCGTTGCACACGGCACCACAGTAACGGTCACGGGAGCACACTGTAAATGAATGTTCAACTGCGGAGGCAATCTATCCTGTACATTCGGTTTATGACTGCAAGAAACACTATTCTGAATATTGCCTGAGTTGAACTGTACATGGTGACAAACAAAATCTGGCAATACAAATCCTGAGTCCTCTGTTCTGGCCAGAGGTGCAGCAAACAGCCATTGTGGTGAGACGAGCATCTCATGTGCTGTGGGTGTAGTACTTGGACTGTAGTCAGCAGAGTTGGTCCTGAGAGTCGGTTTGAGCTTCCAAGTCCATGAGTAAAGTGTTGTGAGAAGAAGTCATGGCTGCAAACAATCACTTGTAGCACAATGAATCGGTGCAGGAGACACGGAATGTACTGGAAATTTGTAATGGGGTCATCAGTGTGTGAATGTGATGGGTTACTATCTCAAAATCAAACACTTACACTTTATATTTTGATACAGATGTACAAGTACAAACATCTACACCTGTATATACAAGTCAAATAAACAGATTGAATAATCTCAAACTTTCCGTACAATGAACTCGCAAGTGGAGAGAGAGTCCTTGTTTGCAGGTCAATGTTTATGTCAATGCCACACATTTAGTCCAAATGATACAGCCTTATATTGATAATACTTACCATCAAATAAGAATGCTGTATACTTCCTGGATTATTTTGCTCATGGCAAATTCCAATAGCCACATGTCATGTCCATTGAAGTCAAGAATTTAGACCCTTTAAATTTTTGTAACAGTTCTTCTGGTATAACAGTTTTATTCAAAGCCCTAGGGTCTGGCACAAATATCACAGATCCATCTCACTTAATAATCACAATTAATGGAGTCTTGTAGACACTTACAGCTTTTTCGATAATTTTGCACATAGCCATTTTTTGTATTAATATGCTTCTCCACAACTAGTATAGATTTTTTGAAAAATGTGCACCTTCTTTCACAGTCAGATAACATTAGGAGTCCCTTACTAATCCTGGGGGATCTGAGAGAACATATTTATGCTTAAGAATTCAGGTACTTTTTCTACTTTCCCTTCTATCTTGTCCTGTACAACCTGTAACTCTTCTGGATCAATCCCGATTCTCAGTGCCATTTTCATTATACCCTTCCATATATTCCCTTTTTCTGCATGGGTACATGTGTGGTATGCACAGGGCCCCGAGCTATTGCAGTCTCCTTCCTTTTTCCAGACTGCATTACCGTTCCTGTGCCTCTCCTTTCCTGTCCTTGCTCCTTTCTCCCTGCCCCCTCCTTTCCGTCTCGGTGGACTTCTTTATATCGACCTGGCTATCCTCCCGACTTTGTTTCGGTGTGTGCTATTGTTTATTTTGCTGTTTCCATCTCCTTTTCTTGGGATTTGACCTCCATTTCCCACGTTTTCCGTTCAGTATGAGCCATTTGGGGATGAAATCCCAACCTGGTTTCCACAGTGTAGGCTCCTCTTCCCTCCCTTCCCTTCTCCCCTTGCACCCTTGCCCCCTTGATACTAGGTCATCGGCACGCTAACCAGCCCGCGTGGTGGGGCTGTTAAGTACCCACTTGGCTGAGCCCCCTGACAACACAGGGATCACACTGCTAGTACCTGAGCTGTTATCTCCTCGTATGTCAAGGAGTCAATGCTCATCACTTTGGGGCATCAGAATTCCCGGCAACGGCCGCCGTGCCAGACGGCCCTCGCTGTGGCTGCATGCCGCCCACGGGGCGAGCCCCCAGTCGGAGTGGGTGGTACTAGGGCAGATGCTTTGCACACGAAGCGACAAAAGCTTCAACGTTCTGAGCATTCTGAGGCCGTCTCTAAGAGTGGTAGAAGACGTGACACTCCTCCTTCCGATCCTTCGGCCTTCCCCTCCCTGGCCACCCCCTGGGAAGAGGGTCAAGCTCACCGGCTCGGGTCGAAACCTTTCCTTCGGTACCTGGTTTGTACCGGGACTGACGGCAAAAGTTTTGATCGAAGATGAGTACGGTGAAGTGGAATCCGTGAGTAAAATGCAGTCTGGTTCTTTGCTCTTCTGCTGCCCAATGTGAAGCCCTGCATGCTTGTGACCATCTCGATGACATCCCAATCTCTGTCACATCCCACCAATCTTTGAACTTGGTACAGGGCATTATTTTCCACCAGGATCTTCTTCTCAAACTGCCGAGGAGCTCCGTGCAAACCTCGAATGGTGAGGAGTCCGATTTATCTGCCGTGTGCAGCGAGGCCCTAAAAACAATTGCACCTTTAGCTGGCCGTTGAGGGGGATACCCTCCCAGAGAAGGTAAAGGTGATGGTGTATTGGTGTGATGTAAAACCTTACATTCCACCACCGATGAGATGATTTAAATGCTTACGGTTTGGACACGTCTTCCCGATGCACGGTGACTGTGGGTGCCCCCTCCGAGAGGGGAGTGCCAGGTTACGTAAATTGTAATGTGCAGCATCCTCCACACTAGCATGCCTGGTGTATGTGAAAGAACAACGGATTCGAGAGTACGAGACCTTAGATTGACTTATCTACACCGAGGCTTGTCGAAAGTATACCGACTCCATCCTGTGCCTATAACTTCTACTTTTGCTTCAGTTACATCCGTTCCCCTCCTACCCCCTCCTCTTCCCAGCCTCCGGGGACACCTCTTCCCAGCACTCCCTGAAAAGCCATCTGTACCTCCACATCGGCCGCACGATCCACGATCTGCGCCCGGGTGTAATTCCGTGCCTGACCTCGCTGCAGTCTGCCCTTCTCTTCCTTCATGAGAGAAGAGGCAGAAACACGAGAACGAGGGCGAGGCCCCTCCAGTACCCCCTAATGTGCCGCCTTCCCCTCCTCCGGCCAATGAGCCGACAGAGTCTGATGCCACCTATATAGACATTACCCTATCCTTATCGGTGACGGATGGTAACTTGACAGTGTGGCCAGCTCCGGTCCGTTCACTTCACATTTGGACTCCAGCTTGAGAATCCTCCAGTGGAATTGTAATGGTTATTTTGATGAAATAAAACGGATCTTTTGCCTGTTGGTCCACAATCTTGGCAATACATTTTCAAAATCATTCCAGAATTCCTTTGGATGCTCATGTCCAGCAGGATCAAAATGTATGAACTGTCTGTTAGTAATGTAAACTCCTTCAACTGACTATTATCAGACTGTCACCCACACTGTTAGCACCAACTTGTAAATTATGTTCAGCTTTAATTAGTCTGTTGTTATGATCATGCAATTCATTTGCCACCACCTGCACCTGTATGGTCAAATGATTCATGTTAGTTTGTACTTCTTCCACATGGACAGACACAACCTTTACAGCTTTTAAACAATTTTCACTTTCCTCGTTGATTTTATTATTCAAAATCATATGCTCACTTTCAGATACACCTAGAACTGTAGCTATTTTATCCTCTACTTTTTAGTCATTATCGTCACTCTAATCCATTCTTCACTTGCTTCCATTGGCTACCCTTTGCATAGTCCCTGTTAATTCCTGTCTTACACTACTTAGGATTTCTTACAAGTTTCTTCAATTTGAGAAACTTTAGTTTTGACCTTTTCATCAAAAGCCTTCAATTCTTTTTGCCACACTTCCTTTACATCAGATTCCCATTTTATTAACTTAATATCAATTTCAACTTTTAACTGTTTAAGCTCACCAACTACATTATTAATTAAGCTCACCAGTTAAAATATTTATAATACTGGACTGCTGATTAGTTTTCCTATTAATATCTTGCTAAACAGTATCAGCCTGCTGATCCATTTTCCTATTAAAATTCCCCCCTACAGGTCCAGGTGTTAGAATAGCTCCGAGGTATTCCTGCACATCGTAAGAGGCGACTAAAAGGAGTCTCTCACCTTTCGGCCTTTATGTGATGGTCCCCTGTAGGGTTTGACCTCCATTTTTCAAAATTTTCCCAAAGAGCGAGACAATTGAGGAAGGGCGCCGTATGTCTTATATAGTGCTTTGTGTCCGTCTTGCATTGAGATCTTCAGCCCACCTTCTCATCGTGGCATTCTGGTCCTGCTCATCCTCCATCTCTTGAGCAAGGACACTTTCCTGCGTGCCGTTTCCTCCACCGACTATGAAAGTGTCGTTTTCTGCGCCGACGATGACCGTGGAATTCTTTGCATCTCATATCCAGCACTGAAGCCAGTCCATTGTGGTGGGGCCACTGTGTACCCTATTGGTTGTAGCCCCCTGACTACAAAGGGATCACTCTGTTGACACCTGCACTGTTAACTCCCCACGTATGCCAAGGTGTAGATGCCCGTCACTCTGGGGCATTGGAACTCCCGGCGCTGGCCATCCTGTCAGGTGGCCTTTGCTGCGGCTGAATGGCTCCTGTGGGGAGGGCCCCTGGTCTGAGCGGGTGGCATCAGGGGAGATGAGCACGATGAAGCATACCACAACATCACTTCCTTGTGATCAAACACCAGCAGTCTCTACGCGTTCCAAGTCTCAGTACAATGCAAGGGAGTATGATCCTAAATCGGAAGAATGCCAGGCTAAGGATGGCAGTGCACCTTATTCGCCCCTGTACCTTGTATGTACGAGAGCTGATGGGGACTCCTCTGTCTCGATGAAGCCTCAGTTTTTTGGAGAGCATTTAGAGGATAAGTTTGGGGAGGTGGAGGGCTTGCCCAAAGTGCGGTCAGGGTCAGTTTCATAAAAACAGCATCCTCTGCCCAGTCATGGGCATTACCCACTTGGGACAAGCTGGGGGATGTTTCCGTTACCATCACACCTCATAAAAGCTTGAATATGATTCAGGGTATTATATTCCACAGGGACTTTCTTTTACAGTCCAATGACGAGCTGCGTGCCAACTTAGAGCGACGAGGAGTTCATTTCATCCGGTGCGTCGATTGGGGTCCGAGGGGTAATCAGGTTGCCACCGATGTCTTCATCTCAGCCTTCGAGGGTGACACATAACCTCAGAAGGTCAAGGTGATGGTCTACCGCTGTGATGTCAAGCCGTATGTCCCTCCCACAATGTGGTGCTTTAGTTGCTGGAAGTTTGGAAATACGTCTTCCCACTGTACTTCCAGCTTCACGTGTCAAGATTGTGAACGTCCATCCCATCCCAATACCCTATGTGCCCCACCTCCCATCTGTGTCAACTGCAGAGAGCATCATTCCCCTTGCCACCAGACTGCAGGATTTTTCAGCAAAAAAGAAAAATCATGGAATACAAGACTTGACTGACCTACACTGAAGCCAAGAGGAAATTTGAGTGTCTACATTCTGCGGTTATGACCTCCTCCTATACCACCACTTTGAGAACAGTTATAGCCCCATCAGTTCTGCGACTTCCAGTCGGCTCTCAAGCCAGAAGAGTACACCTACCCTCTTGATGGTGGGGGGTAATTCCCTCCCTGTTGCTCCCGAATCGCCTACCTCAGGAGCACTGTCCCACTTCTCAGCCAGAGAAGCGTAACTCCTCTTTAGCTCCTCTCACTAGGAAGGGGTCTCTTGGGTCACTCCCTTCCCAGGAAATCCAGAAGGAAGGCCCCCGAGGCCATGGGAATTGCGGTGGCACCACTGCCTACAAGCTCTGCATCTGGTGATGAGGTGGAGATTCTGGCATCCCCGAAGGACCTACAT